>NW_024412404.1:40371359-40381106 GCF_014898765.1 Herpailurus yagouaroundi | reverse complement strand
AGCTCAGACCGCTTTTTTTTTTTTTTTTTTTATGTTTATTTTTGAGAGAGAGAGAGAGAGAGAGGGAGAGACAGAGCATGAGCAGGGGAGGAGCTGAGAGAGAGGGAGACACAGAATCTGAAGCAGGCTCCAGCTCTGAGCCGTCAGCACACAGCCCGATGGGGGGGGGGGGGGGGACCAAACTCACAAACCGTGAGATCATGACCAGAGCTGAACCAGAGCTGAAGTCTGACCCTTAGCGGACTGAGCCACCCAAGTGCCCCCAGACCACCTTTGACTTCAGGCCTATTTCCCTCAGGGCTTTCTGGATGAAATGGGGCAGGCCTGGGCCCCACCCTAGAGCTGCCAGATAAAATGCAGGATACCCAGTTAAATTTGAATTTCAGGTAAACAACAAATAGCTTTTTGGTATAAGCATGTCCCAAATATTGCATAGGACATAATTAAACCAAATTTGTTGTTTATCTGAGATTCAAATTTAACTCGGCATCCTGTGTTTTTATTTGCTGAATCTGTTAACCTGGTAGCCTTGCCCCCACCTTCCCTATTGACCTCAGGTTTTATATTGATTTTAAATCTGAAGGAGGCAGTGCCGCCCCTGAATGGAAAGAGCCGGATCCACCACTTAATAGCTGTGTGGCTTTGGACCTGTTTTTACCCTGGACCTTCAATCTCTTTGTCTGAGCAGGTTTCTCACAGGATGGTTGCAGCCATTAATGAAACATGTATGGAAAATACTCAGTGCACTACCTCGCACAAAATAAACACTCAATAAATGATGACTGTAAAATACTACCACTCTTATATTCCCTCTAAGGCCCCCTTTATTCCCTTCCCATCTCTATTCTAGGCTTCTTGGAAGCCAAATACAAGGCTTATAATTAGGATCTCTACTCTGGAAACTGCTGCCTGAATGGGAGAAGTTCCAGGAACAGACCTAATCATAGTATGGTCGCCCTCAGCTGCCTGACCCTATCATGTCCACTGAGAGTTCTGGAAAGCTGATTGCAAGGGTGAAGCAGGGACTAAGAGCAAGCAGTATCCCCAGCCCCACATCAAGCCCCACGCATTCCCAGCTACTTTCTCCGAATTCAAGAACCTGCCGTAGGACTCCTAAGTCTCCCTTTCTCCCAGGAAGTTGGAGGGTGGGGCAGGGTGATAAGATGCTGGACAGGAAGGAGAGTCTGCCTATCTGTGAGGCCACAGAATGGGCTGTTTGAGCCACCAGTCTGCCCGACAGCCAGCCCATCAGGCCAAACCCCTCTCCATCCTCTGGCAGAAGCCTGTATCCTGGATACACCAACTGGAAATTAGTAACTCCCTCAGGGTCTCTCTGTTCTCCCTCTGTCTCTCTTATCTCTCAGCCTCAGCTCAGAACTGACTTGGTAAAGTCATACTGTCCCTTCTCCCAGGTACGGTACTCTGTAGATCCCAAAGGGTGTGATTGGAAAGGGGGGGGGGTGCTCTCTGCACAGTTAACCCATATGGTAGAGCCAACACACATGCATCTGGGACCTCTGGAATGCCCCCCCCCCCATTTTGATCCTCACAACAAGCTTCTACTGTGAAGTCAGGAAACTGACAAGAAGTTCCCACACTCCCTAGCCTTGATATCAGGAAGTTGAGCTCCAATCCTAGTGGTTTAAGGCCATGTTTGTTATGGACGCCATCAGGATACATGATGACCCTCTCCCAAGGATCCCCCAGGCAGTCCTCAGCCTTGCTGGGGACTGAGCCATAAAGCAGAAGCACCCTTAGGCACTCAGGTCACTGACCCTAGAATGATCCTGGGAGAGGATGCAGAGTCTGGAGCTTTTCCATGCTCCTTCTAGTCCATCCCATCTTTGGCCATCAGTGCTAGAATCTAAGTAACTCTTCTTGGGCTTACTAGCAAAACAGAAGTTGATCAATCAGTTGCAATAAATAAAAGAAATTAAAATCCAGTGTTCTTTCAAAGATTCCTGAGAACTGATTTTCCAGATAACTTGCTGTTTGGAATTGTTTGTGTTCCTGTCTCCTCCACTTCAGAATTGTATATAACATTGATCATCACAAGCATCTTATCAAAGGTAGGATGTCCACACCTTGGGGAATGACTGCCCAAATCACACAGGCGTCAGGAGAGGGCCCCTTGAATGAGGTTTTGTCATCTTAGAGATGCAGGGGGGATCCAAAGAGATGATTTCTGTCCTGTCTTAGAGACATGAGTCTTTGAAGATGAAAGTGAGACATCTCCCAAGGGTGGGAAGCTTGGCTGATGGCTTGTTTATTCGGATTCCTCTGAGATGCCTATTCTACGTCCCTTTGGGTTTGTGTCTATGCAGCTGTGTTCGGGGATTGTGCATATGTCTCTGATCCCTAGAATGACCCAGCAAGAGGAATTGAGGTTTGGGTGGAGGGAAAAGAGATAAGGCACCTGGCCCAGAACACTGACCCCCCCTTGCTTTATCAGGGAAGACAGAGCAGAAAATCACCCCGTGCCCCTGCGACAGAAGAAGGAGCTAATCTGCTCAAAAGCTGAAGGCGGGAAAACATGACCCCTGCCTGGGATGGATAACGGAGGAATGTCTCTGAGGACATATCACTCCACTCCCCAGGAGGGCCCATAGGTAGTTGGTAATCCACCCGTCTCCCCCCACCCCCCACTCCTGTCCCCTACCAACACACACACACACACACATGTGCGCGCATATTCACACACACACATAAATCTTAATTGTGTCCAGGGCTTTTTACAGCGTTAATTAATCATATTTAGGGCTGTTTCCAGCTGTTGCTGAGGGAAAGAAGGTCCCACACGCCTGTGACTTAGGGTAAATCCAATCAGACAGAGGAATTCTTTGATTCTGGAGAAGCAAAGCATGGGAAAGACACCTCTAATCCCAGAGCCTCTCAGATCCCTGCCTGTTGCCTCCCCCATCACTGCCCTTGCAAATTGATCTGGGCTAGGGAGAGGGAGGGGCTGGGGGCTAGAGACCAGAAGGGAGGGGTGACGTTCCCCCCTCCCAGCACAGGAGGGGTGTGGGAGGAGCCCTGCTTGCCATGGCAGTGGGTTGACTCCAATGAGGGCCTGGGCCCTCCATGCTGACTTGGAGTCCTGTACTTGGGCCATTTAGTGGGCTCGGGGGAGCCCACGACTCCTGAATAGCCACTGGGCCCAAGAGTTATTACAGGAGGCTGGGCCTGGACTAGTCAGACCAGCAGGTGGGCAGCACTGACCTAATTACAGTTCTGCACAGCCGGTGTGGTCTGAGCAAGGGCCTTGCCCAAGCCTTTTCCTTCCCTGTAACTTCTACCGAACCCCAATAGCATCTCTCCCGGCTCCCTCAGGCTCTCACGTATCTCTGTTTCTGGGGTCTGAGTTTGTCTCTCTTCCTAGGGCTCCATAGCATGAATCTAATCTCTTTCACTGGTGTCCGTCTCAGTCTTTCTACTGCCACCTTCTCTAAGTCCTAGCCTACTACCTTGAATCTTCACAGAGATGCACTGTAAGATAGAGAGACATCTTAAGGGGAGGGGGCCAGCCTGGCTGCTGGCTGGTGCCTATGACCTCTCCGGTTTCTGCTGGTAGCCCATCGGAATTCACACGGAGCAAAGACAAGATGGGGGGCGCGGGGAGGAGGGAGAGAGGAGCTGCTGGGGGTGGAGGCAGCAAGGGACTGTCCTACCCCTTAGAGGCCCGGATGGGAGAGGGAGGACTCCCCAGGAAGGAGAGTGAGGGTGCAGGGCTGTGAGAAGGCCAAACAGACCAAATAGTGGAGACCTTACCCTCCCCTCTGTGATGACCCCACCTCCGCACACGCACCCCCTTGTTGAGGCCTTCTGGGTCCTGGCCTAACTGGGCCTAAATAATTGAGGAGCCCATTACAGCCTTGCTGTTTCCTCACTGTCAAGTGTAAACGCTGCACTGGTCGGGTGGGGAAATGGGGCTAATTTGAATTGATAATAGGAAACTCGGGGAAAAGTCATCTATAGTGAGTGAGGAGCGAGCAATCCCCGAGCAGATGCTAAATCTTGTATAATGAAAGAATCTGCCGATGTCAATTATGTACGAGCGTCTTTGCAGTGGTTGGAGGCGGTGGGCGGGCGAGGGAGCGGAGGGCTGGGTGCATCCCATAAACCCAAACACCCATCAAAGGCTCATACATATGGAGCGGCGGAGATTACGGCATAAATTTGAATGTTATGAATGTGCATGAGGGACAGGCAGGAAACCTACCTCATAAGGGGGTAGGAAAGGAACAGTTTTTCTGTGCATGTGTACAAGGGGGCTTTTGTCCTCTTGGTCCCTCTGCTGTGTCTCCTCTGTCTCAGCTGTGCCCCCTCTGCACCCAGTTGTGTGGCAGGATGAGAATGAAAGTCAGGGTCTGGAGGTGCCGGGCAAGGTAGGATCAGCTATTTTCCTGGATCCCGGACGTGGGTTCCTGGTGGGCTTTGGGCTCGAGTTGCCCTTGACCCATTTGGAGTGTTTCCAGGAGAAGACCTAGAGATCGATATGGCCAGAGATACGGAGGCATATCTTGGAATATCTGTGATGCGAACACAGCTTTCCCTCTCATCTAATGGAAGAGACAGACCCACAGAAGTAGTGATACCCACTCTGGAACGGGCAGAGTAAGCCTGGAAGACAGTCTAGAGGAAGAGGTCACAAACTGTGCTATAAAGAGGGCCAACAGCTCAGAATGACAACAGCAGGGGCCCATCTTCCTGTTCCCGGGTACAAATCCACACCACGGATGGCAGTGTGTGCTTGGGAGTGTGTGCAGGGCCCGGACCCCTCCATCAGTTCCCAACCTGCAGCCGCTTCCTGAGAGCACACTGTGATTTGTGGTGCGGGCCACCCAGGGACTTTAATCTTCACCGTGACAAATGCAATAAAAGGAACAATTTGGAGATCAGAGCTAAGGAAGACACATTTACAAACCCTTCCCCAAAGGTTGGATGGGGCTGTCACCATGTGATTTGTGTCGGAGATGAAGCAGGGAGGGGAAGCCGGGGAGACAGAGAGTTGGAGAAGGCAGGCTGAGAAGAGGAGGCATCACCACCTCTCCCCTCCTCACCCCGCTCTGCTGGATCGCAGTGGTGGGGGTGGGGGCGCTAGGCCAGGCGAAGGAGGACCAGACCCCAGGCCACCATTGCCTCCCTCCCCCCATCACTACTAGAGAGCACAGCTCAATTACCAGGAACAGGCCAGAACCATAAGCTTCAGAGATTCATCTCAGCAGTTCAGGGGCTCTATCTAGAGGAGGGGCTGGTGGGAGGAGGGAGGGAGGAGGGTTGGAGAAGAGAGAAAGAGGGAGAGGCAGAGGCAGAGTGGGAGAGACATTTTAACAGAAAGACAGTGACATCTCAGGTTGCAAAGGGAGCCTCTAAGAAGCCCCAGTCTGGACTAGGAAAGGAAAGGGAGGTTTTCCAACCAGGGCTCCTCAGGCAGGCGGATCTGGAGGGCTGTAAACACAGAGCATCAGTAGGGCAGATGGAGGAGGGAGAACTTAATCTGGGAACAAATCTTTGGGGGAGGTGTAATGTGGGATCTGAGAACTAGGCTGGTGGATGGATGGCCAAGCGGTGGTACGGTCTGGGACCGAGTGCCACCCTTCCCCCTCCAAGCCTCTCTTTTCCTATCTGTAAAATGGGTGCTAGGCTAGATGACTTATAAGGTGCCCGCTGCCTTACGTCTTGGATGCTCTGAGCACCAGGCTTCTTGACACCAACAGCAGGAGACTGGGTAAGGGAGACAAGCGCCATCCTGCCACTCTCCCGCTCTGCCTCTCTGTAGCTGTACTGGCATTGTTTTGTTTTTTTTTTTTTAATCTCACTCAAGGCCACATCTTAGAGCTCCCCCACCTAGCCACTGCCCCCATGCCAGCCTGACCCACAGCATGAGGATTGTCTTCCCGTGCCCTTCCACATCCAGATCTGGTCCTCATACCCACATAAATAGGCCTGGTGAGTGCCTAGATGGGGGTAGGAGAAAAGAGACATCAGGAGTATGTGGGCGTGACCCTCATTCAAAACTCCCTGGGGAAGATTGGGAATCAGATGCAAACAATGTCTAGCTGTCATGGTCATGGCCCAGTGGGCACAGAGTATCTCCCCCAGATAGAATGGGCCTCTTCTGGGTGGTGACTCAGGGCTGGGTCATGGCCCCCCGTGGGGAAGTGGGAGATAGGGAATTGGGGAGAGTGACGGCGAGGGATGTAAGGAGCCAGGGGGAATAGACAAAAGTATGTTTCTAAGCTTCAAACATGAAGGAGAGGAGCCTCTGCTTAGGAATGAATAGAAGGGCTTGTGGGGGTCAAGAACAGGCTGACTTCCCCCCTCTCTCTACAACAGAGGGGCAGGGGCTGGATGTGTGAAATCTTCAAACCAGGTGAGTCCCTTGATATGGGCTCCATGACGGACAGTGGGCACAAAGGAACCGGGTTGGGGCAATTCCTATGGTCCTCTGCTGCCTCCCTCTGGGGGAGGGCAAGAGGGCAAGCTCTGTCCTCCTCCCAGCCCTGTGCAAGTCCTCTGGGTTCCTCTCCACTGCACCCACCCTTCTCCAGGTCCCTGATTTCTCCCCAGGTCCTCAGACCCTGTCCTCACACCTGACCTACGTCTGCCAGATCCCCAACCCTCATCCTGTAGAAGGCACTGGGTAAAAAGTAGACTAGTAAGTGACTGAAAGGGACTCTCTGGACTCTGGAATCTTCTCCATTTCCTGTCTCTCCTCCTCAGAGAAGGAAAAGGCTTTGATTTGACTCACTCATTTACTTTCCCACTCCTGTGTGCTGGGCTGGGAAAGGGGAAGGGAGGAGTAGACCTGAGAATAGGCTCATCCCCCTGGGAGCTCCCAGTCTCCCTGGAGTATTACCCCGAGCCTAATCCATCTCTAAGGCCAAAACTAAACCCAAGCCCAGGCAGGAGTATGACAGTTCAATGTCCTCCAGTGCCCTTCCCCCCACCAGAGGACTGGCCCCAGCTGGGCAACCCCCGACCCCCAGCTCTGCCTTTCCCCCACCACATTTAGTCTGCTCCTGAGGGGGCTAAGGCCCATGATGGTGATAGGTAAGGGAGGGTCAAAGGAGGTCCAGAAACGGCCAATGGGTCACACTAGCTCTAAGATACTTTCCCTCCGCTAGCCCTTGGGTTTAGTCCAGCAGACTAGAGATTGATGAGAAATAACAAAGCAGTCAAGGAGAAGGTCATTCTGCATTTGTATTCTGCTTCACGTTCACACACATTTGGCCTGTGACTTGTGACTCTGTCCACCTACCCAGCACATTCTTACACACACACACACACACACACACACACACACACACGCGCGCGCACGCGCGCGCGTGCACACATAGAACTGAGCTCCGTCTAGCCTTAATGCTCAGATGATAAATCCTGAGGTTGGAACCAGTACAGCGGGTTTGGGGGTAAACTCACTGCAGGAGGCTTGGGAGAGTCAGCAGAATGAGCAGGGGTAGCAGGCACAGCGTAGGGCACTTTTGGGGGAGAAGTGGGATGGGAACACATGGGGGGCTGGAGGACAAGAGGCCATGGAGAGGGGGCCACGAAGTAGGGGGTTGGCCCGGGGCAGAGGAGGATGTCCCCAAAGGGAAGGGTGTGGGCAATGTGCCGCTCTAGCAGGTGACTGGTGGCTCAGGCACTGGGTCCTTAGTGAGAGGTGGGCCAGCTCAGGCTGCCAAAGGCACCCCAGAAGGCAAGCAGAGTCCAGGAGTGCTCTACGTATGATTCTTTTTCCCCTTCTGCTAAGCGGATGGGAAGGTGGGAGCTGGGCTGCAGATCCCCTTTCTAGATTCACCCACTCTCTCCAAATTCAAACACTCTCTGAAGAGATCCACCCTCCCACATAGAGCTTCCCTACCCCATCCGAAAGGGAAATCAAAACAAAACAGGTCCTCTCTAATTTGTTCCAAATCCTAAACTGGACAAGCTCAGGGTAGGAAGAGTCAAAGAGGTAATTGTGGCTTGCCACTCATCTCTTCTTTGCCTGAGCCTGGCCTTATGACCTCTTGCTCTTTAGTGGGGTGTAAGGTCAACAGGGGTGGGAAGATGGCCATTTTGACCTTGAGAGGCCTGCCCCTGTCTTTATCCATGCCCTGCCAGCTCTCAGTGCCCTTTGGAGGTTTATAGTCGTATAAATCGCAGAGTCCCATGCCAGGCTTGGAGCCTGCAACTATAAATAGGCACGAGGTAAACAAGGTGGCAAATGCAGGGGCTTGGGACAAGACAGAACATCTGCCCCTCTTGCCTGGGCAGGGGCCAAGGCACATCCGTGGAAAGGGATATCTTCCCTCCCTTCTCCTCCCCTCTCCTCCCTTGCCCGTTGGCTTCCAGCTGCCTGTGCTCTGGGCTTCTAGCCTTTTCCCTCTGAGGTTTATCTTCCCAGACAGCTTTCTGCTGCAAGGCTTCCCTGGTCACCTGCCTTGTTTCTTCAGAGTCAAGATGGGAAGGGGAGTGGTGTCTCCATTAGAACAGGACCCTCACCGCCTTCCCCCAGTGGCTTCTCACGGTGTCCTGCAGCAAGACTTAAGGAGGTCCTGCTGCTGCTGCTGGTCACTAGGGGTGCCTTGATCTCTTCTCCACCCTCATAGCCAAGGTGATGCTATCATTTCTTAATTAGAAAACTTCGCTAAGGAACTCTGGAGACAGCAGGCAAAGGCCCTCACTAAACACCCATCCCAGAACATAAAAGCGCACAGACATCCTGTCATTTCAATTGACCAACAGCTTCTTGGCCACTTGGATGTTCTCCCCACGATCTCTGGGCCATGCAAGCTAAATTGTGAGCAGACTCTGGGCTTGAGACAATTTCGGGGGCACTGCTTTCTGGATCTACCCCTCCCTTCTCTCGGCCCCAGGGCTGGGCTGCTTTCCTGCCCTGTACTCGTCCTGGGCCCAGCAGGTTCCCAGCCTCCAAGAGTCCTCAGAGGCCCCACTGGCCCCACAATTATCTCTCTTCATTTTTCTTGGAAGACTCTGGATCTTCAACCCTGGAATTCCTTCTTTCATCCCAAGCTGGGCTCTCTGAACATATGCACTCGCCACTTTAGAATCACAGAAATAAGCCATAGAAAAGAATGAAATGTCCGATTTGCAACAACATGGATGGAGCTAGAGAGTGTAATGCTAAGTGAGGTAAGTCAGTCAGAGAAAGACAAATACCATATGATTTCACTCATAGGTGGAATTTAAGAAACAAAATAAATGAGCAAAGGGATTTTAAAAAAGAGACAGAGAGAGACAAATCGAGAAACAGACACATTACTATAGAGAACAATCTGATGGTTACCAGAGGGGAGGCGTGGGGGGGGGGGGTGGTGAAACAGGTGATCGGGATTAAGGCGTGCACTTGCTGTGATGAGCACTGGGTGATGTATGGAAGTGTTGAATCACTATATTTATTATACACCTGAATCTAATATAACACTGTATGTTAACTATACTGGAATTAAAATGAAAACTTAATTAAAAAAAGAATCACAGAAATTAGAGTTGAAAGATACCTTCATTTTTTCATTTTACAGATGAGGGATCTGAATCTTGGAGAGGTCAGGTGACTCTCACCACAGCCACACAGCTAACATTGGCTTTGTTGCTAAGGCTGGAAATGCTCCTTTGCAAAGGCTGGCTTCTCCAGCCAGGCTTCCAACTTCCAGTTCCTAATGGCTTCCTTTGCTCCCCAGAAACAGGCTTTCTATCTTTCTTTCTTTCTTTCTTTCTTTCTTTCTTTCTTTCTTTCTTTCT
>NW_024412404.1:40341412-40371349 GCF_014898765.1 Herpailurus yagouaroundi | reverse complement strand
TCTTTCTTTCTTTCTTTCTTTCTTTCTTTCTTTCTTTCTTTCTTTCTTTCTTTTTTTAAGGCGTTTTTTTTCTTTTAAGCCCCTCTATGCCCAATGTGGGGCTTGAACTCATGACCCAGAGATCAAGAATTGCATGCTCTACAGACTGAGCCAGCCAGCTTTCTATCTTTAAAAGGTCCATTCTCTTTGGAGCCTGCCTCCAGCTGGCTTCTCATGCAGGGAGAGGAATGAACAGGCTCTGAATCATAACAAATGATTGAGCCTTACATAGCTCTTTCTAGTGCTTTCAACTCCTCCATTTCCCTGGGTCCTCTCTGATGGCTTACTGGGCAGATGATCCTGGAAGAATGATTTTCCAGGATCCCACCTTGAAGTGAGAGCTGGAAGAGTGAGAGGCATCCCTCCCATTATGGGAAATCACTTCCCTGGCTGCTCTTTTTTTTTTCTGATGTCAATTTCCCAATTATTTTTTTTTTCAATTTCCTAATTTAGAAGGCAGGGTGGGACCAAGTCCTGCTTCATGAATAGTGTCTCCTGTGCCCCGGGCATGCAGTGCCCAAGTGAGCACAGGTGCACACACACATACCCACACACTCGTGTTCTTGTTGACAACCTATTGGAGGGTTCCCAGACTAGGAGTGAGACCAGAACCTCGGGGTCCATAGGTAAAATGAGCCACAAGGAAGGGAAGACAATTCCAGGAACAGATTTCTGGGGGGGCAGAAAGTGAGGACGCAGGTTCCTGTGGCTCACTGAGGGCAGAGGTGAGGAGGAGGCAAAGCTAACTGAGGTAAGTGGGAGTGGCCCAGCTCCCTGATAGCCGGGAAGGGTCTCCCTCCTCAGTGGGCTGTTAGGGTGAATGTAATCGAGAGAGGGAAGGTGCTGGCGGAGGTCAGGCAGGGAGTCCAGTTACCTCAGAATACTCACATCCTACAGCTGGATTAGAGCTCCCAGATGCCATCTGGGAGGGCCTGAGATGTGTACGGGGCAGCTGGAGGGATGGCCATGATCTATCCAGCACCTGTCCTGCCCCCGCAGGCTGATGATGTAACAGTAGAACAATGTGGCAGAGGACAAGAGGGCTTTGGAATCTGGGGGAGGACTGGTCCAGCTTTCAATGATGTGGCTAGAATGAGGCAGCTGTTGTCTCTGCTCAGAGTTCAGAAGGAGCCCCTGCCCTTTCCGTGAGCACTCTGAGTCTGGTTACCCACATTAATACCAGTTCTTCAGTCATGGGATGGCTCATGAGGAGCTCTTCTTCCAAGAAAATAAAGCTGTCAGCTACATAGACTCTAATTAGATACCAGACAAGGTACAGAAAAGACCCTGCCTGAGACTAAAACAAAGCCCTTTCTATGAGGATGGGGGCATTCAAACACAGGACGATTCTTTATCCGAGGCCCCCGAGCACCTACTCCCTCCTTCCCACACCCAAATCCCACCTCCCTGGTCTTCTGAGGCCCTTCACTTGCCCATGTACCTTCAGTTCAGGCCTCCCCCAAAGGGTTCCTCATTGAGGCCCTCTTCACCCCTTGTCTCTCTGGAAGGCCTTATCTCGATCATTAATAACCCATCATTCTAGCCCTCAGAGACTTTCACCAGGATTCACTGCAACACCTTGGATGGGAACTTGCCTATAGATTTGGAGGCCATGATTATCACACTGTTCCTGGATGCTCTCTGCTAACCAGGCCCAGGAGGGAGAGACTGAAGGGTTGGTAGGACCCTCATCCCTCCAACCTGAACAATTTCCCTTCTGCTTCTTCCTCCAACCTCCCCGGATGATCAGGCCCTAGAAAAATGATCTCAGCACCCACTCCCTCACCTTTCCTGTTCTCTGCCCCTAACCTGAAAGCCGAGGTTGTCATTCTCCCAACTGTCTTTGAAAGCAGCAGTCATGTCTCACTTACTCCTGTCCCCCAAACACAAACCTTCACAAGTTCAGGTTCAGTAAATATTTACTGCATCAGTCCTCAAACTTCTCCAATATATTTCGTTCTTTTCTCAGTACACAGTCCTGCCAACAATCCCCAACAATCACACACTTTTTTAATTCCCAAGGCAGCTTTTGAGGAACGGTACAGAGGCATTAACCTCTTTTAGTCCCAGATGGTGGGGGGGGGGGGGGGGGAGGGGGGCGCACCGATGTCCAGGTCTGGGACCCAGAGCTGAGCACATGGCCCGCTTGCCTCCCCTAAGCCTGCAGGCCCCAGGCGGGATTGTCTCGCCTCACTCATCCTTGCCTCCAAGGCCTCCTCGCCTGTATTTATATACACTAAAGCCTCTGCCCGAATAAAACATCCATGTAAAATCCAATTTCCTCAGAATCTCTTTTGGAGCCTGGGCCTGAGATGGAGTAGGTAACCCTGGCAGTAACTGCCTGAACCACTCCTGCTGGCTGCAAAGGTGAGGCCCATTTTTCAATTATCTATCTGCTGTGACAGCAGCGGTCCAGCCACCCAGCCAAGGAAAGGGGGAGGGGGAAGGAGAGCCGGGGAGGAGGGAGCAAGAGGGCAAGGGCACGGTGGGGGAGAAGGAGAGGGAGAAACCCGGAGAGAGGCATGCAGGAGAGACCCTTGCACGGGGCACCCAGTAGGTGCTCAGAATTATTTGTAAAAAGAATGGACTGGAAGAGTAAATAGGGAGGGTGGGGGTGAGGCGAGCAGAGGGGGAGAGCTGGAGAGACACAGAGTGGGTGGAGAGAGGGAGAGAGGGCGGGAGGGGGAGAGGGGGAGGGGAGGCGAGCGTGGATGGAGCCAACAAGAGGCTCCTGTGTCAATCCGTGGAAACGGGAGGCAGAGTGATGCGGTCACAGCTCCTGCCATCAATATCCTCTAATATAAATGTCAGTGATGCTATTTTCCGCGCAGTCATTTCGCACACTGCTGATTACATTAACGTATAATGGAGGGGCGCCGGCTCCACTGCTTTCTCCCCTAACCCTCCCCCCGGTGATGTGTCAATAGCCGCCTCCATGAACAAGTCAATTTTCTGCAGGCTTGGCAGCGGAATAAATCTGCCCGGCTATGGGGAGAGCTGGAGATATTTATATACCCGGCTCCTGCCCTGCGTGTGCGCGCGTGCGTGTGCGCGGCGGGCGCGGGCGCGGGCAGGGTTGGGGGGAGGGTGGCGCGCCGCCGAGCTGAATGATTTCCAGCCCGGACTCAATAAGAGGAGAATTTAGAGCGGTCCCTGAGCTGGGCTCCCAGAAACAGCCTTACACGTTTATTTTCCTTAGCTGAACAGGAAAGGCGAGAATTATATGTGGATTTATAGGACAGGCGCAGCTCAACCCAAATGCTCCCGCTCCGGCGGGGGGTGGGGGGGTGGGGGCGGGGAGGGAGGTGGCGGCGGAGGGCGGGCCGCTGGGACCCCGGCTCGCGCTGGTGCTGGTAGGGGCGCACCCCCTCCCTTGCCGGTCGCTTTAATTACATTTGTTCTTGTCCTTCGTGAGGGCGAGACTTCGGCGCGGCCCGCGTGGGGGGTGGGGGGAGGCGCAGGCTGGGACTGCCTGGAGATGGGGGGGGGGGCCCGCCGGGAATGGGGGCATGGGGAGACCGGGAAGGGGGGCTGTCAGCTTCGGCTCAGAAGCGGATCAATAGTACGAGATCTAATGGGCTAACTGCCAAGCGGGCGCACCGAGGCGCTGCCCCGCGGGGGCCAGAGGGGGTGGGCTGAGGACGAGAGAAAGGAAGGGGGGGTAGGAGAGGGAGTGAGGACGGGGGAGGGGGGAGGGCAGAAAGAGTGGGAGAGATGCGGGGAGGAGGAAGAGAGAAAGAACGGAGAAAGGGACAGAGGGAGAACGGATGGGAAGGGACAGGACAGGACAGTCTTCCAAGGGCCCTCTCTTCAACACCCTTCCCTTCCCCCGTTCCCCCTCTCCCCAAAGCTGGGAAGGAAGAACCTGTCCCGGAGCAACCAGACCGCGCGCAGCCGCCCGCCCCTATTGCCTCAACTCTGCTATCGAACCGCCAGGGGGCGGCGCGACCCCGTGCTGTCCCGGCGGACCTACGTGCCTCCAAGCTAGGGCTCAAGTGACCGACGCCTGGTCCCTCTGCGCGGTGCCCTCTGCCCTCTCCCAAGACCTCTCCGCGTGACAGGGGTGGGGGTAGGGCCTCTCCCCCCCCTGCCCCCAACCCGAATAGAAGCAACCTTCTGGCTTTCATAGTGTTGACTATGGCACCCGGGGACCCTGGACGGGGAAGTGCCCCAGGGACTGGATCACCGCGCCTGGGGCTCGCCAGTGTCCCCCCAAAGATACCCAAGTCTGCGGCAGATGCGGCTTCGGAGGCGGTGTGGGGTTTAGGCCTTTGCATCCTGGCGGCGGAGCGCAGGCGAGTCCCCGGGACAGTCCTAGCAAGAGGGGTCCTTCTTCGCGTGCTGTGCCGCTGCTGGCCGCTAACGAGGCCAGCCAAGGTCGCTGCGGGATCAATGCCCAGTTTTAACTCTTTCGATTCCTGGCCCTTGTCTGACCCCTAATCTCTTGGACCCAGACGGACCCTTTTCTCAGCTCCTGCCTGTCCTTTCCCAAACTGAATGCGAAAATAAAAAGCAGCCCCACAACCCTGCCGGCAAATTCTGCCACCAAGTAAAGGGGAGGTTGGTGGTGGCAGTTCAATGGTTCTGAACCTGGGGGCATATCAGAATTACTTGAGGGAGCTTTTCAACATAAACGTGTCTACTCACATGCACTCATATTGTAAGAAGTGTGTGTGGACTGGCAGGGATTGCTGGAAACATGCGTTTTGTCAAAGCACCTCAGGTAATTCTGATATATTCCTACGTGGGCACAGCTTGAAGAAAGGTATTACTATTGCATATTCTTTTCATGCTGGGTGTGGTAGCTCAGCCTGGGGTTGTTTTGTGTGTGTGTGTGTGTGTGTGTGTGTGTGTGTGTGTGGGTGGGTGTGTGTATTGCCCTTGTGGAAATGTCTGTGCGTGTATTACTAGGTCTATGTCATTGGGAACCTGTGTCTTTGGGCAAGCATTGTTTTGTGTATCTCTTTGTGCGTCCTCTGTATGTGTCTTTGGTGTTATCAGCATTTATTGAGAGCACCCATTGTGTGAACGCTGTTGTACATGCCTGTCCTGATGAGAGCGAGTGTGGGTCCCCATGGTGTGTTTGTGTCGTGTTGGGCACCTCTCTGTGGGCCCCATTGTTGGGGCACAGCCATTGTCTCCATGTCACTGAGAGTGCGTGCTGGCGAGAGCTCATGACACAAATGGAACGAAGCTGATCTGCCCCAGAAGCAAAGGCAGCAATGACCTTCTTTTTCCAATTATATCCTGGTCAGAGGTGAGCGACCTCTCCCCACTGAGGCCGCTTCTTGTCATGCAAACTGAGCAGAAGGCAGGAGATTACAGGAATGCGACCGAGTCACGTGTGAAAACAATCAGCTATCAATGGGCCCAGATCAATGCCCCAGATTACAGATGAGCCCAGGGCAAGCAGTCACTTTGGAGTTTTTCCCAAGGAGGGGAAAACACACAGTGCACCCCGTTCACAGCCAACTGCCACAGTCCTGACCAACACCAGGAGAGACCCGCATGCGCTTACACAGCCTGGGGACAAGTAGGAAGTGGGCTGGGAAGAGCTGAGCAAATGAATGGCCAGCCACCCACTCTGAATAGGTGGGCAACTATTATTAGTAGTAGGCGGTTATTTTGTTTTTGCTAAAGATGCAACCTTTATTCAGCTGGTAGCGGGGAGTGTAAAAGCTGGTGTTGAGTGTTTTCTATTTTAAGTCTGGAGAGTGAGGATTCTAAGTGGGTCACAGGAGGCAGTGTGGGGATTTGGAGGAAACTCTCATGTCAGGAACAGAGCGATAGACGGATCGTGTTGAAGGAGTGGCCAAGGAAAGTCTTTGGTCAGCTGTGGGCAGGGGGCAGGTGGGCAGCTGAGGGGCTCCTGGGTCCAGAGCATCTGGCCTCAGGACAACTTGAAACCAGGCTGTGGGGTGAGGGAGCTGAGCCTCAGAAGGGAAGGGCAGTCTTAACCACATATATGCTCTAGGATAACAAGCAGAGCAGAGAGTTGAGCTGGGGAGGCCGGGACCTCTGAAGGGCGGGGTCATGAGGGGCCCACTTGAAGGGTGACTAGTCTTTGGAGGGACGAAGAGGCAGGAACTTAGGGGTGCTATATGGACTTGCTGAGAAGCCAAGCCTGGGTCAGGAACTATAGGGTTGAGGGAGACCAATGAGAAGATGGGAAGAGTTCTGGAAAGGCCTGAGGACCTCATCAGGTCTGGCTCCTATGTCAGCTGAGCCTACCTTGGTCCAGGAGTCAGTATGGCTGGGCCTAGCACCCTAACCAGCCAAGGTTGAGGCAAGGGGAAGTGTCATGTTGTCTGTGCCCTTAGGATGTGACAGTCAGTCCTCTGTGGCCTTTAGATATCTTAGAATTCCTTTGGTGCACATTTATGGATGTCCTACTGTCTTCCCCTATGGGAATGAAATGATGGGTGAGAATACCCTTAGGGAGCTTACAGTTTAAAGCAGAATAAAGAATTTGAAAGAGTTTGAGGACTTTTATTTTCTTCCTTTCTCTCTCTCTTTTCTTTTCTTTCTTCTTTCATTTTGGAAAAAACAGTGCTGCCTAAGGGCAGACTGCCTGGATTCAGATCCCAGCTGTGCCATTTACCGGCTACAGCTTATGAGTGCTCAGGTTCTCCTCTCCATCTGTAGAATAGGGGTACTTGCCTCTTAGGACTGTTGTGCAAATTTTAGGCAAAGCCCTTAGAACAATGCCTGGACTCAAGAACCTAAGTGTTGACTTTTCTAGTCTTTCCTTCGGTTTTCTAGTACAGTGCCTTTAGAAAAGTCCGTCTCTTGTGTCAGCAGAATTAGAGTAAAAAAAGGACAAGCTAATGGGGTGATTAGAAGACCTGAGAGGCTGGAGAGTGGGTTGGGGTGGGAGCAAGGACAGGCCCTGCTGGAGGATATGGGAATCCTGCCGATGGGGTAGCAGAGAGGGCTAACTCTGCCCTTCTCCCTGGAAGGGCACCCCCTGCTGGAGCTGCTTGCCCATAGCCTTCCAGGGGGCCTGCATGGGGAGACCTGCTGACTACCACTGGATAACCAACACCTTTGCTTTTCTGGGCTAGGCCCATCCCTCGGCTTCCCTCTCCCACCGCTTGACCTCAGCTACAGCAGCCCCCTCTGCTGGCCTCAGCAGGACTAGAATTGGACCCAGCTTCTGCCCATCTCCCTTCCTTTCAGACAGTTCTGAGGTGAGAGAAGAGGTCACCGCAGGTCCATTCTCTAGACTGGGAGACTGAGAGCCAGAAGATCCCTGAACTGGGCCTACTTGTTTAATCAGACGCCAATAACACGTAGGAGAGATCTGTGCAGACAGTTGAGCAAGATGGTTAACAGTAGGCTGTGAGAACAGTCCTGAGATTGAGTTTGAAACCTGATTCTGCCACTTATTAACGAATATGAATTTAGGCAAGTCACTTAACTTGTTTAGCCTCAGTTTTATCATCTGAAAAATATGAACACCACCACCACCTACTTTGTGGGGCTGCTGTGGGGGTCAAATAAGGTTGTGCCCTTCATCAAGTAGCACAGATCACTAAGTGATCCATCAGTTCTCCGGGAATTTGCCTAAGGAGGAACTTCCTGCTGTGATAGCACTGGCATCCTCCATGGGTCTTCGCCTTTGACTATGGGCTTTGGGGGACTTTACCAACCCAGGTTTGTTTGTTCAAGTCCCAAAGCACCAAATGGCTGGGCAGCTGCCAAATACTGCTGCTTCATTACAGGATGGGGTGGGAAGGATGGAATGGGGAGTCCTGGTACTGTGCAGGGGATAAAGGGTTAAGGGGGGCTGGCATGGGAGTGGGTCACCCCCCTCCCCTTCCATTGATTATTCTCCTCTCCAGGTGTTTTTGTAGCTTTTTTCCCTCCCTTGGGGTGGGAGTGGGGGCTGCTGGGTCCACTTCGGGCTTAGTTATTGTTTTAATTTTGGTGCTGGCTCCCTGGTGCCTGGAGCAGATAATGAAAGAGGAAAAGAGAGGTCAGGGTGGTGCCCAGGCAGCAGATTTCTGCCCGTCAGACTGGGCCAGGGCGAGTGGGGAGGGGGGGGGGGGGGTGTTAAGTTAATACCAATAAAGCAACTGTAGTCTCAGAAGTGAGGAGCTGCAGAGCCAAGCACAATGTCTTTGTGCTCTGGGAGCCTAAAGGGGCGTTTTTCCTGTCCACAATGAAACCTCAGAACGGGGCTGGGCATGGGGGTTGGGGGACAGTGAAGTGAGCGCACTGGCTGCAAGGGTACAGCTCAGCAGCGGTAGGAAGTGACAGAGGAAAAAGCAAAGAGCTGGGCAGAGAAGGAAAGTTGAACTATGTCGCGTGATCTGGCCACTCTCCCTGGCTTTTCTGTCCCCTGGACCCTACTATATGTCCAATAACACTGGGGTAGGCTTGGGGTGGGGGCGGTGGTTATGTGCTGTGGGGCTACCGGAGTTGGAGAAACACAGAGAAAGGAGTCAAGAAAATCCCTAATCCTAGGGATTAGGATCAAAAGCTTTGCTGTCAGACAGACTTGAATTCCTGGCCAAGTTCTGCTTACTGGCTGTGTGATTTTGAACAAGTGACTGGACCTCTCTGAGCCTCCATTTCCTCTTCTGTTAAATGGCACTAATACTCGTACTAACCTTATAGGGTCATTGACACTGTATGGAGAGAAGTCAGCACAGGGCCTGGCATGCAGTGAGCCCTCACTCCATGCTAGCTATCCTTATTAAGCCTGTTTTCCTCAGCTGTAAAATGGGGATATCAGCTGTAACTTCCCCGTAGGGGTCTTACGGGGAACAAATTAGATAAAGCCTGTAAAGTGCTTAGCACAATGCCTGGTACATAAATAAGCCTTCAATACATGTTGGCTGTTGTTATTATATTATTTTTATCTTTATTATTCCCTGCTGTCTTGGAACTGGTGATTTAGTTGAGCAGACTGAGGCCAGGCCACTCCCTTAGCCATCTGAAATATTTGGCTCCTTGCAGAAGGGCTTTCTGAAGCCCGGCCCCACTTGGAGAAGCCTCTGGTTTGTCTTTTATAGTGCAGGTGGTTCGACAGAAAGTCCCCAGGAACCAAGATGATTGCTGGCCTTGCAAGAGAATGGGACCCTTATGACCACCTCTGTCCCCTGGAGAAACATGTCAACAACATGGCTCTCTGTGGGAGGGCTACCAGGGCCTCCCTCTGATCCCCCCTGGAATTGAAGAGGTGTAGTGTTTGGATGAGGGTGCTCACCTGTTTCCAATGGGAAGGCTCAGTGGGCACAGTGGAGCGCTTGGATCTCCGAACTCCGAGTCCTTATCCCATCCACGCCCTTCCAACTCCTTCCCTCTCTCAAGGCTGGAGGTGGGGGTGGAGGCTGAGCAGATAAAAAAAAAAAAAAAGGGTAGTTAATGTTTCCCACTTGACCTTTCTTTCAGTACCCCCCTATCCCACCCCAGCGGGGCAGTCAGGCTGAGGGGATGAATGGAGTAGAGGGCACGATTTTCACATTAATGGCAGCATATGTTGTGTTTATTGACACCGCAGGGTCGGTGCTTGTGGGGTGTGGGGGGGGGGGGTCCAAGGAGGCCCAAGGCGGGAGGGGGGTGGGGGCTGAGGGGGCGGAGGGGACGGCCGCGGGGGGGGGGGGGGGGAGCGAGGGGAGCCTGGGGCCTGGGGGGAGGGAGGCAGGAACAATATTGTAGCACGAGCACACCAGGTGCTCGCTGTCAGCCCGAACAAAAAGGAAGAGTCAGCAACTCTGGGGGGGGGGGGGGGCGGGGGGGGGAGGAGGCGGGAGGCACCGCCTGCTCCAGCCTCGCAGCCTCTCCCCGTTAACCCCTGCTCTGCCGCTGCAGCTGAAGAGGGGAGGGGCATCTGGGATCTCTCCCAGCCCGGCGCCGTTCAGAGACCCCACATCTCCTCAGTAATCTGGGTGATGTTATTACCTCTGGGGACAGGATTTCCTGTCCCTTCCTCAAAGCCCGAAAGGAAAAGAAGTCCGGCTCTCTGTTCCACCCTTTCTATAATGGAGGGGCTTCTGTGGTTCTTGGGAAGTTGGCAAACCGGAGTTTCAGGAGTCAATGACCTTGGGCTTCTGAAAGCAGCTGCAGGTGGTGGGGTGGGGGTGGGGCCGTGTATCGAGGGGGTTTCAATGACGGGCCCTCCGCTGAAGGAGATGGGCTGCAAAGGTCCCCATAATTCCCCTCTCCATGCCCTGGCGGCAGATTTCCTTGCTTCTTGAAAGTCTTCCCAGGGTCATCCGGCCTGGGGCAGGGGGGAGCAGCAGGAGAAGGGGACTAATAAGTCCCATAGAGATGGCTGTCAGTCAGCTGAGAAGGCTGGGCTTTCAGGCTCTTTAGTCCATAAAGCACGCGGGCGGGGCGGCTCATCACCGAATATTCAGGGACGGGGAGAATAAATGGCAAAGTGGGCTCCCCGCGCTGGATCCCCATGCTGGAGATGGCTCCTAGTTTCCTGGCTGGGGAGCAGAGCGGCAGGTGTCTCCCGCCATCACTGTCCTCCCCCCTGCCCCCTTTCCCCTTCCTGCAGAGCACTGAAGGGAAGCCAGGTGCTCAGAGTTACTGGACCCAGCTTCCAGCATCCTCATGCTCTGGGGCCCACCCTAGGGTTCAGGGTGGTGGTGCAGGGGAGGACGTGAGGGAGGAAGGAAGGCAGGGAAAGACAACCTGTGAGGGGAGAATGGGGCACGGGGACGTTTACTTCCATTCCCTGAATGTTGGTCTCCTCCGGAGTCTGTGACCTGACATCCTGGAGCCTTCCATCTGGACATTAACTTTCCTCCTAGCTATTCTGTTCTAGAGTCCATGTCTTGGTCACTCTGAGTGTCCTAGATCCCCAGGTACAGGGCAGGGGAGGGGGGGGGGACACCAGAGGAGAACGGAGTGTCCTTTCCATATCCCCACCCTCCAGCCCCACCTCCGTCCAGCCACCAGGGGTCTCTGAATTGAGACGCAGAGGCCTCTGTGGATGTCCCCTCCCACGGGGACACGCCGGGGCACTCCGGCCTGGAATCCTCCTGGACACCGTCCTCTTGCAGAGAGACGGAGGCAGCCGTCGCGCCGCGCGTCCTTCGGGACGGCCTCTCCCTTGTGGGCCTACGAAGCCCGGGCGGCTCCGCCCCGCTCGCCGCTCTCACCGCGGCTCCTCCCGGGGCTGCAGGCCCGGGCCGCGCCCCCCTTCCCCGGCCCTCTCGCCGGGCTCCAGCTGCGCGCGGAGCGGTCCCGGCTCGGCTCCAGCTCCTCAATGGCCCTGCTCCCCCATTACCCTGATGTCGGCCCTTCTCCCCCTCGGCTTTATCGGCTCTCAGCCGGCTCCGCCAGGGTAATGAGGGCCCTCCTAATTACCATTGCAGAAACTCCACTTACATTAACAGCTCCATCCGAGGCGCGGCAACATCTGCTGTGCGCAGGCAGGCGCCCCTCCCCCGCCCCTCGCTCCCCTTCCCTCGCCGCCCCCTCTTTCCCTGTCCTCTCCCCCGACCCTCCTCTTCATCCTCTCTGCGCCCCCCCCCCTTCTCTCCCCTTCATATCTGTTCATGCCCTCCGCACCACACTACCTGCCAAACCTTTTCAAACTTCAGCATCCCGGGATGAGAGACATCCACGTAGAGACGGGGCCTCAGAGACACTGAGAGATGGAGACACTCAGAGAGGCCAAGCCAGAGTTCCAGGACACCCCAAAACTCAGGATCGCAGAAGTATGGCCGGGGAACCTGGGAACAAATAGAAAGTGGAAGCATCAGAGATTTTGAAAGAGATGGGGCCAGACTGCCTGTGTGAGGAGGGGGCGGGGGCTCCCCTGTCCACTGGTGTGGAGAGGTATGTGCACCGTGTGCACATGCGTGCATGGAGGTGCCATGGACTGTGCGTGCTCATTTACTTAAGCACCATGGGTGTGAGCACATATGTGCGCGTCAGGGTATCTTTACGTGCATGTATCTGGGGGCTTTCACGAGCCTACCTACGATGCATTAGCATCCTGTATGTAATTACATTTGTCTGTATGTATTTTGACGCTTGCATTTTGCAAGCGTGCATCTCTGGGTGTGTGCATACACTTGCCTGCCATCTAGGAAGTACTGCATGCGTAACATCCAGTGTGACTGGTGTGCATACATGATCTGTGTTCAGAGTCATGCGTGCGCCATATGGGCCTCTGGGTGTATTTGCCTCTCTGCGTGCCTATGCATGTGTGTATCATCTGTGTAATTATTTGATGACAGTGGGAGCATGTGTGTGTTCCTGCTCCGTGGGGGATGACAGGCAGTTGGGAAGACGCTGAGCCCATTTTATCTGAGGTTAACAGGGGTCACACTTCACTCCTGGAAGTCCCCCCCCCGCCCCCCCCCCCCCTACAATTAAGCCTCAGTGTGGTGGAAAGACAGCCAGCAGACATTAAGAAAGGTCAACAATATTATCAGCTTCTAATCCAATTAGTTACTGTTTATTTGGAAATCCAGCTCCAGGTCAGCTTCGAGGAAGCAGGCCTGGGAGAAAAGAGGGCAAGGGACGGGGACAGCCTGAAAGAAACTGTCGGAGGTGGCCAGGGCTGTGGCCTCGTGGCCCGGGGCCGGGGTAGAAAGGAATCCCCCAAACACCATCTAGTAATGCACTTCCTGCTGGCTACATCGAAGCTGGGTAGCTCTGGAGAAGGTTCTGGGCTTCACAGGAGGGGCCAAGATCTGAGGTTTTCATCTCCAGAGGTTGGGGTGTAAGAGAAGAGGGGTTTTCTCCCTCCCCTGGGAGACTTCCTGCCTCTTTAAAGCCCTGGGATCCCAAAGAGGTGGCCTGGGAGCTGGGACAGTCCGCCTCCGAGCTGTGGCCAGGTTCCCCCCGGATGGGAGTCAGAGGAGGAGATGTTGGTAAATGCACTATTAGCTCCTGAAGCCACTCCATTAATCCTGCCCTCTATTTTATTTCCACTTTTCCCTCCTACATCCTTTCCTGAGCCCCAGCAAGACCTCTCCTCCCTCCCACCCCGGGACACGCAGGGGCACTAGCTTAGCCCAAAGGGTCCCCAGGGCCCTCCTCTTGAGTATAAACAGTGGAAGTGACCCAGACCTTGGCCTCCAGGCTGTGGGCAGAGCAGCCCAGTGGGGCTGGAGGGAAGTGAGGTGCTCTTTGCTCTGCTCTGTCCCTCTCTGACCACTCAGGGATGGATAATATCCTGGGGTGCCCCATATATTAGGGGGGCTAACAGGAAGAAGAGGGTTGGCTGCTGGATTCTCAGGCTAGCTCATAGGGTCTCCCCAGATCAGCAGCCTGATGCTGTGCACTCAGACCCCAGCTGTGGCCAAATCAGGGTGACAGAAATAGCTATGCTCCTCTAGGAGCCAAGCCTGGGGTCACTTTTGCTTGTTTCTTGAGGATAAACATCCATAGGCTTAAGCCCAGGAATTAGACTGCTTGTTCTTGCCCTGGTCCCCTCCTCTCAATACGGAAACTGCACGATTTATTTTTAACTCCCTGCCCTTTCCGGGCACAAATTCGCACACACATATATACACACAACACGTGCACTCACCTACTCACTAACCTGCCTCTGAGACTCTAGGCCAAAGATGGCCAGGGTATGAAGATGTTGGTGGCGGTCCTTCTCTAAGCGTTTATGGTGGATTTCCACGCTTTACAGAAGACTTCTCCGAGCAGTGTCTCCCCATTCTATCCCACCCCAAAAGATAACAACAGTGATGATAATACTTTAACAATAATGACATCCATACATATCTCTACTCAGGCAGTTCTCATCCTTAGCTGAGCTCTGAAGTCACCTTAAAGTACTCTTTAGGGGCGCCTGGGTGGCTCAGTCAGTTAACCGGTTAAGCGTCTGACTCTTGGTTTCAGCTCAGGTGGTGATCTCACAGCTTGGCGGGTTCAAGCCCCACGTCGGCTTGGATGCACAGAGCCTGTTTGGGATTCTCTCTCTCTCTCCCTCTCTCTCTGCCCCTCCCTCATTCACTCTGTCTCTGTCTCTCTCAAAAATAAATAAACTTAAAAAAAAAATGCTCTTTAAAGAATACACACAGGGGTGCCTGGGTGGCTCAGTGGTTGAATATCCAACTTTGGCCCAGGTTGTGACCTCATGGTTGGTGGGTTCGAGCCCCACGTTGGGTTTTGCACTGACAGCGTGGAACCTGCTTGGGATTCTCTGTCTCCCTCTCTCTCTCTCTGCCCCTCCCCCAATGTGCTCTCTTTCTCTCAAAAATAAATAAACATTAAAAAAATAAAAATAAGGGGCACCTGGGTGGCTCAGTCGGTTAAGCGACCGACTTCGGCTCAGGTCATGATTTCGCGGTCCGTGGGTTCGAGCCCCGTGTCAGGCTCTGTGCTGACAGCTCAGAGCCTGGAGCCTGTTTCGGATTCTGTGTCTCCCTCTCTCTCTGCCCCTCTCCTGTTCATGCTCTGTCTCTCTCTGTCTCAAAAATAAATAAATGTTAAAAAAAAATTAAAAAAGCAGCCAAACTGTTTTAAAAAATTAAAAAAAATAAAAATAAAACCTTAAAAAGAAAAAGGTACGTGCCTGTGCCCTACCCTGAATCAAGCCAGTCTGTATCTTCAGGGTTGGGCCCCTGCAATCCATAGATTTGATAGAGCTCCATAGATGAAGGCTATGGTTAAAAAATGCTATAGTTAAAAAAATTACAATTTACAAGTGACAAAGAACTGCCTCTCATCTCTCATTGGCCAAGGCAGTATTATTATCTCCATTTTACAGGTGAGGAAACTGAGGCCCAAACTGATTAAAAGTAATAGGTTAACCTACTTTCTGTTCGTTTCCTTTACCCCTCCCTTTTTCCCTCCCTCCCTTCCTTCTTTCCTCTCTCAAGGAACCAGTTTCCCTGATTCCAGGATCAGCCTCTCAAATTCCAACTAAATCCAGTCAGTTATTATAATTTAGAACATCTAGATGGGTTTTCTCTGATGCAGAAGCTCCCTCCTTTGTGATGTCTGCTTTGTGGACACCAACTCCTTTCATTCAATAACCCTTTATTAAGCTCTTACTTTGGTACTGCATAACATCTCGAGAGGAATAAGATAAGAGAGGCAACACAATGGATCTGGACAAACAGGGCCTCGTGTCACTGCTCTGCATTTGCATTCTGGTTCTACTCCTTCTGTTCCACGTCACTTATTCAACTTATAAGCGGCTCAGAGCCTTACCTGTAAAATGGAGATAATAATACCTACCTCGTGTAGAATTGTTCCTAGAGCCACAGCTGATCAGTATGTGACAGTAATAACTGTTATTCTCATTTTGAATTATGGAGAAATAACTCACACCAGTCAGAATGGCTAGCATTGAAAGGACTGGAAATTCTGGAGTAACTAGATCTCTACATGGATTTCTGGGAGTTTACGTTGGTAGGATCACTTTGGGCTAATGTTTAGAAGTAGCTGCTAAAACTATGTGTATCCTGTAACTCAGCAAACCTACTCCTGGGTCTCTGCCCATGAAAAATGAACAATTATGCTCAGCAAAAGTCACGTACAAAAGAGTTCAGCAGCTGATTTTGTGATGGTCCAAAACTGGGACACCACTCAGGTCCACCCACAATAGAACAGGCAAACACATTTTGGTACAGCCACACAAAGGAATACCACAGAGTCAGGAAAAAGAGTGCGATACTGAACTCTTACGCAAGAACGTAAGTAAGCCTCACAGGTATCATGTTGCAGGAAATAAGTTGGACAAAAAAGAGTATATACGATATAGGGTGCCTGGGTGGCTCAGGCAGTTAAGCATCCGACTCTCAGTTTCGGCTCAGGTCATGATCTCACGGTTTGTAGGATCGAGCCCCGCATCAGGCTTCGCGCTGACCGTGCCCAGCCTGCTTAGGATTCTCTCTCTCCTCTTTCTCTGCCCCTCCCCTTGCTCACCTGGGCATGCACACGGTCTCCCTCTCTCTCCCTCTCCCTCAAAATAAATAAATAAACTTCAAAAAAAGATCACCGCACTCGAGTATGTTATACTTCAATTAAAAAATTGGGGCGCCGGGGGGGGGCTCAGTCGGTTGAGTGTCCGACTTCAGCTCAGGTCATGATCTCCCAGTCTGTGAGTTTGAGCCCCACGTCGGGCTCTGTGGTGACAGCTCAGAGCCTGGAGCCTGCTTCCGATTCTGTGTCTCCCTCTCTCTCTGCCCTCCCCCGCTCACACTCTGTCTCTCTCTTTCAAAGAATAAACATTAAAAATATATATTTTTTTTAAATTACACTGTCAGGCAGCCTCAGATGAATGTCTTGAGAGTAAGGAGAAGTACAGAATGCAAAGGTAGAGGTACATTTGCTAGTCATTGTGCTTAGGGAGGGTGACCAGGAAAGGTTTTGTAAGAAGAGGCATTTATTCCAAGACTTGAGAAAAAGCTGGGGCCCTAGTAGTAGAGGAGAGAGCTGTTGAGAAGGAGGCCTTTTCCAGTTGGGGTGTTCCTGTGTGATGGGTACACAGGAGAAAGGAGCCCATAAAGGCAGCTGGAGATTAGATCAATGAGACCGACCCTGAATGCCAGCCAAGGCTTTGTGGGTCTGAAGCGGGCTGGGGACATGATGGAGTGTCCTGCGATGTTTCATCTGATGGCAAGTGGATTGGCTGGATGGAGGGGAAAGAGGCTGTTTTCTGTAGCCCCCAGGGCTGTGGGATCCTGGGCCTCAGGCCCTTTGGGTGGTAGGGCCAAGTCCCAGAGAGAGCCAGAGTATCATGATGAGAAGTGGGCATTAGGAGGTGGCTCAGCTGAGCGTCAAGTCCTCGAGGAGACAGGTTCCTGCCCGAGCCCCGCTGGAAGCATCTGTTGCCGCCTCCTCTGCATTCCTTCATCACTGGGCCCAGAGCGTTATGCTCTGGTCCCAGTTCTGCAGGGCTGCCGGAAGCTGGGCTTGGACATGCTCGCCTGTACTTACTTGCCTCCTGCCTTCCAGCAGAGCCCAGCACTTTGCTAAGGATGGGGAAGATGAGTAATAAGTATTTGTAAAGGGGAAGCTAGAGGGCTAGCTTAACTAAGACAGCAGTGGCTACCGGAAGCCAGTGAAAAGTCCTCAGAAAGCAGGAGAGTGAGAAGACTGGGAGGCACGTGTAATTTGCCTGAGTTTGCATCCTTCCTATACCACTTACTAGCTGTACGATCCGGGGCGAGTTACCTTTCAGTGCCTTGGCTCCTTCTGGTCAAGTGGGGACAATGGTGGGACCGGTTTCCCAGAGTTATCTGGAGGATGACATGAAAGAAAGCATCCAAAGCAACTGGAATAATGCCTGATATGTAGCAGCATTTGAGAAACGTAAGCGGTTTGTATAATTGCTTCTGATGGTAGGATTTAAGGTTTCTTTTTTCCTGCTTCTTTACACTTACTTTCTGCAATGAGCATGGATTACCTGGCTAAGCGGGGAAAAATTAAGTCAAACAGGGAAGAAAAAAGAAACCGGTGATAGAAACATGCTTGAAGGGGCGGCCAGGGGAACAGATACTCTTATTCAGAAACATTTCTCCAGCCCCAAGCAGGGAGAAGGGGTTGCCCCCAGGGGCCTGGCTCAGCTCAGAGGCCTGGATAGGAAGGGGGCAGGGTTTGAATCTAAACCGTGGGCGAGGTGTAGACGGATTCGCGTGGAGATGATGCCACTCTATGGACAGATCCGACATCGTTAATAAAAAGCCATCATTCATTGAGTGCTTAGTAGGTGTCAGAGTGCTTATACATTACTGCGATCATCGTCACAACCTTACAAGGTAAGTATTATTGCCCCAATTATTACACCACTCTGAGAAGTCACTTGCCCAAGGTCCCACTGCAAAGCTAAGACTAGAACTCAGCATTGAGATGACTTGTTTCCACTAAACCTCCAGGTCAATTTCCACCTATAAGATGCAGAAAATGCCTCCAAGCGAGGGGAAGCTGTGCAGCCAGGCTCTCACGCCTGAACCCCTCCTCCAAACAGGACTGGCCTGGGTTGGGCATCCCAACTCCCCTTTCTTCTCTTCCCCCAGGTTATTTCAGGGAACTGCCAGTGCCCGGACTTGTCCCCCAGTCTCCATCCCTGAGGGTGGGCACCAGGCATGGGTCCCTGCCCCCAGCCCAGTCAGTATTGCTTCCCCCCCCCAGCCCCGTCCCCCGCCCTCCCGGACGGCTGACACCCCACTCCCCTTCCCATGACCCCCTCCATTCCCTCCTCCGTTCTCTCTTCGTTGCTGGCGGACACCCTCCCCTCTCCTGCCCTGCCTGCCAGCACCATCCATCAGCAGAACCCGAAGCTCTGCTGCAGCTCCTCAAAGTTGCTAAAATAAATCCCCTATTTGGTTTAGTTCCACTCCAGCTCCCCCTGCACAGAGGGACCCGATGGGACGCAGGGAAATTATACATGTAACAAAGAGCTGGTTTGCTCTGATAACTCTGACAATGATACACACCTCACACCTTCCCATGCACACAGGCTGCCACCTCCATGTGCACGCATCACACCCGGCACCTCCCAGTCCACATGCCCGCCCAAACACATTCGGATCTGCCGACGATGTGCAGCTCACATCCTGGAGATGCCCCCCCCCCCAACCCGGTGACTATACTCATCGACGAAGGTACACACCCCATTCACTGGAAATTCTCCCCTCTTCCTGGCTTCCATAGCACACGGCACTCCCCACCAGCTGGAATTTACCAGCTGTGTCCCTAAGGCCTGTCTTCTCTGGAGCCCATTAGATTGTGAGCAGGAGTAGCGTCTGCGTGGTTCACTGTTAATCACACACAGTGCTTGGGGAACGTGGTGCCCCCCCCCCCCACCTTGTTGAGTGAATGCCTGAATGAATAAAGAAATGAATGATGGCACAGACCACTACATTCACCCCCTCAGAAACACAGATGACGTCTTGGGATATCCCCCGTCCCTGCCCACCTACACAGCTGCCCTGTGAATCAGATCTTTTACATACAACACACACCCCACAAGCTATGGAGCCACGCACTTCTGCTAGTGGGTGCTCGTGACACCCCCTGCCACCCAGGAATCAGAGATTGCTTGGAACAGTTGTCTGAGGTTCTCCCGTGTGTGTGTGGGGGGGGGGGGGGTAGGCTGGGTATGTGTGAGTGTGAGTGTATGTGAAAGCGTGCACGAGTGAGGGTGGGTGGGTGTCTGAGTGAGTGCATGTGTGTGTGCATGTATGTGCACACAAATCTTGGGGTCTCCAAACTTACCTTGCTCCCCATCTTCTTAAAAATGTTGGCAAGAGGGGGCGCCTGGGTGGCTCGCTGAGTCGGGTGTCTGACTCTTGATTTCGGCTCAGGTCATGATCTCATGGTTCTTGGGATTGAGCCCCAGGTCAGGCTTCCTGCTGACAACATGGAAGGGGATCCCAGCTAGGGATTCTCTTTCCCTCTCCCTCCACCCTCCCCCGCCTTCACAAAATAAATGAATAAACATTTTAAAAAATATTGACAAGAGGGGCACCTGGGTGGCTCAGTCGGTTAAGCATCCGATTTCAGCTCAGGTTATGATCTCATGGTTTGTGAGTTCGAGCCCCGTGTCAGGCTCTGTGCTGACAGTTTAGAGCCTGGAGCCTGCTTCAGATTCTGTGTGTGTATCTCTCTCTCTCTCTGCTCCTCCCCCTGCTCACGCTCTGTGTCTCTCTCAAAAATAAATAAGCATTAAAAATATTTTTTACAATATTGACAAGAATCATAGGTTCTTATTCAGATTTCCTCTTCTTCCTCCACCCCTTGTCTGGCTCCTTTAGGAGAGAATTTTCTTCTCAGTTTCCCTATTTTTCTGTGGCCTAGGGAGATTTAGAAAGAAAAAGGGGGAAGACATGGAGGAAAGTAAGGAGTTCGATTCCCATCATGCTGATCAACATCCTCTGCTTCCCTCCCCCCTCCACTAACACTTCCAACCCCTTTTCACATCTAGGAGGAAGTAAAACCAAAAATACGTGGCGTCGCCCCCCCAGCCCCCAGGACTGACAAGCCTGAGCCTCCAGAGCCTCCCAGGCTTGCTGGTCACCCTCACTGCCTATGGCTCCCTCTCTGTCCCCACCCATAAACCTTGGCCCCTGTGGCTCCATGTTCTTCCTGGTCCCCTTCTTGCTTCTCACCTGATATCTTTGCTCAACCATCACCATCTGGCCCGCCCCCAACCACTGCCCCTGGCTTTGTCCCCTCTCCTCCAACCAAGCCATGGTTCCCCGAAAGCCCGGCTCTTCGTAGTCTTTTCTCCAGGGGACCTCAGAGAGCATCGGAGTCATGCAGACTTAGCCATTTTCCCAGGGTGGAGCCCTCTCCTGGGCAAACTTAGTCACTGCTGCAGCTTTGCTGGTGACTTCAGCCCAAGTCTCTCCAAAATCCCGCCTCCCTCCTCCGCTGCCTGCGGACCGGCTCCAGGGTCCTCTCCATGTCCCTCTCCCCGAATCATGCAAATCCCCTTTGGCCCTCCTCCTGGACTTACCTTCTGTTGGATCCTTAGTCACCCCCCTGCCCTTGCTACGTCCCCCGCCATCCGAGGCCTGCCTCAGCTCTCCTTAGACAAGCTTCCCAGAAATCACCTGGGACCTGGAGGGTTATGGGGCTGCCTCAGAGAGAGCCACTCACACTCAGCACATTTAGGGGGCAGGGGGTTCTGTTTGCTTCTTTGTTTTTTAGGACACTGATGTGATCGTGTAAACGGCTCCCCATTCCTCAAGGATAAAGGCCCAACACTCCCGTAAAGCCTGTTGGGCTCTGGCTTAGGGGGGCCTCAGCTGACCTCTGAGCCTCATTCCTCACCACCTTCCCCTGCGTGCCCTGAGACTCAGCCACAGCGAACTTCTTCGTGGTCCTTCGGCAGGTGGGGGCCGGGGGTGGCGCATGTTGCTTTCTCTGTGGGAAATACTTTTCCCTTCACCTGCTTAACTCCTTCTAATCCTTCCAATATCAGCTCAGACATGCCTTCCTGAGAACAGTCTTGCCTCGACTCCTAAGCCAGGTGAGCCTCCCTCCTGCTACGTGCTCTCGTGGCATCAGGAACACCTGCTCGGTTAGACTTATTACATTTATAATTTCACACTCACTAGTGTGATTATTTCATTCATGTTTGGCTCATCCATTAGAGCTCTGGACAATGAGGAATACGTTTTTGTGCATCACTGAATCTACCGGGCAGTGTCTGTACATGAGAGGCCTTTGATAAATATTTGAGGATTGAATGAATTAATCAGCAGTCTCAGGCTGAGCAAAAAGAGAAAACTTTTAGCAAAAACCAGATGGTACCTGCTCAAGATCGGACTCCCTTCATCATGCTACTTACCTGCTCAAGAATTTTCTGTGGTTCCCTATTATCTCACAAACTAAGTCTGAAACCCTCTCCCTGGATCTTTCAGGCTTTGACAATCTAGCCTCCAAATCTGCCCATCCAAATTGATTTTTATTTTTTTTTAAGTTTACTTATTTATTTTGAGAGAGAGAGAGAGAGAGCAGTAGAGGGGCAGAGAGAGAGAGAGAGAGAATCCCAAGCAGGCTCTGCACAGTCAGCACAGAGCCTGATGCGGAGCCTGATCCCATGAACCGTGAGATCATGACCTGAGCTGAAGTCAGATGCTTAACTGACTGAACCTCCCAGTTGCCCCTATTTTATTTATTTTTTATTTTTTTATCACTATATTTTGCTTCCACCAAGCAAACTCAGTAGCCCATAAACACACCTTGATCAGTCTCACCTTCATGTTTTTTTTTTAAAGTTGTTCATTTTTTTTTAATTTTTTTTTCAACGTTTTTTATTTATTTTTGGGACAGAGAGAGAGAGCATGAACGGGGGAGGGGCAGAGAGAGAGGGAGACACAGAATCGGAAACAGGCTCCAGGCTCTGAGCCATCAGCCCAGAGCCTGACGCGGGGCTCGAACTCACGGACCGCGAGATCATGACCTGGCTGAAGTCGGACGCTTAACCGACTGTGCCACCCAGGCGCCCCTATTTATGTAATTTTTAAAAATGTTTTTATTTGTTTTTGAGAGACAGAGAGTGAGCAAGGAAGGGACAGAGAGAGAGAGAGAGAGAGAGAGAGAGAGAGAGGGAGACACAGAATCCGAAGCAGGCTCCAGGCTCAGGCACAGAGCCCCAATTTTGGGGCTCCAACTCACAAACCACGAGATCATGACTTGAGCCGAAGTCGGACGCTTAACCGACTGAGCCACCCAGGCGCCCCTGGAGATTGTTTCTAATCGGTAAAATATACGGAACATGTAATGTCGCCATTTTAACCATGTTTAAGTGCACAGTTCGGTGGCATTAATGACACTCCCATCGTTATGGAACCAATCACAGTCACCCACCACCACCCGTCTCATCTTCCCAAACTGAAACTCTGTCTCTATTAAACACTAACTCCCCATTCCCCTCGCGCCCCAGCCATTCTACTATGATTCTACTTCCCGTCATCGCTATGCAGTTAACTCCTCTAGGGTACCGCATATAAGTGGAATCACATGCTTATTTATGCCTGGCTTATCTTACTTTGCATAATGCCTTCAAGGTTCATCCATGTCATAGCATGTGTCAGACTCTTTACTTGTAATCTTCAATTTTTTTTTCAAGATTTTTTAAGTAATCTCTACGCCCAACATGGGGCTGGAACCTACAACCCAACCCTGAGCTCAACCCAACCGCGTGCTCTTCTGACTGGGCCAGCCAGGCGCCCCAGAATTCCCTACGAAGGCTGAATAATATTCTGCTGTATGCATGTACTACATTGTGTTTATTCATCTGCCCGTGGACACCTGGGTTGCTTCCAGCTTTGGTTCTTGAGAAGAATGCTGCTAAGGACATGGTGTAAGGAAAGCGATGTCTTTGCACTAGCCTGCGGTATCCTCCCACGGTGGACTATGAAACCGTAGTCAAAAAGAGGAAGCCAACTGGCACGCGAGGGTATAGATGACTCAGCAGTATAATATTATGTGAAATAGTAAGTCCAAAATATTTATATTCAGCCCGATACCACTTTTGAATAAAATTAAAAGCAGTTAAAGTTAAAAAACAAAAAAACAACAACAAAAAAAAACAACAACAGGGAAAGTCTAAAATACACTCCTTAAGGGGCGCCTGGGTGGCGCAGTCGGTTAAGCGTCCGACTTCAGCCAGGTCACGATCTCGCGGTCCGTGAGTTCGAGCCCCGCGTCGGGCTCTGGGCTGATGGCTCGGAGCCTGGAGCCTGCTTCCGATTCTGTGTCTCCCTCTCTCTCTGCCCCTCCCCCGTTCATGCTCTGTCTCTCTCTGTCCCAAAAATAAATAAACGTTGAAAAAAAAATACTAACTATAATAATAAAGTAGTCATGCAAGGACCACGATGACGCTATGTCATGAACTGAGAAATATGATGAATCCAGTTCTGTGAACCCAAGGTTCAATAGAAAAAAAAAGAAACAGCCAAGAAAATAACTTTCTCACTATGGGATTCAGTGTGATTTAATGTGTTGTCAATGCACCATCGAAAACCATCTGGCATCCTGCCAGAGGTGCGGGTTCCGCACTCGGGTAAACAGCTCGAAAATATCTCCACCACGAGGCTGCCTGCCTCCGCCCCGCCGTCTTGTTTACCTCCAACGTGAGGGAGCTCGGGACTTCTAGAGGCACTTACTTGGACGGAGCCTTCTGTTAGGAAATTTTCCTTTGCACGGACACCATTCGGCTTCCCCGCAACTTCTGCCCACTGTCTTGCTCTCAGCTGGGTGCCTGGCACGGGCTTGGGCACACAGGAACCCAGGATTTGCACACCAGTTGCTTCATGTGTGAGCCTCCAGCCCCAAAGCAGGAGCCGAGCTGGTGTTTCTGTCAGACAAAAGGATCCCAAACGTGTGTGGGTCGGGGCCTTTTCGTCTCGGCCGTCAGTTTCCCCGTCTACCTCGCCAATTGTCAGTGCGAATGTGATGCATCTTCTCCAGACTGCATTTTTGTACGTCCATTTTAACAGGTATTCTGACCACTGGTCTTTCCTCTAAATGCATCAACCAGGAGGTAAATCCTTTAAGCGGTCTCTTCCAGGTCTCTTCACTTGCAGTGAGACTGAAATAAAACTTTGACACATGCTCATAAATAAATGTTCTAAACAGCCTTTTTTATGTGTGTTGTGTATGTGTGTTTCTTTAACACAACTTGAATACTTGCAAGTGGGCTAGAATTTCTTAGCCATATTTTTACTAATCCCCAGGCTGGGATTAACTGAGACTTCTTGGTCCAAAACTCCTTGACCAGACCCTGTGGGGCCCCCTCCCAGCTCTGACCAGCCACTCTCTTCTCCTGACAGAGTCCGTGGCCTTGGGAGTTCCGGAGCAGGAATGGATGGAAGGAGGGAAAGGGAGGAATATAGGCCTGACTGTATCTCCACAAATCCAGGTCCTCCTTGAATCTCAGAACTAGGGACGAAGCTGCCTTCACCCCCTTGCGTGGATCTGAAAGCCAGAACCACTTACTGGGGGGAGGAGGTAGAGACCCCCGGTCAGAGGCTGACTCTGAGGTCCCCTCTATCCTCTTTTCGAGGACTGGGGTTGGGGAGGCTCTGTGAACACTGGTGACTCAGGTAGCCGTTTGGCCAGCTCAGTCCTGAAGACCTGGCCCCTGTCCAGCTCGGAAATGAGCCCCCTGCCTCCCATTGGACACGGGATTGTCTTCAGGCACAGCTGACTCCCAGCTGCTGAACCTCTGCCCCTCCCCCATGGGCTGCCAGAAAGGGGGGGGGGGGCCACCCAGGATCACCAAAACAGACCTGGGGAGTAGACGGTGGGCCTGGGGTCTGCAAAAGTTCTAGGTCTGCCTTCGGAGTGTCAGCCTGACCCCAGGATTATCTTCTGAATCTTTGTCATCATTTCTGAATTATAGATGTCGACAGGAGAAGTCTGCGAACTATAGAAAAGTGTAAAAAATTAAATCATGCAGAGTCTTACACTCAGAAATCACCACTGTCTATATATTGCTGGCTTTATTCGAGTCTTTTTGTTTAAGCTATCGATTTATTTATGTTTCATAATGGGACCATTTTATACTTAATGCCTTGTATCCAATTTTTTTTTTTTCTGATGATGTCCCCAAACCGTTCTTTGTGTGATTAAAATTCCTTGAATATCTGAATTTTAGGGGACGTGAGTTAGCATAAAACCCACAAGCCACAATGCTCTCCCTTCCACACCCAGTTTCCAAGGGTTCCCGGTACAAGGTCTGCAGAGCTGTAAGTCCTCTCTGGGGGCAAGGGGAGGGCTAGGCAAAGCCAGAGGAACTCTCAAACTCATCCTGCGGGCAGATTCCTCCAGTTCTGGAAGCTGCTGCACCCCTCCCCCTGCCCCTGAGAGAGTGAAGGGGAATCTTTGCTTTTTGTTCATCCCCCACCCTAGTCACCCACGCCGTCAGTGCTCTGTCTTTCCTCAACCCGCATTTGCCCCAGGAAGTGGGTTTCCAGCATCTCTGTGGTTGCTTAGGCAGCTGTTCGACACTCTGACCAGCCTCAACCATCCCGTAACACTCACTTCCCCACCTCTCCGTGCCTCAGGCAGCCCTGGGCTGGAGTTGCTTTTTCTTGGGAACGGTCAGTGCGGAAGCTGAATGAATGGGAGGGAATAGTGGGTGGGGAGTCCGAAGGCAAAAGACGACCAGGAGCCAAGGTCAGACATCCGGGTTAGAAATCTCCACCCCCTCCCCACCTGCAAAGCTTCCAGGAGCCTCAGAATGGCCGAGCAGTGGCGCCCGGGGGAGGAAGGATTGGTGAGGCCCTGGGGACAGAGGGGCACTGTCCCCTCCTCTCTGCTGCCCCTCCTCTCTGCCTCAGCAAATCCTTTGTCCCAGGCCTTCTTCCCAGCCCCCCAGGTGCCTGCCCACCTGTCAGATGCCTCGCGCAGGACCACCTCCACACTGGCAACCCTCGGCGCACTCGGGCAGCGTGGAAACTCCCCTCCTGCCCCACGAGGAAACCTCTGGGCCCAGACTCTAGAGGCAGGCCAGGGACAGGTGCCAAGCATCATCACTCAGTTTAAACTGGCCTAGAGAATAACAAGACTTCAAGGGTTGCTCCCAGCGCTCCTCCCCAAGCCCCATGCGGTAACAATTCTATCAATTGAGGAGGGCACCTGTTGGGATGAGCACTGGGTGTTGTATGGAAACCAATTTGACAATAAATTTCATATTAAAAAAAAAATAGTGCATTCGGAGGCACCCAGCTGGCTCAGTCAGAAGTGCACGTGACTGTTGATTTTTGGGGTTGTAAGTTCAAGCCCCACATTGGGTGTAGAGATTACTAAAAGAAATAAACTTAAAAAAAAAATAGCTCATTTTGTGCAGTACTTTAAGCAGCGTATGTCCACCTGTGTCTTCTCGTTTGATCTGCTAACATTGCTATCCGACAAGTAGACCTGGTCTTATTTTCCTCATTTACAGGTGAAAAGCCTGAGGCCCGAGGTGGCCATTGGTAATGTCAGAATTTAAGTCCCCTGATCTGCACACCCCAATGCAGCCCTCCTTCCTCTACACTCGGCTTCTCTGAACGCTGAGAAATGAAGTTCCCTCCGTCTTGGCTTTTCTGGCCTGCAGATTTCAGACGGAGGCAGCCCCTGGCTCGTCCAAGCTTAAATGCTGCCCGGTGTCCATAGAGAAAAACCCTTCTCTGTCCAGGCATTTGTTTGTCTTGGTTCATTCCCCTTCGTGGATTGTGTTGGGAGGGGTGGGGAGGAGCTCCTCATTTTGAAACCTGTCCTAATTGACTTCTCTCTGATGAGGTGCCATAATCCCTTCTGGCTGCCCTTCCTGAGTCTCCAGTTTCTTCCAACAGCCTCTCCATACCCTGTCTCCCAGCCTCCCACATCTTCCCTGGGCTCGAAATATCTTTCTTGATTTTCTTTCCTGGATGCCATCATCCATGACAGGCTTGTGACCCACATGTCGGTCAGGAGAGCCCAGCCTCCCAGAGCCCCCCACACAGGTGCACACAGGTACACACACACACACACACACACACACACACACGCGCGCGCGCGTGCGCTCTCGGGTGGGGGCAGGGGTTGTTCACCACATTCTGCTTTGTCCACTCTGCACAAGTCAGACTGAGGGAGAACAGCAGCTTCAAGGATGAATCTAAAGAATTCTGCCTGAGGTGAGGTCTTTCCTGCCAAATCTATCAATGGCTTGCTGGGGGTTAAGGCAAAGTGTGAGGCCTGCCGCTCATTTGCTCAGCCTTGGGACAACCGGGGGAGACAGGCTTGCCTGGGTAACCCTGATCCTCTGGCTAGGGGAGGGCATATTCCCCTAGACCGCTGGCTGCCTTTTCCTTCAGGTCCCCTATCTCCTTCACTGACTCCCCTTCCAGGGAGGAGAGCCACAGAGGCCAGCTGGGCAGACACAGATGTCTCTGGCCCCAGACCTCCGATCCCGGGCTAGACCAGAACTCAAGCCTCCCATCCTATCATTCTTGTCCCCCCTTTCATCCAGCCGGTGCTGGGGGAGGGAAGGAGATTGGCTGGGTGCAATGCAGTGTTTCTGGGGACTGGGGTGGGGGGCAGGGGAGTCCATTCAAATTGACAAAAATAGAACATCAGCCTCATATCATTTTTCTCAAAACAAGATTTATTGAAGTTCTGTCGGTGAAAATCGCTGCTGTGTGGAACGCTTAACTTATAGATTAGATTACTCAGTCGTGCCTTACTACATTTTTCATTAGAAAAATATTGGCTGGGAGAGTCTGACCTCATAATCTCTGCATTTTAAACAATAACCAGAGGAAAACCAAATAGAAGGCACAAGTTAACGGGTTTCTCCCCCCCGGCATTTCCCCCTGGGACAGATCCGGGCGAGGCCGGGAAGGGAACAGGAGCGGAATCTGCTGCGTGAGCAGTTCCGCATCTCCAGACCTGCTCCCCAGAGGCTGTGGGAGGCGGCTGGGGGGGGGGGGGGGGGCAGAAGCAAGTGAGGGCTGAGCTGAGTCCTTGGGGCTTAGGCCCTGGCAGACCCCTGCTCAGGGCGCCCTGGAGCTCTGCAGGGCCCTAGCCCAGGCGGAGCCGTAGGTCAGTGTCCACTCATCCCGAGGGGGAGGCGCAGGAATCAGGAGGGAAAGGCTTCTTCCCTGCCCCAGGCAGTGCCCAGTCTGGGTGGGAAGACCAAGCAACAGACAAGCCCCAAAAGAGTCCGGAACCCCAGAGCAACTGTGGGGCTCCATCTAGGCTGCTGGACTCCAGGGGAAAGGGCACCGCTAACCCCTTCATCCCCCACCCCAGGGGCAAAGTCTCCCTCCAGGAGGATTTCGTGGAAGAGGGAGCTTCTCCCAGGCTAGGCCAACAGGGATAGTCTAGGCTGGCCTCAGGCATTCTGGCCATTCTTCTGGGCCCAGGAGCAAGGGCTTCTAGGGGGACCCAGGCCAGAAGCCTCCAGGGTGAGGGGAAGCACAGGGTGCTGGCTGGCTCCAGAGAAGGGCAGGGGACCGCCCAGGTACCACTAGATCCCTGGCTACTTTACGACTCTGATCTTATTCCTTGGAGAGTGGCACCCCCATCCTGTCTCGGTTTCTACTTTCTGAGGCTTTGGTGATTTCCAAGTTCTGACACAGTCATTAGTTACAAAGAGCAATTATTTTTTTTTTTTTTTTGTCATTAAGTCATTTTTTAAATGGCTCCGGGCGACATCACAGAACAAAGAAACAAAATATCCATGAAAAGACTTAATCACAAATTACTAATTATTTCACCCCCTCCTCCCTCCCCAAATCGTGAAATCTGAGCCCCATGAAAAGGGAGAAGGTCTCCCCAGCCATGAGCTCTCCATGGCTCTTAGGCACCTAATCCATCATGGGGGGTGCATTTCCTGCCGTCTCTGAGCCCCCTGGGGGGGGGGGTGGCAGGGAGTCCCCGTTCCTGACCTTTGAAGTCACCTTCCGCCCATAGATACAACCCCTCAGCCAATGGTGGGGGGGGGGATTTGAAAGTAAGTGGGGGACCCCATCCAGAGCCCCACACCTTGGACCCCTCCTCCCAGGCCGGCATTCTCCCCAGCTGGCATTCCACTCTGGGCCCTTTGAAGCCTCACGGGCCAGAGCAGAGGAGCCGCCCCCCTGCCGTGGGGCTCCTAGAGTCTCCAGCTGGAAAACAAGCCGGAGGAGGAAGTAATCCTGGAGGGGAAGCCCCCGAGCCCCCAAACGTGAGGAAATAAAATGTGTTTGACACGAAGATGTATGGGAGGAGGGGGAAGTCCAGGGTATGGGCCCCTCCATCTGGCCAGGCCTTCTCCTGGAGCTGATTGTAGTTTCCTTATCTGACCCTTGGTGAGTGAGAAAGGGGCTGCATGGAGGAGGAGGCCGGCAGGGAAGCCCTGTCTCAGTTCAAGAACAAAGGTGATTCTGCCAGGGGGGTGGGCTTTGAGACAGGGCACCTCTTAGGAACGGCGCTCACTTGCCCTCTCTGCTCAGCACACGTGGTTCCCCACGAGAGTCGCCTTAGCAATTGTGGAAGGAAGGTGGCATTGCCGGTCCCGAATGGAGTCCCTGAGAAGGAGGAATATGTGTCCAGCGTGGAGGGGCTGCTATGGAGTCCCCAACCTCAAAACCCAAGTAATCTCCCACAGGCTCCCCTCATACATCAACTCTGAACCTGACTCCAGAGTAAACCCAGTCCCAGCATTCACCCATTCAACACATGCTTATCAGACCCCTCCCATGTGCCAGGCTACGGGAGTAGGTGACCACAGAGAGACCTAGACTCTACCTCCATGGATACATAGTTTCCTTTTCTTGGGAAGACCTGGACCAAAGAGAAAGTCAAAGCCCTGCCATGCCCAGTGTCCCGTCCCTTTGCTCACTCCTTGGTTGTTTGGACAGTTGCCCTGGGTCGTTTTCTGACTCCCCAGTCACAATGTTGCCTTAAATACAGGCCTCATATTCCTCAAAAAACTAAAACTAGAACTACCCTACGACCCAGCAATTGCATCACTAGGCATTTATCCACAGGATACAG
>NW_024412404.1:40314770-40341312 GCF_014898765.1 Herpailurus yagouaroundi | reverse complement strand
TATATATATATATATATATATATATATATATATAGGATGTGTACATACACACACACACACACACACACACACACAACGGAGTATTACTCGGTAATCAAAAAGAATGAAATCTTGCCATTTGCAACTACATGGATGGAACTGGAGGGTATTATGCTAAGTGAAATTAGTCATAGAAAGACAAAAATCATATGACTTCACTCATATGAGGACTTTAAGAGACAAAATAGATGAACATAAGGGAAGGGAAACAAAAATAATATAAAAACAGGAAGGGGGACAAAACAGAAGAGACTCATAAATATGGAGAACAAACTGAGGGTTACCGGAGGGGTTGTGGGAGGAGGGATGGGCTAAATGGGTAAGAGGCATTAAGGAATCTACTCCTGAAATCATTGTTGCACTATATGCTAACTAACTTGGATGTGAATTTAAAAAAATAAAAAAATAAAACAAGTTAAAAAAAATACAGACCTCATATATCTCCTGGATCCACCTCCCTGCCAACCCTGGGCACCTGGTAGAGGAAGAAATGGTCATAGGTGGCAAGAAAGAAGGCAGGCAAGCAGGCTTTTAATAAACAGAGCCTACTTAACAAGTGTTTGCGGCCATTGTTCCTATGTCGCATGACCAGTGAAGACCTGGAGTATAAATGTCTAAAATATTGGAATCATAGTCACTGTCCCAAGCAAGAGAGCTTAGAATTCAAATAATCGTCCTTGGCCACACATAGGTACTCATTTCTCCTGCTTATTGAACTGTCCTCTTTCACCCCTCTCTTAAGACCTTTCTGATCAAGGAACATCTGGGAATATGCTGAGACTTGGACTGCCTTTATTAAAGGCATTTCTTTAAAAGGAACAGGATTTAAAAAAAAAATTAAAAAAGAAATAAAGGAACAGGCTGTTCTTGGAGGTTATCTGCTCTACTCTCCTGCTGCCCAAGGCTCTATGCTCAGACCTGTTGGATGTGTGAGCCTGGGGGCACAGCCTCACTCTGAGAGCAGCAGACTGCCAGTTGTCCCCTAATATCCATTCTCCCCTTCTTTTTATAATTTTTTTAAAAAAATTTTAATGTTTATTTATATTTGAGAGAGAGAGAGAGTGCAAGCGGGAGAGAGGCAGAGAGAGAGGGAGACGGAATCCGAAGCAGGCTCCAAGCTGTCAGCACAGAGCTCAACATGGGGCTTGAACTCACACACAAGCCGGGAGACCATGACCTGAGCGAAGGTCAGGCTGAAGTGGGACCCTTAACCGGCTGAGCCACCCAGGCACCCCTCCCCTTCTTTTTAAATAATAAAACCCCCAAATGTTAGGCGGAACCTGACCACTCAGTTTAGGACCACATTTCCCAGACTCCCTTGCAGCTAGGTGTGTCCAGGTAACGAGATTCTGGCCAATGAGATGCAAGCGGAAGTAACGTTATACCTCTGGGCTCAGCCCTTAAAAAGAAGGAGCCGACCCTCCACATACTCTAGTCCCCTTTTCACTGGGTGTGAATCGGACGTGGCAACAAGAACACCCCTCTTAGAGCTCAAGATAGAAATCATGTATTGAGGCTGTGGTCTTGACACTGTGGAGTGGAGCTGCCATCTCTGTGCCAGAGGGCTTCTGCTTAGACTTAACGGGAGACGGAAACAAACTTGTTATGTGCTTAACCCACTGTCATTTTGCAATTTGCTTTGCTTCTTTCCGTTGGCCTCCTTGAACAAAGGAAAGGCAACCGATCTAAGGCAGCGCTGAACAATATAATGTGAACCGCATGCGTTACTTAAAATTTCCTAGTAGACGCATTTTTTAAAAATTAAAATAATTAATTTTCCAAATCCAATGTCTATTTTACACTCCCATCTCAATTAGGCTAGCTGCATTTCAAGTGTTCAGGAGCCACATTTGGCTAGTAGTGACAGGATTGGCCAGTACAGGTCTAAGGGAACCGCCAGAGGTTGAACCAATTAGGGACTGCGGACCAGCCCTCAGGTAAGTATAGCAGCAGCTACAGTAACCAGTGCTCCTACTGCTACAAAGAGGGCCAGATGCCTGGCATATCCATTATGCTTTGGCTTCAGCCCATAAGGGAAAGACCTCTATACCTTTGTTTCCTAAATTGGGCCTTGGAGAAGGGCTATTTTAGGAAGCAAGTAGACCCCTCGGGAGATGGAGAAAGGGAAGGGAAAAGTGGGATGTGGGTTACCCTCCAATCTCCGCTTGGCCTGTAATCCGGTCTGATCACAGAGGCATTGAGTTTGATCACCTAAAGGATCAGGATCATCTCGTATCCCGGTTGGGATTAAGAAAACACCAAACCAAGAGTCCACATTTATGAGCGTAATCCTCATCACCAACTCCTCCATCTGGACAATTCAGCAACTCTACCATCATCACAGCCACCGTCGCCTGGGACCATAATTATTATTACCACCATCCGGTGATACTACCATCACCCCCAAAATGATTGCGCCTGTAACTGCCAGTTTCAATATTACCACGTTTCGCCATGACAGTAACCATCATCACTTACTCCCCTTATCACCATAGCAGCAATCATTAACAACACCATCATGACCACTCATCACCCCATTCCGGCTATCACCACGATCATACAGTCACTATCATCAGCCTCACTACGACAACCACTTCTACACCATCACTGTAATATTAGGACCTTCAACATGTCCTTCACCTCATTTTAATTTTTTTTTGATGTTTATTCATTTTTGAGAGAGAGAGACAGAGTGCAAGCAGGGGAGGGGCAGAGAGAGAGAGGGAGACACAGAATCCGAGGCAGGCTCCAGGCTCCGAGCTATCAGCCCAGATCCTGATGTGGGGCTTGAACTCACGAACCGTGAGATCATGACATGAGCTGAAGTCGGATGCTCAACCAACTGAGCCACCCAGGCGTCCCACCTTCACCTCATTTTATAAAGTCACCCCCAGTTTGTCCCTGTCCTAATTAGAAGTCCTTGGAGTGTACCCCTCATTTCCACCTGTTCAAAATAACCCCTTGTACCTCAGCATCCCCCTCACTCAACCCTTCTTGTCTCAGAATCAAGTTTTCATTGCCCAGTTTGACCTTCTGGATTCTGGACTTTTGCCTACCCTGACCTGTCCACTGAAATCTACAGTCTCTTTCTGCCTGTTTGGATGCTCTGGGTTTTGGATCCTTGGTTGATCTTTAACTCACAGCCGCTTAGTCCTGGACATTCTGCCATTAGCTACAGAGGTCCGCCTGGCTAGGCCTGGGGGCTCGGCATGGCCCTGCCCTCGCAGGGGACTAACATCCTGCCAGCACCTTTTCTGGGATTTTCGCTGAGTGAAAACAGCCTGGGTGTGTACAGTTGGTTCCTAAAGGCTGATTCGGTGACTCCCAAGCTCAGAGGAAGCTGGGAAAGGGTTTGTCTTTTGTTTTTTGTTTTTTTGCAGGATGCACCACAGACAAACCTAGTGCATAGAAAGCATGAGAAGAAGAGGAAAGGTTGGGGGGTTGGGCGGGGGGGGGGGGGGCAAGCTCTTAACTCTCCTTGGTTTGTCCAGTGGAGATTACAGTAAGATGATTGTCCTCATATATTTCCCTGCCGGCCCTAGAAGGATTGGGAACCCTGCTCTTTTATGGAAAGCTTGCTGTAAAGAAAGAGCCTGGGCATCTCTTATCTCTTCCACGGACAGTGAGATCTCTGGGTGTCAGCTATTTTGGGAGAGGAGGCTCCTCTGGGGTTAGTGATGTCATCTCTCCCCACCCCCTGTGCTCCAGCTGTGGTCACCAGTCACCCTCTTACCCTGCCAGGGATGCACAGGTACCCGGGTGTTCCGCAAGCAGTCAACCCGTCCAGTCACACCTGGTTCACGGGGAAGGAAGGGATGTGCACCCGGATTGAGTTTAGATCTCAAGGTGCATCTCTTGGTTACCCAGAAGGAATGGATCTCCCATCCCTAGATGTGAATAACATTTACCAGGGGGCGGGGGAGTGAGGTCGGAAGGAGGGAACTGGATCCTTGTTTTACATATATTTTGAGGCCAGCCCCCTTCTCAGTGCCTGCCAAGAGGTTCTGCCCCAGGCGAAAGGGATGGATTTACTGCCCATGAGCACGGAGGGTGGAGTTGGTGGCTCCAGGACCTATGAGCAAGTCTGCCTACACGCTGGGGACAGCCAAATGCTCAGGGATCGTGACCCTCTTCCCAAATGCTGGGCCAGAGGGTTGTGACATGACTCGGGGAAGTGGCAGGCGGAAGGACAAAAGCGGCCGCCCCTTGCCACCACAAGAAGATCCTGTGGTTATAAAGGTAGGCATTCACGAGCACCAACTCCTCCCCATTTCTGTCACCAGGGAAAAGGGGCAAAGTCCCCCCCTCGCCCCTCTCTTATGCTTTCATTGCTCCTTCCTGTTGATCAAGCAACTGCTAGATGCTGAGCACTGAACTGGACTTTGGAGACACGAACACGTACAAGACTTGGTTCATATCCTTAAGGAGTCCCCAGTTGTCACTGAGAAGAGAAGGAAAAGATCCACTGGCCTTTCCGGCTTGTCAAAGGTCAACCAAATGCCTGAGCCCGTCCGCCCGAGAGGGCAGTGGGCAAGACTTCAGCAGGTAATGGATGAGGGCAGCTATGCCCTGACAGGGACATTACCTGCAATTGGTTCCAGTCATCTACGGAGCCACGCGGCTTTGAAAATCGTGGGAGGATGGGGACGGAGGAGAGCAGGCCCCACCCCTCATCCCTAATCTGTCCTGATCCCCCTCCTGTGAGAAGCAGGGTATGGTCTTCCATGGCCAGAAGGGGGGGGGGGGGAATATCGTTTGCCTCTTCTCCCTGCCGGGCCAGTCTCCGCACAGGCTGGGAACCACCCCTGGGGAAGAAGCCCTGAGGGCCCTTAGGAAAGAGGCCACCGGCAGGGACTGCCCGCTCATGAGGTCAGATTCCAGAGCAAACAGCAAGCTGTCTGCCTTTCCCGACTCTAGAAGGATGGGAGTGGGGGTGGGAAAGGTTAGGGTTCCTGTGGGCTAGGGGAGGGGCCTCCAGGGTCTGACTGGGCACCCTCAGGACGTTGTGTCTGAGCCTTTGCTGGGAGAGGGAGGCCAGAGGTGGCCACTGAGTGAGTGCAGCCGTCAGATTTTCTACGTAGTCAGAGTCCCATTAGCACAGTCTGAGCTAGAGGAAACCTGGCAGGGCATATGGTCCTCCTCCCTCATCTTGAGGGGAAACTGAGGCCCAGGCCACACAAGGACAACCACCAGCTCTAGTCTCTTCTGTTGGCCTGCCCTTTGGTCTCCCGGGCTACTCTGATGTACAGCCGGTCCCCCTCAGGGACTCTCCGAGCATGGTTCCCCAGGTGAGCAAGTTCCTACCTCCATCCCCAAATACCAACATGAGTGGAGCTAAGGGGACGGTTTCAGATTTTAGGGGCAGCGGTGAAGCCAGCCGTGCGGAGGGCCACCTGGGACTCTGGTGAACTCTAGACTCATGCCCCCCACCCCCTGCAAGGGCATGGCCAGGCGACTGCCCTGAGCCTTTTGCCTCCTGCTCTGCCCCAACCTGTTTAGCTCCCAGCATGTTCACTTTTCTGTCCCCTCGTGCCTTCTGAGCTCATTTTCTCTCTGCTCTCCTGCAGACCTCCTTGCCAAACCCACCGCCCCTTTGGCCCTTGTCTATAACCCCCTGCGTACCTCCCTCAGAGTACTGGGCCGCAGGGGGCTCTCTCCTTTTCAGGAACTCTGTCATCTTCAGGGAGGCAACCGAATCCCCTGCCTACCTGAGTGAGTCTCACGGGGACAGGAGCATGAGTGGTGAGCCCCGGGGGCGGGCGTGCAGGGTGGCCCCCGGGACTGGAGCCTGCACGGCGTGGGCGTGGTTCTTTCCAAGTCCGACTCTGAGGACCAGTGTCAAGGCCCGCCCCGGTCCCGGGTGCCTGGGCACCAACCCACGGAAATCTTCGCAGAGCCTCAAACAGGCCCGGAAGACGAGGCGGGAGAGCATCCAGGCGCGCGGGAAGGTGCAACCCCTCGCTATCGCCGCAGCCAACAAGCCCAGGCTGCTGCGCAGGGCAGAGGTGGAGCAGGCCTTCTCCTCAAACGTCCTCCTGTCTCCGGGCCACCCCTGTCTTTGGCCTATTTAGGGGCAAGGGCTTAGAGGAAGTAGGAGAGATGAACGTGCTGGGGACGACACTCACTTGTGCACACACATGCAGCAGACACACACGAACTCCTAGCCCGGGTCCGCACGTCCACATGTGCGTGCATTCACAGATGAATGCACGCACCCGTCCCGTTCGCTCATTTAGTCACGCAGCCAACGTTGGCGGAACTACTACTCTGCCCCGCACGCTAGGCTAGTAGTGTTACCGCCCTGTGAGTAAGACAGACGTAGACAAGGGGTCCTAGCCTCCACAGAGCTTACAGCCTCGCATTGGGGACAGTGATTTAAAAGATACTCACACGAAACTGTTGAAGACGTTAAAAACATGACAAGCGCCACGGTGGGGCAAATCGCACCGAACTCTAAAAAAGAGTAGGGAGCCCACACAGGGCCTCGGCTTGGTTAGGCAGATTGCACTTGGCACGAGAACCCTCCGTGAGAGCACAGTGGGGAGTTGTGTCTTCGTGTTGGAGGGGGTACCTTTTTCTAATCCTCACAAAGGCACCTCGTGGGCCGGCAGAAGCCTGAGATCTAGCCTAGTCTCAGGGTCAGCGTCATAGCTAGTATCTCATACCCAATCTCATGTCTCAAGGCCAATTTCAGGGGCAATCTCACTGTCACACCCACGGCATTATACAGTACCCTAGCGTGCTCTTGCTCAATCGCGCACATCACACACAGGCTCACGTTGGCTTCAACACCCTCTTACGGACGTGACTTTGACACGCGCTTAAGGAGGCCCCACAATCACACGCAGACTCTCACACACGAACTGTACATGTGCACAGCTTCACCGCAGTTGCACATAATCCTTCATATCCTGTTACACACACGATTTCTGTCTCCCACTGCTTCCCTATAGTTGCACACAGTCACACCCTGTTACACACACACACACACACACACACACACACACACAGTCTCTCGCACACACAGGCCGCCACGTTCCTGTTAGGCTTCTGGAGACAGGCGTGTGCAGCCCCTGATCACAGCTAAATGTCAGCGAGTCCCTCTCCTCCCAGTTAGAGATGAATTGTTGCTCGGGAGATATTTCATCCTTAATGCCTCCTGCTTGAACTGGAGCATGCGTCTCAAGGAGGTTACGTTTTTCCCAATCCGTCGGCTGCCCCCCGACCGGCTCAGGGAGCTGCCCTCCTGCCTCTCAGCTTTCATGGGGGGAGAGGAGGGCTCCCTCTCCCCTTACAGCCTCTCCTCATCCTTTCCCTCCCCGACAGCTCAGCTCCTGGCAAAAGAACAAAGCCCAGGCAGCCTCCCAGGCGCCCTCCCCAGCTCCCAGCACAGGAGGCGTCCCCAGAGCCCAGGGGCCACAGGCCGGCCACACCCCAGCCCTGCCCCAGCTGCTGGTTGCATTCAGGGCCCACCCGACCGGACCCATTGCCTAGGGAAGAGCTGAGTGTAGAGAGAAGGATCTGGAAATGAGAGACAGCCCCTCTTAAGATCTTCTGCACCCACAACCCTCCCCCTTATAAACTCAAAAACACAGCCTGAGCCATGCTGGCATGAGAGTAAACCGAGGCCACCTGGATGAGCGGGAGCCACAGCTTCTAGACGACGTGTCCCCTTTGCCCCAGCAATGCCATATGTAGAAACGCACGGTAGGAAATCAACAGGGATAGTCCAGACCATTTAACTTCAAGGGGGCTCATCCCAGCCTGGTTTATAAGAGTGAGAAATTGGAAACAGCATAAACGCCCCACAGTAGGGACTGGCAGTGGCACTACCATCCGCAGAATACCACGGAAACGTGTGGAAGAACGTTTAGCATCACTGAAAGGTGTTTACACAGAATGCTGAGTAAAACAAGCAGGTTGCAAAACAGTATGTGCACTAAACGGGATGTGGGCCTGGATGGGATCCTGGAGTCAGAAAAGGACATTAGGGGGAAAACCAGTGAAAGCCAAATAAAGTCTGGAGTTCAGTGAATAATAACCTACCAATGCTGCTTTCCCAGCTCTGACAAAGGTACCCTGGTAAAGTAAGAGGTCACCATTAGGGGAAACTGGCTAAGGGGCATATAGAAACTGTACCATTTTTGCAAGTTTTCTATATATTCCAAAATGAAAGGTTCTTTATGAAACCATTATGTATATATAATGTGATCCCTCTTTTTTATTTCTATTTTTTTAAGTTTCTTTATTTATTTTGAGAGACAGAGAGAGAGAGAGAGAGAGAGAGAGAGAACCAGTGGGGGAGGGGCAGAGAGAGAGGGAGACAGAGGATCCGAAGCAGGCTCTGTGCTGACAGCAGAAAGCCCGATGCGTGGGGCTCGAACTCACGACCCGTGAGGTCATGACCTGAGCCAAAATCGGAGGCTTAACTGACTGAGCCACCCAGGCGCCCCTCATCTTTTTTTTAAAAGTATATATACATCAAGCTCTGAAAGACTACTCACCAATATGTTAACTTGAGGAGTATCTGAAGGGTGGGATTGTAGGCAATTTTAATTTAGTTTAATTTTGATTATTTGATCATTTTGCTAAATAAATTTGATCGTTTTGATCATGTTCTTTTTGCAGATTCATTACACTATAATTGAAACACAACACTGTGTATATTTAAGGTGTTCAATGTGTTGATTCGACACACTTACATATTACAATATGATTGCCACCGTAGCATTAGCTAACACCTCCATCATATCACAGAATTATTATTTCTTTTTTGTGGTGAGAACATTTAAGATCTACTCTCTTTGCAATTTTCAGATATACAACACACGACTATGAACTGTAACCACAATGCTGTGCGTCAGATTCCTAGATCTTTTTATTAATAAAGGAATATGAACTACTTGTGTAATTAAAAAAAAAAAAAAAAAACCCTCAAACCTGAGAAATTCCAGTGGGGATGCTGAAAGCAGCTCAGTCCCAAGCCACCCCGCCCAGCCTCCCCAGTCCTCTGGAGGTATTGGGCCCAGCCATTCTGGGCAGTTTCTTTTGCTTCTCTCCAACCACTAACTGGCATGACCACCCCTCACCCCTGGCAACTCCAGAATTTCACAATCTGAAATCGCTTCTTTGATCCCAATCTCCTTTCCTTCACCTCACCCTTTCCCTCATTTCTACTGAGGCATTCTCTGGTCCCTTAATCTCTCCACTTTCTCCCAGTCCATCACCCCCGTTCTGACCTTACTTCCTCTCTTCCTACCGAGGCTCCACATCAGCCATTTCAACAACGTGCTTCCTGCCATCCTGCCTCCCGATCTCCAGCCTTAAGCAACACTGCCATCCACTTTCTGGCTCCTACTCCTGGACCTGGTGAAAAAACTGGCCCATTTATGCTGCCTCAACTCATGCTTCACCTGTACGCATTAAAACACAAACAAAGGGGCGCCTGGTGGCTCAGTTGGTTAAGCATCTGACTTTGGCCCAGGTCATGATCTCACGGTTCGTGGGTTCGGCCCCGCATCAGGCTATCTGCTGTCAGCATACAACTCGCTCCGTTTCCTCTGTCCCCCTCTCTCCCTGACCACCCCCCTTGTGTTCTCTCTCTCTCTCTCTCGCTCTCAAAAATAAACATTACAAAAAACCCCTCTTTTCTTCATCTATAGTTGACTCCTCATTATAATTCCACAACCACCTCATACTTCCCTCTGCAAATCTTCAACTCTACACTGAGCGAGAATATGGAATCAATCCTTGAACAATGTTTCTCCGTTCCACCTGTCCCCAAACCCATCAGTTCATCCCAGAATTTCCCTGGGCCATTACCTAGTTTCTTCCCTCCTGTCCCTGAGGAAGAAGGTTTTCTTCCTTACCAACGACCCAACCTCTACAACATTTTCCAGAACTTCCTCCATTGAGCACCTTCTCCTCCATCTTGTCCATTTCACTCTCCCTCCTTTTTTTTCTCCCAAACTTTTTGAATGAGAAATCACCCAATTGCCTCTAGTTCTTTGTCAGTCGCTTCTCATGCAACATCTCCACCACCCTGTAGTCTCTTGCAGTTGCCTGTGACCTTGGCATTACCAAACCTGCTGACCATCAACTCTCTTCTCCTCAGTGATGAGTCTGCAGGATTTAATACCCATTCCCTCCCTTAAAACTTCCATCATCTCCAGGCCACTAGCTTCTCTTGTTTTCTTCCTAACTTCCCAACTATTCTTTCTTAGTCTCCTCTGACTCCTCTCTTCTCCTTCAACTCCCCAAATACAGAGATCTCCCAGGATTCAGCTTCTAGTCTTCTCTCACTCTGCCCTTTCTGTCTGTCTTCTGTCCCCAAGTTTCCACGAGCCATCTCTTTGGAAGAATCCTTAACTGACAGCTTCTGAGGTCCTGTCTGGAATGTCCAATTTCCTGCTAAGCATCTCTGAGTGGATGTCCTGGAGCTCCTCAGACTCATTGTAACCACGATCATTTTCTCTACCCCCTACCCCCAACAAGCGCTGCCTTCAGACTTCCACCATTCTTGCCAACGATCAAGCTGAACACCTAGGAGTCACTGGGGCTACCCGCTTCTTTCTTATTCCCCCCAATCCATTCACCTGCCAGGTTTGATCAATTCTACATTAGCCCTGCCTCTTGCCCACGCTCCTTTGTGTTCTACCTTCTGCGCCCCCACCTGCTTCTGGCCTTCCTTGACCGGACTATGGCAATATCCATGCTTATCCATGATCCTTCTGCCTCTCAGCCTGCGCCGCCATCACTAATCCTAGCAGAGTAATAGCCCACAGCCTCTAAAGCTGGAGTAACCATGTACTTCGCAATTCGAATCTAGATACTTCTGAAAATGAAAAGGGACTCTGTAAAGTAGTAATAATAAAAAACTTTAGGAATAAAAATATAATAACGACAGTGGGGCAAAAGGCATGAACTGAAACTGCCCTGGACATAGGGTCATCCTACCTAAAGCACATGTCTGTTCACATCCCTCTCCTGCTCAAAGACCTTCCATGACTCCCTATTGAATTGAGTTCACATTCGTGTTGGCATTCAAGTCCTGCTTTTCAGCCTCTATCCCAGGCACCCCCCCCCTCTCCTGATAAGCAGAACTAGCCGGTGGTCCTTGAACATGACTCGTGCTGTCCCAGTCCCGCACCTGTGTTCATGCTTTTCCTTTCTTCAGGAAATCCTTGTTACCAACTCTGCTCCCCAAATCCCATCTTATTTCAGGACCAAAACCACAAACTGCCCTCCAAGCAGTCTCCCCTCATCCTTCTTCTGCACCTCTCCTCTAGCACTTTGCACTTTCCCCTAAATATGATCTTATTTCTTTTTTTTTTTTTTTAATTTTTTTTTTCAACGTTTATTTATTTTTGGGACAGAGAGAGACAGAGCATGAACAGGGGAGGGGCAGAGAGAGGAAGACACAGAATCAGAAACAGGCTCCAGGCTCTGAGCCATCAGCCCAGAGCCCGACGCGGGGCTCGAACTCACGGACCGCGAGATCATGACCTGGCTGAAGTCGGACGCTTAACCGACTGCGCCACCCAGGCGCCCCATTATGATCTTATTTCTAATCTTGGATGTAACAAGGATGCTGATCCGTGGCTGCACACGGCCCCCCTCCCAGCCAGCTCTTTGGCTGGGCAGCTGCTTACAGTGTGGCCTGGCATTAAAAGATGAGCTGGGCCAATCCGATTTCTTCTCCTGGGAATTTGAACTATGAAATATGGAGAGACCAGAGCAGTTAGCAGAGGTGATGTAGAGAGAGGCTCAGAGAGGCCGGCTGGTCAAATGCAAGTCACAGTTATGAGAAATTATGAGGAAACCCAGGAAGCTCTCAAGGCTGCACAGAGGTCAGAAGCAGTTATGAGCTGGGGCTCTGGAGGCCGACCTGAGTGAGAATCCTGACTCCTCCACTTTGTGGCTTGCACTTAGGGGCAGGGTACCTAACCTCCTCGAGCCTCAGTGTTCTCATATGTAAAATGGGATAATGATATCAGCTAACTTGCAGTGTTCTTAATAGGATTTACTGAGATAAGCATGGAAACCAATGTGTCGGGCATTTAGTATGTGTCCAGAGCTGGTTAACCATCATTCCTCCTCCTCCTGTTATAATAATTATTATTTCATTAATATTAACGAGGAGAGAGACACACAAAGAAAAGAGAGACCCTATGGTGTGCCCTTCCACCTTACCCTGAGAGAGAAGGTGGTCCCCAGAGCTGCCTTGGTCCCTGCGTGCTTTCTGGGCCCAGTTCGTGCTTCGATGCAAAGGCCCTCCTTTTTCTCGTGATCACATAAGTGTACCTGTTTCTTACAAACAGAAGGACACCTGCCCAGATTCCTGTCTTCCTCCTGTGTCTGGACCTGAGCTCCTTACAGCTCAGTATAATGAATGTTCTACCTGAATATCCTGCCTGCGCCTTGAACACAGCTCATGTTTATTTCTTGATGAATGAATGAGTGCATAAGATTCTAAATCCTCTCCTGCCTCTACAGAAACGCGATTTTTTTTAGAAGACTCAGAACTCCATGGGGTACGTGGTTGGGGAGAGTCAGCTCCCTCATTCACTGTTTCCTCCCTCAAAGCAAGAAAGGAGGAAAGCCAGGACTAGGGTCACTCTAGAGATTGATGCCGTAGGGTCTGAGTTCTGCCCTCATGCTGCCAGGCCTTGCCTCCTCCTTTCCTCACTCCCTCTGAGCCCAGAAGTGGGGCAATAGGGTCACAGGAGGGAAAACGGAGGCAAGAAATCCGCCCGGTCAGGTTGCCAGCCTACTGAAAAAGAGCCAGACATCGCTTACCAGGCCTGGCCCCACCCCACTTCTCCACCCACACCGCAAGCCCCAGCCACACTCACATCTTTCCACACCCTTACCTTCACCGTGCACTTTCTTATTATGTCTTCGTCCATGCTATTCTTTCTCCCCCACACAGGCGCTTCCCTGCCTTCACGTCGGATGAGAACTCTTACCGGACTTTCAGCACCCAGTGCAGAGCCAGATCGTCCCTGGATCTCGCAGGCAGGGTTGAATGCTCCTGCTCTGTGCTTCCAACCCTTGTGGAGATGCTTCTGAGCCCTTTTACCAATTACCAATTACCCATGTATCTGTCTGTCTTCCCCTGAGAAGGTCCCAAGGATAGGAATTACGTCCTAGTCACCATCGTGCCCCCAGTGCACCGATGTAGCGAAGGACTTAGCACCTAGTAGGCTTTCACTAAGGGTCGTTGACTGACTGTATGAATGTATGAATGGATTAATTAACAGTTTCTCTCAGCTCTGGGAGCCCGGGGCCCTGCTTTTTTCTCTCTTCTCTAGCTGTCTTGGGCATTGCTTGAAGACTTCTGCAGTCTCATGATGATTTCTCCCAAAGGCACCACTACTCATCTCCAGTCCTGAGCAACATCTGGAGTCCACCCGGCAGGACACTGCAGGGCTGTGGATCTGGAGCATTTCAAGGATAGAAATTTGGGGGTTAAGTATTGAGCAGGGGGAGAGGAGAGTGCGGCAAAGTGGGGCAGGCTGGGGGCTTGAATGTCTTCATTGCCATTTGGGTCCTGGCAGGTGGGTCCAGGCTCTCCCTCCCAGGCAGGCCTCTGACTGGGCTGCTGGGCATGGCTGCCACTTGCCTGCCCTCCTATCTCCCCAGGCCCATGGCTGAGCGGCTGGCAGAGGCAGCACTGGGCCAGCCCGAGCAGACAGCCTTGCGCGATTGCTGGCTCCAGGCCTCCCAGCCCAGCTTGTAGCTCCCCCCAGAGTGGCGGGATTGATTGGCTGCAGCCGGAATGGGCACCAGTCTCCCTGGCTTGGACAGAAACGGGGCCATCTGTTACACCTCTAGTTAAAAGTACATAAAGTTGAGCATTTGTGCGCCGACAATACCACCCCTGACACCCTCCACGCGGCACAGCGCTCCGGCTCCTTGGCAGGCTCGCGCTCCGCGACAGGCCGGCAGAGCAACGCCTACACGCTGGCTGGGTTGGCACCACCGCAGGCACCACGGCTCCGCCCTCCGGCGGCCTGGCCCAGCTGGGTTCAGCCTAGAAGCCGAGATCCCACCTGTATCAGAGGGTGGAGGGGAGGACAGGGTGTGGGGGAAGGGTGCAGATGGGTGGGTGGGTGACATTCAAGGTATTCCACCAATGTCTTTTCCCATTCATCTTCCCCTGGTGCTCTTTCCAGCTAAGCCAGCCCTCCCGACTCCAAAACCGCTGTGGGCAGTCCCGCTCTGCCCTCTTGCTCTGGTGGCCCTCCCGCTCTGACCTGGAATACTCCATTCTTCCCATCGGCCTCTCAATTTTTCCCACCCTTCAAGGCCCAGCTCTAGTCCCAACTCTGCCGTGCAGACTTCTCCCTGCTCTCTCCCTGCTCTGACCTCCCAGAGGCCTCCTCCCCCACCTGAATGGCCTCTCCTGAGGCTTGTCCAGTATGAGCCTTGAGCTCTGCCTGCGCTGCCAGAACTGGGCTGGCCCTTGTCTTACCCACAGACTAGAACAGGGCTGGGTCCACGATGCGGCAGGAGGATCTAGAAGTCCTTGCCTGAACTCAGCTCAGCTGTGGGGCAAGGGGGACAATGACTGCAGAGGTGGTACCGGCCCTCCCAGTAGCCACCCAGATAGCTTTGCTGGTCGTAGCCCGGAAAGTATATGGTCAGGTGTACGGACGGCTCTTGATAGTGGTTTACTCACGTGTTTGTTCAACACATATTTGTTAAACGTGTGTTATATGCCTCATTCTGTGTGGGGCATGGAAGAGGAGAGGGAGCGGTAAAAAAAAACAACAACAAAAAAAAAACATGAGATTAGACACAGTCGGTGCCCTTAAAGAGTTTACCCACTAGCAAAGGCCATGAGACAAGTCCAAATAATACCTATAATGCAATGAGCCACTCAAATCAACAGAAGTGCCCTCTGTCTTCTGCAACAACAGACTCTCAGAGCTGAAAAGGACCCAGAAGTTCAGAGACTCTGATATCCCATCCTTGGCCCAAACATGTTTATGTGCATTACATGAGATAATGTGGGAAAGCTCTTATGTGGCACAAAGGGAGTGATGGTAAAATAGCGAAGATGATGAGGATGGCAATAAAATTGTGTCTACCAGCCTTCTCGGCAGATTCTAAGCCCCGCTTGCATACTCCACCTGTTGGGGGGAGCTCACTCCCACATAAGGCAACTCATTCCATTGTCTTCGCTTCTACCCTTCAGAAAGCCATTCACAAGGATAAGCTGAAGTCATCCCATCTCTGCTCGGCAATTTGTGGTGGTGATTCCACCCCTGGGACCACACAGAAGAGCTGGGACTAGGGTGAGGCAAATGAGATGCTTAAGCCCGGAATTTAAGTACATAACGCTCAGAGCGAGTACCCCCTTCAGTCCTGTGCCCAAGGCACCTCACTTGCCTCACCCGAGTCCCAACCCGGCCACACAGTGGGTCTGTATCCTCCTCCCCCAGCCAGCCCAGCTGGAAACTGTCAGATTTGTCCAATACCCTTAGCCTCCAAACAAACTCCACCAGCAGCCTACAGTGTGGGGGGTGCCCTAGTACAGCCCCAAATACGAGGTGATGGGGGCACAGGAGGTCTATGGGAGGGTATTAGTCATAACAGGGGGACTTACCTGCCCACTCCAATCTTTGTCTGCACATCACCTCCTTCTGGCCTGGTCTAGTTGCCCCTAACCTTCCCCCACAGCACTGGTATAAGACAGGCTGATGTTCCCAAATCTGGGCCTTAAAAGAACCCAAGCAGCAGGCTCTAAAGGACATTGGGCAGTGAGCCTGGATGTGGAAATCCATGTGACTGTTTCTCCTTCTCCTGAGCATCCCCAGGTAGGGGTGTGTGTGTGTGTGTGTGTGTGTGTGCGCGCGCGCGCGCGCGCGCGCGTGTGTGTGTGTGTGTGTGTGTGTAGGAAGCAGAAATGCAAAGCTCATAAGCCATGGAAAACCCTGGAGGATGGGGCTGGAGAAGGGAGAGGGAGGGAAGGTAGGGAGCAGGAGGGCTGGGGGAAGAAGGGAAGGGAGCAGAGTCTGAAGAAGGTATGATCCAGCATGATACATCCCAGCGGGAGCACCTCAAACAAGCCACTTGACCATTCTGAGTGTCAGTGTGCTAGCTGTAAACTGGACCACGGAGACCGCTTGCCTACCTAGGGGGTGAACCATGGGAGAGCCCACTGTGACAGTCCCAGAGCTCTGCTACACACAGTCGCCTTCACCAGCGGCTGCTGCGGGTAAAGCCCAGGTGAACTGAAAGCTTCCCAGCTCGGCTCAAACTGGAGTTGTGCTGGCTCTGCAGCCTGGCCTGGGGTTCAGCTTGAGAGTCTGTGTTGTCTAGAACTACTTTTGTGACCTCCGTTGTTTCTCTCTGGCCCTCGTCGACCCCATCTCGACAAATCCTCGCTTTTTTTCCTTCCTGTTTATAAAGCCCTGTCCACCCCCGAGGCCTCTTCAGCCTCCCAACGAAGAGCCCTGAGAGGAAAGCGGTTATGGAATTCTAGTCCTTTGCCTAGGCACGAACCAAGGCTCACAGTCAGTTAGAAACTCGAGCGGGGTGGGGAGGGCTTGGACTCCGCTCTTCCGAGGCCCTCCTCCCAGGCCCGGGGCCCGAAGGGTCACCGAGCCACGGCTAGGATGAGCACTCAAGCGGGAAGGGCACGGGGCGCTCTGGGTGGGCGCCGGGCGCCCCCGGCCAGGGCCTGAGCTTCCCCGGGGCCGCCAGCAGCAGGCGCTGTGGCGGAAGCGCCCTCAATACCCGAGCATTAACTTAAGAATAGCTCACACTAATATCCCTGGCTGTGTGGAAACAGCGTTTTATTAAATGCTTCACACAGATTTGGTATAATAAAGATGAATATATTATATCCATTGCCTCCCCCAGAGTGAGACAATAATAAGAGAGGGAAAAAAAACCAATAAAGTGAAACATAAATACAATATAATGGGACTTGTGTCGAGGGACGCATGGCCTGTCGGGGCTGCCACAGGGCGACCTTGCAGCGGGAGCTGGGGACGGTCGCCGGGGAGCCGGATTACAGCCCTCCCCTGCCCAGTCAGGGGTCCCCAGGCCCCAGCTTCCAGCCTACCCTCCCCTACTCCCCCACAACCAGTCCCACTTCTGCAGCTAGGAGGAGCCTACCTCAGAGAGACGCCCCGGGAGAGGGTGAAAGAGTGGGGGGATCGTTTGGCCATACCTCTGCCCTGGGCCGTGTGCCTTCTCTCTGGTGTTCCTTCTCTCCCTCGATGGGGGGCTTCTGGGGACGTGGGCCCCACAGGACAGATAGATTCATGAACAGATGCATAGACTCGTGGGAGGAAAACTTGGGGAGCGATGGCTTCTACCTTGGCCCTGCCAAGGCCACCTCCCCGGACTTGGGCTTGGAGAAACGCTGTCCTCCCTGTCCTGTCCCAGAGGCTGTCCCATTACATGCCGGAAGTCCCTCACTGGGTATTAGTTCGATCCTTCTCTGGGAGCCGCCAAACTCGTTTACCTAAAAACAAAAATTTCAAAACTTTCCCAGCACGAAAAAAAAAAGGAAACGCTTGGAGATTCAGCCCAACCCCTCCACGCTTAGGTAGCAGCCAGCCCTGTGGGGTCTCAATTCACCAGTCCAAGGCTAGACTGTGTGGCTTAAACTCAAGAGTGCCTCCCAGCTTGATATGGGTGTGAATCCTACCTGTGGCACTGACCAGCGGGAGGTGATCTTAACCTCAGTTTCCTCTTGGGTAAAACCGGACCCGGCCAGGATTGGAGAGAAGGTTTCTAACACCTGGCACCCTATCAGCTGTAAAAGAGAAAAATAAAAGCAGCTACCAGCTGTTCCTGGAAATATTCGTTAAAATAAATAGCCATTCTAGACCTCGAATTCTCCCGAACCTCACTTCCTCCTTGGGCCCCAAAGCAGGCAACCCCTTTTCCCAAACGAATGAAAAGTCTTAGTCTCCCATCTCTCTCCCTAAGTCTCCCGACTTTGCCCCCATCAAAACTCAGAGAGGTTAACAGACTTACCCAAGATCACACAGCTGGCCTGGAGTGGAGTTGTCTGAGGTCATGGTGCCATCAGTCCTCTCACCTGCCTCTGCAAAGACACTCAGGTGGCCCTGCTGCAGAAGGCGTTCGAAATTTTGTGGTTAACCCAGCGTTTCAGCTGAGGACTCAGAGCGGCCGGCCGCCGGCCGAGTAAGCCCAAGCCTCCCCAGGAGCCTGAGGCCGGTGCTGAGCACCTCACTGAACTTAAAAAGGAATGAGAAAGAAATGCCTGGAGGCTGAGGAAAGAGGAAGAGGAGGAGTAAGCCTGGGCAGAAGAAGAAGATTGCTGGGGGTGCTGAGAGGGGCAGGCGGGAAACGAGCTGCCCTCCGCAGGGCTAATGGTCTGGCTTCCGGTCAGGAACACCCTGAAGACTAGGTGTGGGGGCCTTGCCGGCGCCGCCCCAGGCCCCAGGCGGGCCAGCGGGGCCGGCACGAGGGTCTGGGCCCGAAGTTCAGCACGCAGGAGTAGGGTCACTACTGCAGACAGGATGGGGTGGACCTAATGGAAGGGGAGGGGCGTGGGAAAGAGCTGGAGCCATTAAGCGTCGGTGGATGTTTGATGGGATGTGATCCCTCAAGATCAGGAACATAGGGACACGTGGGAAGTGGAATAGCCAAGGGGAGCTGGTTCCGCCCAAACGAAATAAGGCTGCAGGCGCTCGCACTGACCCTCTCGCTCAGGCCCAGCAGCCTGGGGCTCCCTTCCCTCCCCCTCCGCCTCTCCCCACCCCCTCCCGCCTCCCACCTTCCGCTTCACTCGGCCCCGGGGCCCACACCCGAGGCTGGCGTGGCAGGAACCGGCTCCGCGGGTCCGAAAGGCGGGAACAGAGACCGGGTAACCCGGTATCCACAGAAAATGAAGGGCCCTGCGGCTTGCCTGGAGCTTCGCTCGGCTCGCTAGGAAAATCCTGGCCCGAGGAGCAGCCTCAGGGCGTCCGGGCTCTGAGCGCAGGACTGAGCCGGCCTTCTTCGCTTTGCTGGGAGCCAAGCCGCCCGCATTCTGCGGTGCGGTTGGGCACTGCAGCAGCTTGGTCCTCCGCAGTCGGACCCCGCTTCCCCTATTCTGGCCTTGCTTCTGCCGCCTGAGTGGTCTCGCCCAGGGTCTTGAGAGCGGCTGAGCTGGAACAGCACTGCCTGGCAGGCAGCCCTCTGACCTTGGGGTCGGAGGAGATCGGGGACCAGGGAGTCTTCTGGGACTTGGTCCCGGCAGAATCCAGGATGCCAGCGGGCAGGGGGGTCTTCCACCTGGCTCCCCTCTTCGAGCGCAAGAGTCGCCCCCTCCCCTCAGCGGGAAGGCGAGGGGCTGAGCTGGCGGCGGCACTAATGCAATGAGCCCCCACATGGCTGCTGAATTATTCACGTGCAGTTTATTGGGAGAAGCCTGACTCAGGCCTTTCCAGAGCCGCCTAGCCCTGCTGGCCCGCCCCTAGGTCTCCTTGCCATTCCCGGCCGACTGGCCCGTTCCTCCCTCTGTCCCCCTGGCCTAGCCCAGGCCCCACTGCTGCCCGTCTGCAGCCGGGTGCCCCACAGGCTGTGAGACACTTCTGTGGAATGGGAGGCACCGACAAGCATCAGCAGCTTTGCTCAAGCCCAAGAGTTCCTGGGCCATCTAGGTTAGTAAGAGAGGATCAACTGTTGGAGTTTCTGTGGGTAGCAAGGAAAATGGAACCCCCACCCTAGGTCCGGGAGCAGCAGGCTGGGGGTGTGGCCTTTTTCCAACTGCCCCCCTCCCTGTGGCCCTAAGTAGCCATCCTGGGAGCCCACTAGGCCCTGCCCCAGGCTGCAGACCTGATGGGGGTGCACAAGGGACCAAGGAGTTCACCCCCCACCCCCCAGAGCAGGTTGCTGCCCAGGCCACAGAGGGAGGAAATATGGGGCGGGGGGGTGGCATTCTGGCTCCCCCTTTGGGCTGACACTGCTGGCCTCCTGCTTGGCTGTTTCTCTTGCCTGGAAAGTGGTCCCCGCCCCTGCACCTACCCAAATGCTCTTGGTTTTTTTAAGGCTCAATGCAAATGTCACTTGCACTGGGACAGAACCAGACTCCTCCCACTTATCCTCTTCTCAGTCCCCTGGGCTACTGGGATGAAAATGTCCGTCTCCTGCCACTCCTGCCTGCCCATCACCCTCCTTCTTCTGTCTGTCTTCCTCTCTGTTTCTGGGCCCAAAACATGATGGGGGCTCAATCCTGTAGAAAGAAAGACAGAGAGAACAGAAACTCCATTCCTGAATCAGGCCACACCACAGCTGGGTCCAGAACCCAGGACCTCCCACCTCCCTCCACAGCCAAAAGGCATTAAAGAATGAGGTCTCTGTGCCCCTGTGTGAGTGTTGGAGGTATCAGCAGCAGGGGCGCCTCACACATCTGCACACAGCTGGCAAAACAATGCACCTACCCTTCACTCATACCCTTGGTCCCCTCTCTCGGGGGTGGGGGGGGGCAGGCTGAATGAAGTCCCTGCCTGGCTCTCTCTTTTGTCTCTTATTATTCATTTAGTTTACTCATTCAAAAATGCATGAAGAGGGGCGCCTGAGTGGCTCAGTCGGTTGAGCGTCCGACTTGGGCTCAGGTCACGGTCTCGCGGTTCGTGAGTTTGAGCCCCGCGTCAGGCTCTGTGCTAACAAACAGCTCAGAGCCTGGATCCTGCTTCAGATTCTGTGTCTCCCTCTCTCTCTCTCTCTCTCTCTCTCTCTCTCTCTCTCTCTCCCCCTCTCCTCTGCTCATGCTCTGTCTCTGTCTCTCAAAAATAAATAAATGTTAAAAAAAATTTTAAAAATGGATGAAGAACCCTTGCTATATGCCAGGCTGGCATAGGGCATAGAGAAGAGATCCAGGTACTTTTCTTCCCAAAGCCAGGTGGAAAGAGAGGCAGAAGGGCAGACAGACAAACCAGCACGTTCCTGACAATCTGACAATGACTCTGAGGGAAGTTCGCTAAGGAGCATAGAGGAACTGAACAGGGCAGGGAAGATTCTGCAAGACAGCTGAGCACTAAAACCAGAGCAAAAGGTACAAGGCAGGGAAGTGACTGAGACCCTTCTGACCCCCAGTTGAGGGGAGCAAAGGACCATAAAAAATGAGCGATGTTCTGGAGGCTCCAGAGTATGGTCACATGGGTCTTGAGCACCTCCTGGGAAGTCTCTTCCCATCTCTACCTGTCTCCATCACTCAGTAGTCTGTTTATGCACCACCCCCCCCATTCCAAAATGCATCCCCCCCCCCCATGCAGGGCTGAAGTGCCTGAAAGAGGTTCGCCTATGTGGCGAGGCCACCCTGTCAGTAGGCTCTGGGGTTCAGTTCACAGAAGAAGTGAGTGGGGGAGAAGCAGGAAGGGGTGTTCTCCAAAGCAGTGGCCTCGCCATAGCGCCTTCCCCGACCTGGGCAGGAAGAGGTCTGAGAGCCAGTGGCCACAGATAGCAGGGCAGGCCCAGAAGTAGGCTTGGAGCCTGGCCTGGACTTTGGAGCAGCTGGCTCCCTGCTCCCCAGACCTGCCAGGGGGGCAGCTTCCCTCCCTCTGGTCGGCCTGCTTCTGGTCTTAACCTTTTCTGGACCTCCAACCCCTTTTGAGAATCCAATGGGTTATGTAATATTGCCCCTGGAAAAATGTGCCCACTTGGGCTCACATCCATAATTTTACACACAATTTCTGGGATCTGCAGAGCCCCCCCGAAGCCCATTCAAAGAGTCCCCCCCCCCACCCCAGGGCGGGGGCTAGTTAAAACTCCATGGTTCCGGGATTAGAATTAGAGTTTGAAAAACCAATCTTCAAATCCTAATTACTCTAGAACAAGCTGTGTGACTTTGGATGGGTTACTTAACTTCTCTGGGACTCATTTTCCTTATATTTAAAATTGGCGTGACAGCGGTAGCTACTACCTCATAGGGTTGTGAGTAATAAATGAATGAATAAAACTCTTAGCCTGAAGCCAGGTACGCGGTAAGGGCTTCTGGTGTTTATTGTCATGGTTATTGTTGTTGTTGTTACTGCTGACGGTGGCCCAGGGCGGAATATAAAAACCGAGGGGCCAGTCCTGGTTCAGCCAGGGAGGCAGGAGGCCATCTATCGGAGTCGACTTCAATAGCAGAAGAAACACTCTGAATTCCACAAAGACTGTCAGAGTAGCAGGTCCCTGGGGGACAAAAATGATCCCAATTGGTGGTCAAGTTAACTCATTTCAAGCGGTGTCAGAACCTTTTTTTCTAAGGGGAGCTCTGGCCTAAGGGCCATTGCTGGTGCTTACACAAATAATCTGGAAACAAATGGGACTACCAAAACAATCTGGATTAAAGCCGATGGAACGTTTGGGGGTTTACTTGAACTATTCTCTTGTGCTAAGGAATAACTCATTTTGTTTGGGTCTACAGGGTCCCCTTATCCTGGCAATTCATGCAATGCTCTTTCCCTCGCCTTTGTCTGAAATATTCGCTAAACTAGAGGGAAAGCAGATTTTTGCTAGACTAACCCCTTCCCCTTCCACTGAAGATAGAATAAGGCTGGACCCTGGCAGTATAGGCAGCAAGCAGGAATTTGGCAGTCAGGATACAGTATAGACCAGGCTGTAAAGACGGCATTGCCTCTGGGCAGCAGACTCCAGGGACCGATTGCTTCCAGCTTCGTGGGAAATGACACTGGCTCAGCTACCTGGGGGCAGGGGACCCCAGAGCGTCTTCCCAACCCAGCTTTGGGTCCCAGGAAAGGGGGTGGGCAGGATAGCTCCTCAGGAGCAATGGCAGAGTTCCTATCTCCCCTCTCCCCTCCCCTGACCCTGAATTACTCCCCTAATTTTCACCATCTCCGGAACCCCTCTGAGGGGGAAAGTCAAGGCCCAAGCCTTCCCCCTCCACAACACATCATCATTTATACTCCATTTGCTCAAAACAAAAACCAAAAACAACTCGTTGAACCAGTAAGCGGAGGGCACCAGGTGCTCACCTGCCTGGGCAGGTCTGGTGTGGATGGAGTCCCCAGATCAAGGTCCCTGCCCTCAAGGGTCTCCTCATCTAGTGGGAGAGGGAGTGAGTCTGACTGCAAGCCCGAGATACAGCTCTCTGATCTGCCAGAGGGGTACGGAAGCCAGTAGTTTTGGGTTTCCAGGAGTTCAGAAGATCCTAGCAGCCCACACACTGGGGTCTGGAGTGGGGGAAAACTCCCACTCCAGGGTTGCAAAAAGGTCGGTGGGACAGTTGGCCTGGTTTTCGAACATAGCCTGGGTGTTCGAAACATAGAAGTAGGGGCCCTAAACAACAAAATGAGTGGGTAGCACCACGTGCCCCCTGAACCCCCAGCTGTGCCTGCTGGGGCTGTTTTGTTGGGTGTTCAACCAATGAGGCTGAAAACAAAGCCTCCGGATTGGGCCGCAGGAAAAAGAGGTCGGCTACAGTGAGTATAAGAGGTAATATAGCAGGTGATTGTGGAATGTCCTGTCCACTTGGACATGATGTGGCCGAAGACGAAAGATCCCCGGAAACAGGACCCCATTGAAGGAATTCTATGCTCCTGCCCCTCTGCTCCCCAATTCACATTCCTCACCTTCCTGGCAGCTTTGTCGTAACACTGAGGTCCACTGTTCCTGAGGGACTGGAAAAGGGACAACAGCAAGGTTGCCCTTAAGATCCTGTCCTGCAGACAATATCAGGTGCAGACAGGAAGAATGGCAGGGGGTTATGGGATGAAGCCCCTTCCAAGATAGCGACTCAAGAGTCCCTGTTCCTTGATCTGGAGGGGCCTCCTCTCTAGCATGGGGGATATGGTTTGCCCGAGGCTCTGGGTCAGGGCTTTTGGGGTTATGTTGGGAAAGGGCTGGGGACCAGAGGCTGAGGCAGGAAGTGAGGAGAGCGCAGACCCCTCTCGGTCCCTAAGCTTCCAAGCCTGCAGAGTCCATCAGGCTCCGGGGCACCTTCTCGCTCAGGTGGCTCTCCACCTCTCTCAACTCTGACTCCACTGTTGGTAGGCCCAGCATCACCTCACGGTTTCAGAACAGTGTTGATGCACTAGAGACAGGCCTGCCTTGAGGACAATTCTGCAGCTCTGGAGGAACTGAGAAAGAATCCCATTCTCACCATTCCTGCCTCTGAGCACCTGTCCTCCCCACAAATGCAGGGAAAAGATGGGGAAAAGGCTAAATAACTCTTCCCAATACTCCCAAGCAGGGCCAGGGCAGGCACTGGGGTCCCAAACAGGAATCTTTCCTCCCTACACTCTCTCTTTTACTCTGGGGAGCTGCAAGCCGTGTTCTAAACAAATAACTAAATGGGCGATGAACCAATCTCTGATGTGCAGAGACCCCCATGCTGGAGTCATCCAGGGAGAGAACCTGCCCCCTGCCCCACAGCCCAGCTTGGCTCACTTCCTCTCTGGGGCAGTATGGAAGGAGGTCCAAGAAGTCTAGAAGGTCCTATTCTTCCCATCCTAACCTCTAGGCTGGGCCACAGTCCTCTGCACTGGCCTCTCTGGGCCCTTCTCTTGACTAAGCAGGGCTGCCTGACCACACCGTCTGCCCAGGAGTTTACAAACAAAGCCAGGAAAAGGGTTGAGGCTGTATGTGGGGAGAGAAACAGCTCCCTTGGCTCTAGCCCCCTCCTTGCTCCCCTCCCTTCTTCAGGGACAGACATGGAAAATTTAGGTGGTGGGGCCAACGGCCCCATACAAACCAGAGGAGAGAAGCCAGAGCAAAAAGAGCCCGGGGGGGGGGGGGGGGTACAGCCCCTTTGGGTGCCTTTGGGGAATGAAAGACATAGGGTTCCAACGCGCCTAAGTACCCACAGGTTTACACAAATACACCACATTTCTAACCCCACGCAAATGTACATATTCAAACGTAAACACATTCAAATACCGCTGTGCACAAATGCTCGCCTGATATACAAGAGTCCGGCCGGCCGTAGGGTTCCCAGCCCCCAGTCTGACTCGAACCGGGCTTCCCTGCGGGTTCCTGGGAGCGCAGTCCCAGCCGTGGCCCGGCCCCCTCCGGGCCCCCGCCCCGCATCCGGAACAGCTGGAGTCGGGTGGTGTACTCCAGCCCGGCACTGGGCTGGGCGGGGCCGGCAGCGGGGCCCCGGCCGGGGCCTGGGCAGAGCGCAGCGGGGAGGCCCCGAGCCGGCCCCGTTAGCCCAGGCAACCCGCCCGGCTGCCCGGTCGGGCGCCGGTCACCGGGCGGGCCGTGGCCCCAGTCGACCGGAAGAGCCACAGCCCGAGGAAAGAGTGTGCAAGATTGCAAGAAGAGGTAAGGCTGTTGCTACTGCCTCGGGCCGGGGAAGAGGTGCCTGGAGCCACCAACAACTCACCCGTCAGCTCTCGGCTGGTGAAGACTGAGTCCTCTGACTGGCCCCCTCCCCCAACCCCTGGGGTCCTCCAGCCCTGTCCCGTGTCGTCTCATCCAGGGCTGCAGTACCCTCACGAACCTCCCGCGGGCCATCCTCGGAAGCTGCAGATTCCCTCTCCCCAGGCGCATGGCCCGAGGCCGGAGGTGACAGACAAGAGGGTCGAGGGGTAGGGACGCTGGGTCCTTGATATCAGCTCGGCAAAGTCCTCGCTGGGCGGTGGAGGGGCCCATCCCGGCTCCTGGTCTTACCTGGCCCGCGTAGCGGCCACGTCCCTCTCCGGCTGGGCTCACGCCGCCCTTCTCGGGCGCCAAATCCCGGGTCGGAGAGCCTGAGACCTCCGGGCCAGCGCTGCCATCGCAGCCAGACCGGCGGGAGGCGGGTGCGCCGGGAGCGAGGCTCGCAGTTTGGGGTGGGGGCGGCGGCTTTTGAGTCGCCCGAGGTTCGGGTGCAATAAAGGCGCGGCTAATGTAATTTACAAACAGCTCGGGCCGAGCGCGGCGCGGCGCCCGGACTGACAGGCGCATTAGGCAGGCTAATTCCAGCCGGCTCCTCCTACCCCCGGCCCGCTAATTAATGAGCTTCCCAACTTAGAGCCGCCTGCATTGGACAGACAGAGAGTGAAAGAGAGGGCGAGGGAGAGGGAGAGAAGAAGAGAGACGGGGGGGAGCAGAGAAAAGAGAAGAGAGAGAGAGAGAGAGGGAGGGAGAGAGAGCGAGCAGGAGGAGAGAGAACAGAGAGAAAGAAGAGAAAGGAGAAAGGGAGAAAGGAAAGAGAAATAGAGAAGTGCCGCTGCAGATAATTGATTACTCCTCGATCAAGGCTAACTTGTTAGCAATAGTCAATTGCCCCATCTCTCCGCCTCCCCTCGCAGTACGGGATCGGCGCCCTCGCCTCGGCTTTTCCAACTGCCGCCGCCAGGACCCGGGGCCAGGAGCCGCCGCGGAGCCACCTGACACCTTTAAATAGCACCGGGGCTGGCGAAACTGGAGCCCCGCGCGGCGCGCCCCGGCTCGGGCCGCGGATTGCTGGAAGCCCCGGCGGCGGCGGCGGCGCCCGCGTCAGCGCCCTCCTCCCGGGGCCCCGTGCGGCTCTGCTCGCCTCTGCCGCTGCGCTAATCGGCCCCGCGCCTGGCCCCGCGCCTGGTCCCGCGCCTGGCCCGGC
>NW_024412404.1:40225817-40309770 GCF_014898765.1 Herpailurus yagouaroundi | reverse complement strand
CCATGAATCCCAATGAAGCGGCCCTGGCACCTCAGGCCGCTCGCTGCTTCGCGGCCCCGGGCCCGGCCCCGCTGGGTCCCTCCGGGCTGGGGGCGGCGGCCCCGGGGCTGAGCCCACCCGAGCTGCGGCGCCCGCGGGGCGCGCAGCTAAGCAGGCGCATCGGGGCTGAGGAGAAACGGGGCCATTTATCCGCCCGTCTAGTTAAAGCGGGTTATTTGTTTGCTTCTCCGGCCTCCCCTCCCCTCCCCTCCCCCTTCCCTCCTCCCCCCTCCTTCCCCTTCTGCCTTTTATTCTTTTGTCTCTAAATGGATTTAATGAGCCTGAAAAACATGACAATTGAATATAACCAAGAAATAAAAAATAACGAGGGAGGAAGGAAGGAGGAAAAGAAAGAGGGAAAGAAGGAAGGGGAAGGATTAATAAAATAAAGGGGAAAATCCTTTCCATTCAGCAAATGCTTATTGTGCGCCTTTTCTGCGCCAGGCCGCGCTGGGGGCTGGGGAAATGGAAACGAATCGGATCCAGTCCCTGCCCTCAAGGAGCTCCCAGTCTAGCGGACGGGACCCGTCGCACCCCCCTGGCGCCATCAGGAGGGCTGGGCCGAGGGGCAGGGAAGTGCCATTTGCAGAACTCCGGCTCCGGGGGCTCGGGGTGGTGGGGGCTTCTCGGAGGAGGTGGCACTGGACCCAGGCCTTGAAAGATGAGAAGGAATTCGTTGTTTCTATAGGTCAGAAAGAAGGGCGGGCGAAGGAAGGGCCGGACGGTCGTCGGAGGGAAGCGGAGAGAGACACTGGAGCCCTGGGCTGAGCCTTGCCGAGGAGGCCTGGGGAGAGAGCGCGCCGCGCGTTGGGTCCCGCACAATTTGGGGAGTGAATTCAAGCCCCCCATCAGACTCCTCGGCTCTGCTGGATGCGAAGCCTCCGCGGGGCTGCCAGGGGGCTTCCGGGGCCGTTTTTGGCCAGACTCCGGACGCCGGAGCACCGCGGCGTGCGGTGGTTTCCCGGCCCCCTCGCGCAGGGAGGCGGAGGCCGTGGGCAGGGGCTGAGGGGTCGACCGTAGGCGGGAGCGAAGGGCTGGGAGTCAGGGAGGCCTAGGCTCCGACCCACTGTCTCCTCAGCTCTCCTGGCTCTGACGGGAGCGCTCGGGTGGCCCTGGCCGCGCTTCGGGAGCTCCCGCGGGGACCTGCGATGTGAGAGGGCCTCGAATCCCAGGGCGACCCTGGGCCTTTTAGCGGCCGCCGGCCGGGCCTGCCTCGGGGGCGGCCGCTGTGCTGTGTGCACCGGCTGCGTGCGCTCCGAGGGCGCGGGCTGCGCGCGTTCCGTGGCATTCCCCGCGTGTGCGTGTACGTGCGAGTGTGGCGCAATGGCCTGAGGGGCTCGGGGCCCTGCGCCCATTCTCGGGGCGAGACTCGTTAAGGCTCGGGACCCTCTGTGCCGCCCGCCTGTAGCCAGAGGTCCTTGACCGCCTGGGGCCGTGACAAGCAGGTTCCCCGAGGACCCTGGCCTCTCTGCAGACCCACTTTCGGTTCCCGGCCGCGCAGGGGAAGCGGCCTGGCTCTGCCTCTTCCTTCCCTATTCGGTCCGGGGCCCGGGCTCGGCTTGCCGAGTTCCAGGATGCGGGCGGTCTCTGCTCTCCGGCCCGGGCCCCACCGCGCGAGCCGGCTGCCTCGGCTTTCCCCGCTCCGCCTTCCCGGGCCTTGCCCGGCGGCCGGCGCCGGGTGAGGCCGGGAGGCGCAGTTCCTTATTTTACGAGGTGTCGGGCCGGTGTCAGACGCAGCTCCGATAAGTAATACTCCAGTCTGAGGGACCAGAACGTGGTAATTAATCCCAAAGACTTAAGTGTATTTTAGTTCAGGAGAAAAAAAATCACTAATTCAATCGTCCGGAAAATTGAAGTTTGATGCATGAGTCCCCCCTGAAAGGGACGGGCTGGGGCCGCGCGCCTCCCCTCCGCCCCTGCCGGTCGCTCCGGGGACCCCCTCCTCCCCCATTCTTCTGAGCCTCCAGGTCCAGGGAAGTCCACTCACCCTGTCCTGCGTGTCCTCGGCCACCCAAACCCAGGGGCACTGTGGCTTTGCTCCCTAGCCTCAACAACCAGCCCCTCTTTCTTGGAACCCAGAAAGTGGTTTGTGCGGAGACTACAGATGTTCCCCCAAACACGTACACCAGGGAAGGGGCATAAGAGAGCCTGGGAGGTGAAGGAGTGACTAGATAAAGGGCCCAGAGCGGACACGGTCAGGCGCAGCAGGGCACCTGGAACCTGAGAAGAGTGCGGTCCTGGGGGCCAGCAGGTAGGAGGCTGCTGTTGGAAGGAAAGGTAGAGAAGCACATTTGGCTGGCTGCCGGGTGATGTGAGTGGGAACTAGAAGTGCTAGGTGCAGGGTGCTGGTGGTTGGAATGTAGAACTGTGTGTGGTTGAGTCGTGTGGGAAATGGGTGCATCCCTAAACCGCCTGTGCACGACAAGGCATCCCGGATGCAGGTCAGCAGGCCTGCAGCCTGACCCTGAGAGGGTCCACAGGCCATATGTCCCAAAGGAGTGGCTCCTGGGACTGGAGTGAAGGAAGGTGGGGGCTCCTGGTGCACGCTGAGGAGTGGCGAGCGGTTCGCTGGAGGGAGCTACCACCCTGCACTCACAATCCAGGGCTGCCATCAGCAAATCACCTTTTCTCCTCCTGGCAGTGGCCGGTCCTAGGAGAGACCAGGGGCTGAGGGTGCGTGTGTGTGTGTGTGTGTGTGTGTGCAGCGAGTTTCACAGGCATCAACAGTGTCTGCTGATGAGTGTGTCAGAGAGTGTGTGCAACTGAGAGACTGGGCATGTGCGGCTGATGGATGGAAACAGAGCATGTGCAGCTGGGGGCGACTGGGGGTGTGCGGCTGTGTTCGTGTAACCAATTGTTGCAAACTAGTGTGTGCAACTAGGTGTGACTAAGTTTGTGCGATGGGGAGGAGAGAAGTAAAGCTGTCACTGGGGTGGGTGTGACCAGCAGGTGAGTGATGCTCCAGGGTGCGTGACACGTGCTGGGAGCTGGTGGAACCAGATAACCGGGAGAATGAACATCCGATGTGGAGCTGAAGCTACAGACCGACGACCAGAATCCTAGCTCCAGACAGCTTGACCAGCCTGGCTCCTCGATTTTACACTGACAATGCGGGGGGGGGGGCGGGGGGGGCGGTTGGAGAGACGAACACATGGCCTGAAGGGAGGGGGGCGCAGGAGGGGAGTGAGCGGAAGGCAAGATGGAGAACCTTAGCCTGGGCATGAGCCTACTCTGAAGGCAGCTGAGGTCAGTGAATAAACACGATGTGGGCACGGACTCTGCTTGTTTGAGAACACGTTGGGGTGGGGCTTGTCCTCTGCTGCGCTGTTGGGTAAAGGCCAGGCTGTCCTGCCTGCCCCTTCCTTCTCCAGTTGGGCCCCAGGCTGAACCTTTGTCTCTAGAGTGATCTGCAGACCCACCTTTGGCTCTACCAGTTCCAGGACTCCCTTGAAGGCTCAGCTTCCCCCAGCTCACTCAAGGGAAGTCGCCTCTCCCCGTGGGACTCAGCTCTGCCTTAACTGGGGAGAGTACCCATGGCAATATGCACGCGGGTGCTTGGTGGCTCCGCAATGCTGCCAGCCCTGTTGGGGGTGACTGAGTCCTGCCCGCTTTGCTTTGGAATCTGGTTTGTGTTCTGTGTGAATGTGTGCAGGGATTGCTGAGCGCTGGTGTGTGCACGTGGACGAGTGCGGCCTTCCCCCGCGGAGAGCTGGAGGCAGCTAGCTGTCTGTGAGCTGGGGTGGGCTCAGTGGGGAAGGGAGATTAGTTACCTTTGAGTATCGTGGGACCCGTGTGGTTTCAGTGATCAGCATGTGTATACAGAGGTTTGAGATGAGTTTTTATCACACGTGGATGTGGCATCTGAATATATGAGTTAGAGGTGTTCCTAACTGGGTGTCTGTGACCCTGCCCCAACCCGATTCAGGGGCCTAAGTCAGAAGCAGTGGGTCCAGGGCTCTGTGGAGAGGGATCCAGGTCTGGGAGTCCCTTCCACCCAGAAATGGAGGCCTTCATTTGCCCTTCCTTTTACCCCCACCTTCCCACCCCCACCCCACACGGGCTGGAATAGGGGCCAGGGTGAGGAAGAGGTGACCCCTCCCATCTCTCAGAGACTGCTCAAGGTGAAGTGCTAGGTCCCCACAGGGATGATTCCCCCCCACCCCCCAGCCTGATGTCTGTGATAAGTCCTATTGATCTGGCTGCCTGAAGCCCCGCTGGGACCACGTGCCCGCGTACAGATAAAGGGCAGACTCAGCTAGGCTCTCGCACACCACGCACGGCCAATCCAGAGCACACACAACAGTTGAACGGATAAACCTTTGCTGTTAAGCAGATACACAATCCCCGCTGTTACATACACAATACAGACACAGTGACAGAAGCACAGCCCACAGTCACCACAAGCACACAATGCACACGCTTCCAGACATTCGACGCAACCACAGGCGTGGGTAGGGAGGTGGCTGTTTTAGGCGACTTTGGGGGAAGTGCTGCAAGTGTTCTGATGTTCAGAGGGGCTCCCAGCAGCGGCCGAGGGCAGCAAATAGCAGACCAGGGTGGCGGGGCAGGGAGGCTCCGGCAGTCTGGGGGAGCTCCCAGCCCTTGGCCCAGGAAAAAAACCAAGTCCCCAACCACCTTAGAAATGCAATCAAAGCTGCCTGCCACCTACCCGCCCTGCACAATGGCTCTGGCTGGAGTCGTTATCATTTTTGTTAACTTTTTATCGACTGTTTGCTAGATGGCGTGTCAGTAAAGTGTATGATTTGAGATGAAAAATTAGGCAGATTAACCTGAGGGGAGAGCCTGATTGATTACTAAATAGGATCAATTTGAAAGTTTTAGTCCTGGCGTTTCTGCAGAGCCTCTTAATACTTCAAACTTCAATTTTACGGGCGATTGAACTAAGCATGTTTCTGACAAAATTGATATATGTATTAATTTGCTTTAACTGGTGATTAATTACTCTCCACTGAAAGAATTATATGGAGCTGTTTGCCTGCGATTTGCATATTAATCAAATTCTAGTTGATAATTCCGCTGGTGGGGGGGTCGGGGGCGGGGCGTGGGGCACAAGGGTGTGAAGGGGTGTTTGCTCGCGTGCCGGTGTGTGCGCCTGTGTATGTGGGGGGGCTCCCCACCCCCCCCCCCTTTGCTCGCTCCCTGCTTAGCTGCCAGTTTAGTGCATTAAAACCAAAGATGCAGAACGAGTTTGCCCGGCTATTTGGCGGGAGCAGAAATTGCCTGTCCGGTTTTATGATCTGCTCAGCCTGAGCAGCCGGGTCCTTAATGTCCCCTGTCAAAGTGTCCGCGATTTAAAGGGAAAACGGCCCCCGCTTTAGCGTCGCGCCGGCCTGACAACGGGCGAGGCAGGGACGAGCACCCTCTTAAATAACTCCCCTTCCAGAAGGGCCGTGGTTTCCGGACAGCACCCCAGCTCTGGGGACCCTCGGAAACCTAGCCGTGTCCTTGGAGAGGTCCCAGTTCTTGTGATGTTCTAGCCATGAAGCGCCCCCCACCAACACTCCATACACGGGGGGCGGGGGCGGGGGTGGCATGCAGGCACAGCAGAGACCTAGAGACACGGTCGAACACTGTCACTTGAGCTGATGGGCAGGAAGCCACCCTCTTAGACACGTGCAAACACAGCTACCCAGTCACACTCCCCTTCACTTAGACCCCTGCTCTTGGGCCTGTCTGTAGACACACTCAGCTACCCACACACACACCCAGACCCACAAAACTGCACTCAGGCAGGGAGCACACATAGGCACCCAAGTCACGTCCACACGGCCTTTCAGGCACACGTGGTCACGCGCACTCAGACACACGCACATTTTCAGAGCCACACGCAGACCTCATCCCCACACACACCCAGCCAGGGAGGCCCTCTCGCATGGGAATTTGCAGCAGGGCACACGTCAAATGTCAGCTCACACCCTGTCTGGCACACACAGTGCCCACAGCCCCCTCCAAGTCCCCTTGCCTGGCCCCACTCTTTACGCTAAAGGGGGCGGCGCCACTGAATCAACTTTTCCCATCTCTGGATTCAAAGGGTAGGAGTGTAATTAAAACCAGATAATTAATGAGACAATATTCCTCCAGCTACATCTTTAATGAACAAACCCCTTCAGGGCAGCCTCTTCTTCTAGGCTCATTAAAGAGAAGAAAGTTGGGCGGCTCGCGGACTTCCCAGCGCGTTAATAACGAACCCGGAGTGGGTGCCTCGGCCGGGAGCGCGGGAGCCACGGCCGGCCGTGAGCCCTGGCTCGGGTCCTCCCGCCACCACCTTGTACCTCTGGCTGCCCCCACTCCCACCCTCCACTCTCCACCGCCTCCTGGTCCCACCATCTCGGCCGCCCTCCCGCAGTCCCCAAAGCCGCTGTTCAGTGACCCCCTGCTCTGCCTGACCTCTCTCTCTGGAGGTCTCGCCAGCCGTAGGCAACCTGCGCTCAGACGCCACGGGGCGTCGGGCCACCCAGTTTCCCTCCTGCGGCGCGCTGAGCGCTCCGGGCTCTCCGGCTGGGTAGGGATGGCTCTGTACAAGGGAAATCCAGGCAAGGTAGGGGCCCGAGTGTCCTCCGAACTGCCCTACCGGATCCACTTATGATTGGCATTTGGGCCACGGTCCTGGGAACTCGGGGCGGGGGTGGAGGTGGGGGGTGGGGAGTAGGGCTAGAGATCACTTCATTTTCCACGCGCGCCCTCGCTCACTCTCAGGAACGCGCACTGGCAATCACATGCATGTGCACTCGCGTGCACGAGAGCGTGCATATACAGACACGCCCGCTTGCCTCGTGCACCCAGGTCCAGAAGGCTCCGGTCCAGACCCGCGCGGGCCCGGGGCGGCCGGGAGGGCCTGGCTTGGACCTTCCCCCCGCCGCGTGAGGTCGCCCTTGTGTCATTCGTCTCCAGGGTGGGAATCTTCGCTTGGCACGCAGCCTCCGGGGCCTGAAGCGGACAGATCCTCCAGAAGAACCAGAAGCGGAAGGCCTAATGGGGGCCCAGGGCCCGGGGAGCCCTAGTCAGACCCAGGCGGAGGCGGTATCTCTGGCAGCGGCTTCGGCGGAGGCGCCTGTGTTCGCCTGAGCTGGCTTTTAGGGATGAGTTATGTGGCAATGAGCGAAGTAAATCTGCATGCGCAAAAGATGCTAATTACTCTTAATAGCCTACCCAGACGCCCCGAGACTGGAAACCCAGAAACGTAAATCTGCTCCCGATAAATATTTTTAATTGTGAGATTTCCTGGAAAGATGACTTTGGGTGCGCGGGCCGAGGCATTTGGCTTTGGAGGGAGGGAAATGGCCCCCGCTCCGGAAGCCGGGTCCGGAGTCAGGGCCCCGCGCAGGGGCGCCAGGCGCGGGCCGAGCGACCTGAGCCCGGCTGGCCGGCGCTGGGTAAAGTTAGTGATGTATCGCATTAATTACCAGTGTGAGCTGCAAATGGTTCGAGGCCCAGGGAAAATTAATGGGAATCCAAATTCTAATTATGTAGCTGTTGTTAAAGAGTTTAACTAGATAGTCACGGAGAAAATTGGATTATGCATAGAAATATGCAGCCAGCGCGCGCGGTCCGGGGGGATGGGTCCGGGGACTGTCAGGCCACCCCCCCTGTCCTGGAGGACACTCCTCCCCTCAAAGGAAGGAAAAGATCCACCCCCGCCCCAGAGTATAAATAAAGATGCCCCGTCTTGCGATGGCAGTGGCAGGGTGGGTCTCAGGATGGGAGGAGAGGCCGAAGCTTGCAGAGCCGCGCGCTTGGATTCGGGGTCGGTGTGGAGGTCCGGGGTTCCTGGGTCTCTTGGTCTGGGTAAGCGTTTGTGCCCATTTCTCAGGTTGCCTCCGGGTCTCAGCGAATCTACCCTGCACCTCTTTCTGATAATCATATAACTACATCTGGGCGCTGTGGACTTACATTTTTTCCCACTGTCAGTTTAAAGATATAGCCACCAACCGGAAGCCCAATTACACCCGATGCCTCGTCATTCACTTTATTAAGGACCCTGGATATGTTTCCATTTTCGCAGGAAATGAGGTCTGATCAAGCAGCACTAATACCTCGGGCCTCGGGAAGGGGGCGGGGACTCTCGGGGGCGGGCTCCAATCCCCCAGAGGCCCGGCGGCGGGTGGCGCCTAAGCTTCGAGAAGGGTGGGGCACCTTGGGTCGGCAGACTCCCAATCCTCCACTTCTCCCAGTTTCTCCCAATTTTCCCCAGGACCCTGATTCACTCTGTCGCGGGCCACCTACCCCGCAGGCCCACACTCTCCGGCATCCCAGCACGCGGGGCCTGGAGCCCCCGCCACGCTGGCGCTGTTTGGGGCAGGGGGCGAGGGCCTGTGGAGTTGAGGGGACATTGCAGCCCCCAAAGGGAGAAATAGCGTCGTTTCAAGCCCACCTAGCCCTTCCCAGGAGCTTGGCAATCTCCGAGGACGCTGCTAAGGCCTATGGAGCGGGCAGGTGGGCCTGGACGGCAGGCGAAAAACGCCTCTCCATACCAGTCCTCTCCCCTTTCGGTCGCGGCTTCCAGATTTCTAGCTCCCTTTCGACAAGATCGGAACCTCTCCCCACCACCCCCTACTTTAGAAGGGGAAGCCGGTGGGTCCGGATCTCACCGAGGAGCTCCAGTTCGCCAAGCCAGACCGAGCTCCACGCTTAGCGGATTCTAGCGCCCCTCATCGGACCTCGATTTCCTAGAGGGATAGGATTAACGATTGTGCTGCTGGCGGCGCGGGCACTGGGTCTCTCTAAGTCTTCCCTTCCCTCCACACAGGCTCCCAACTGAACCCGTTAGGTGAGGAGTTGGTTAGAGACGGGACCTCTGGGCCAAACATCAGGAGACCGGGATGGTCTGGAGGGAGGACCCCACAAGTTTGGGGCATCAGAATCTCAATAATTTTCAGGCGGCGGTGAGAAGCCAGATTAGGGCCGGATGGATCAGTCAGGGAAGGCAGCAGGCAGAGAAAGACGCATGGCCCCGGGGGTGTCCCCCGAGACAACTCCTGACCTGGGAAGTGGGTCTGAGTCACATGCGTTTAGAGCCCATCTCCCATTACTCCTGGGCTCTGAGGGGGTTGGGGGGGGGCGAGTTTCTCAAAGCTTGAGGCCAGCTTCCTGGTGTCAGCAGAGCACATCCTAAGGGAGAGCAAAGGAAGGGAGGGAGGCCAAAGATTGGGAGATTACACCCCACTCCACCCTCGTGGCATGGGGTGAAGTCTGGAAGGCCCAGAGCAGGAGGAGATACACAGACCCACACATCCCCGTGGAAAAGCAGATGGACGGCCATGAGTGTTCTCTTGGATTTCTTATTCCTAGGCTGAATTCGGATCCTAAGACCCCGAATTCTCCCCCCCCCCCACCAGTGACCTCAAAACAGAACTGAAATCCGGAGAGGCAGGTGGGCCAATAACAGACTAAAAGACCGGGGATCCTCCACCCCTTTCCAGCTCCTGGGGAAGGTCTGGGGGATCCTTTCTCTGTCTTCACCAATGCGAGCAATGCCTTCTGCACCGTCTTCTCGCCCCTTCCAGGCCTCCTGGGAACCCTGGCTGCTCCTTAGGACCCCAAGTACCCAAGCGGTCCCTAGTTTCAATGAGGAGGGTCCTTGTATAGCAACTGCCGCCTTCCGACAGCCCTCGTGGGGTCTCCAAGCCAGCCCCTTCCACCTGAGCCACTCTTCAAAAAGCCTGCACTTCTCTATGATGCGGGCTTCGAGCGCCACCTAGTGGCGTTTGTGGAGACGCACAACAGCAGCGCGAGCCCTCCTGCCACCTCTTCCTCCCCTACTCATCCTAGAAGCCCAACGCCTATACCACTGTCACACCACAAGCCCTTACGTTAGCACGCTTCACCTCCACTTCCTGGCACTAAGCCATTAGGAGAAAGCCACGGCAAGGAAGAGCAGGGGTATGCCTGGGGAGCCCCCTGGAAACCCGCAGATGCTGGAGACGATGCTCTTTCAAGGGATTGGGTGCGAGATGGGGCTGAGAAAGGGGCCACCTCATGTCTCTGCTAGTTAGGGGCGGGAGAACAAAAAAGGGCCCTCCTTGTGACATCGCAGACGGACGCTCCTTTTGGGTGAGTGCCTAAAGGGAAAGTTATGAGTCCCTAGTCCCATCCCTATTACTCAAGCTGGGCCCTCCTCTGCAGGCACCCATCCGGTCACTAGAAGCACATTACCAGAACCCTCCTGGCTCTTGAGGTTCTGGTAACCGCCTCTGCGCTGGAAAGGTTAGGCAAGAGCTCCCTCTGCTGTCCATTGCTTGGCACTGCTGCAGGCTGCCCTACGTGAGGGCTGCAAAATTCAGACCCGAAGCAGGATCAGCTTCTCGATCTGCTAGCGGTCATCTTAGCTATCCCTCTGCCTCCAGGAAGGATATCCCTTCCCAAGATGGGCAGAAGAGGCCTCTCTGGTCTTCATTGGTTTTCACAGGGATAAAGGACTCACCTGAGTTCCACCCCTACTGTTAATTCTGTGCTAATCTTCCCGCCTCCCATTCTGCTGCAGGGCCAGCTGCCCTCCATGCCTGGAAAGTTAGAAGTTTCTTCCTCTACAGTATGATCGTTAAGCCTGACAGGTGGGGCCGTGTTCCCTCCCGAGCACTCTACAGATGGTAAGGTCAGGGGAGGGGAGTGCCAACCATTTCTGGGTGATAGCCAGCCATTCCCTGGCAGAGAGCCCCCATGAGGGTGCTTCGAATGCCTGACACACGCTGATTCCCTGATGCACCAAATATCCCCTCACACTGACACAGGTTACCACCATCTATTGGCACTGGACCTCCTGACCCTGGCACAGCCACACTCTGGCACAGGATGCCCGCACCCTAGCACAGACACCTCTCCTGAGTTCTCCCATCACAGAACATTTTCCAGTCCTACACAACTAGAAGAAGGAAGGATCAGAGTGGGCAGGAACCCTAGGCAGGTGTGGAAGCAGGTGTGGGACAAGGCCATCTGTGAAGGTCCCTCTGAGTATTTAACCTCGATTTTGGGGAGGTGCCTGGGTGGCTCAATCACTTAAGCATCGGACTTCAGCTCAGGTCATGACCTCATGGCCCATGAGTTTGAGCCCCGCATCAGGCTCTGTGTTAACAGCTCAGAGCCTGGAGCCTGCTTCAGATAAGCCTGTGTTTTGTTTTGTCTTAAAAAACAAAATTCCCCCAGGCTGGTGAACCTCACATGTAGCTACTTTGTTAATATTGAAACCACTAGGTAAACCCAATTCCTTTATGGGAAGGGTAAGGGTGTGACTGTCCAAAGAGATCAGTTATGTTTCTTTGGTGGGAGAGGTGGACTGGGAAAAAACAGTGGAAGCAGTCTCGGAGAAGCCCCAAAGGAGGGGGCTGTCTCCCCTGGCCTGGGAGACTTTACTGGACCGATTAACACCCTACACCTGGTGCTGAAGTTCTTGACTAACAGCCAGCACTTGTACTGAAATGTGCCTTTTACAAAGCTCCTTTTGGGCACATTAGGCTCATCTGGCCCTCACTGCAAACTGAGGCAGAGATTACTGTCCCCAACTCACAGATGAGGAAAGGCAGCGGAATGAAGTGATTTGCCCAAGTCCCACAGCTAGGAAGTTACAGGCTTAAACCAAGGATGGCGGGTTCCTGATGACAGGCTTGATTTCCTCACCTGTCAGCCGTTCTAGGAGGAGTGCGTAGGATGGAGACACGTTCCGCACTGCTCACAGATTAGGGCCCTTAAGAATCTGGGCAAGAGGTGAAGAGGGAGCGGACTGCCACATCAAAGGGAAGAGCCTACTCCCAGGGATTCCAGTGGCTCTGGAGTTGGGTCCTGAAATCTGCATTTTCTCAGGCTCAGATTAGCCACCCCTGCCCTGCTGTCTCCTCCTCCTAGACCTGTGTGGAGGAGAAGGGGACACGGAGTATCCTAGATGTAAGTGCAGTGACTCCAAGGGCCCCAAGATGCCCACACTTGAAGGAGGTGGAGGCACTGCCCCCTGCATGGGAACTACTGAAGACCTCAATACAGGAAAGAAGGAAGAGAATGAAAAAGGCCAGAAGACTCCCTTTCACCTCTTTACCCTTCTAAGCCTTGGGTTTAAAGATGGTCATTTTCTTGCGCTACCTAGAGTAAGTGGAAATTCCCAGTATTGTGACTTACTCTGATCAGTGTCCAGATGGGGAGTCCCGCTTTTTGGACATGGCAGGTGGGCAGGGGGAGGCCTGGATCAGAGCTCTGAGAGACGATTCACAATCACAAAGCATCACCTCAGATGAAAGGTTGTCACCAGATTTCACATCACAGGGGAACCTTCAAAGCCCTGTGTCCATTCTTCTGTCACATAAACAGACCCACATTGCCCTCCCTCTCTCTAAGGACAATCCCCAAAATCAAGGTTAAAAAATTTTTAAATGTTTATTTATTTTTGAGAGACACAGAGACAGAGAGCAAGCAGGGAGGAGCAGAGAGAGAGGGAGACACAGAATCCACAGCAGGCCCCAGGCTCTGAGCTGTCAGCACAGAGCCTGATGTAGGGCTCAAACTCGTGAGCCATGAGATCATGACCTGAGCTGAAGTTGGACGCTTAACTGACTGAGCCACCCAGACACCCCCCAGATTCATGAGTTTCAAGGGGAGGGGTCGTGACTGGTATATTTTCATCTTGGTCTCCAGGCAATTAGGATTCCTTTGTCACTGAGACCCTCTGCCTTAGAACATCCAGTGCTATTAATGATAAGCAGGCAGTGAGGCCCTACCCGAAAAGCTCCGCCAGAGGTTTCCTGTCTCTGGTTTCTTCTAAGGCAGAAGCTGACATTGGGGTGGAGAGTAGAGAGCTGGGCAGATGAGGGGGACAATAACCTACAAGGGCATTGACTTAGAATGACAGGAGGCAGGTCTAAGGGAAAGAGCAGGGCTTTGAGGTGTGAGGCCGGAGAGCATTGCAGGGGTCTCGCTCATGCTAGCCTTGTAATCTGGGCCAAGTTCCTTGACCTGTTTAAGCCCCGGTTTCTTCATCTGTAAAATGGGGATGACTTTGAGACCTGTTCTGTTGCAGAGTGGTCACGAGCAGCCATGGTTTCTAGAGAGGGGGTTACATCTTCACAGACAGACAGATACATGCACACGTATGAAGGGATGAGATCAGAACATGCATTCTGTTCTGAAATGTGTTTTCATCTAATGATAGATGTTGGATATCTTTCCATGGCGATATTCTGGGGTGATACCTTGTAAACTGTAAACTGCCGAACTATTGAAAAGTTAGTTGATTTAAATAACAGACACAACACTACCCTTTGGAGAGTGTTGAGGGGCCGCGTCCTTATTGGGGTGTAGTGTGTGGGTACCCAAGTCTATGAGATGATATGTTGGAGGAAGGGGAGGTTTGGTGAGTATGCATGGACGCTTTAAGAGCTAGTGATGGGGATTTTTCTGATTTTTAATAATACACAGTCTGCGGTGGAAAGGAGGGACCCTATTTAGGAGCCTTTGGCCTTTAGAGAGGCCTTTAGAGAGGCCTCCTACACCCGGGAGTCCACCTCCTTGGCCACTGGTCTTCAAGGGGCTCACACTTGGGACTTCGGCAAGGGGGAGGCCCATGTTCACCTCTGGGGTGGCACAGAGGGTATATTAAGGGATATCTAAGCTGCTGGAACAAAGGGGCCCCCCCAGCACAGAGGCTAAGCGGGATCGATGTCGATTATTCGTCACCTAAGAGTGCAGAGTGTAGAGGTCTCTTCTGTATGCTGTGATAATTAAGAGCAGACCCTGGAACCAGGTTGCCTGGGCTCAAACCCTGCCCGTTGGGACCTGACAGAAGTTTCTCAACCTCTCTGTGTCTCAGGTTCCTCATCTGTAAAGTTGGAGTGATAATAGATAAGGACATCGTAATCCTACCTCATAGGATTGTTTGTGCAAATTAAATGAGTTAAGTCCCCCCGAGATTTACTTATTGAGCACCTATTATGTGTTAGTCACTGAGGCCATGGTAGCTCCCATCAGTGGCGTCAGATTGGCTGCTCTAGCTCCTTCCATCATGTCTGCCCCCCCAGTCAGTGGGAAGAAGGAAAGGGCAAGAGGAGCACATACCCATTCCTTTTAAGGTCATGGCGTAGAAGTGGCCTACACCTGACCTCTTGATGGCCATCGGTCACAACTTAGTTGCATAGCCTCACCTAAGCTGCAGGAGAGGCTGGGAAGTATGATCTTCAGCTGTGTGATCATATATATGCCAGCTAAAACTCAGGTGTGCTAAAGAAGGAAGGAGAGAGCAGATACTGGTAGAAAACTAGCAGTTCCTTCTCTGGTTCTAGGGGCAGCTGCACCTTACATACAGCCCTGAGGGCAACAGTGATGGAGGGAAGAGTGGGTGACGGAGGGAAGAGTGGGAGGGAGCCTGAGGGAGAAAAGCGATAGAAGGATCACAAGAAGGGAGGTGGTGATGGGAGGGGAGAAACCAAGACTGGGGCCGGCAGCTTGTGGCCAGGATCTGGGGTCTGGGAGATGTCGTGGGTCCGTGGACCATTTTTATGCATTTGGATCTTGTCTGTTTCCTGCCACACCCTCGGGGTTCTGAGTAAAGGTCTGTGAAGACCCGTGGGAGAAAGGGTGCGTTATTTTGTGTGCTAGCCTGAGCCCAAGAGGAAGAAGACCGGGAGTGTGCTGGTGGGGGTGCTGGCGGAGTCCTGAGCAGTGAGAAGGGAATCAGCCACGGGCCAGAAAGAAGTGGCCCGGGGTTTTTATGCCAACCAGGGCAATGCACTGAGATACCTGAGGATCCAGGAGAAGCGGCTGACAGGGATGCTCCAGCTGGGTGTGTCTGTGCTCTGACCTGGGGGACAGTGCACAGGGCAGCTGTGGGTGGCCACTGATGGTGTTGGGAACTTGAAGGCAGAGGGACTGCGTGAGGACACTGAAAACTAGGGACCTTCGCCGTCCCCACCATCTCACCCTGTTGTCCAGCTGTGTTCTGCTAGTACTTCTAAGCTTACAGAAGCTTCTAGACCCAGCATTCTTACCCAGCACCCCGTTTCCCTTGCAAGTGCAGACAGTTGCGTGAGCGCGTGCTTAAGCATATTTCTGAGTGGTGATGATATCAAGTGCTTTTCTCAGATTCCTAAAGGGTCTGTGACCCAATAGAAGTTAATCGCATCAATTTCCTTCTCCTTTCCTCATCTCTGCTATGAGGAAACCACCTCGATTAGCTGCTGAAGCTCCTGTGACTGCATATATAAGTGTTTGTGTGAGTTAAGTTTGAAGACCAGCAGGAGCTCCGTGGCCCCTGCCCCTTGGAAAACAGCTGGCAGGAAGTGGCTGAGGTTTGGGCCAGAGGAGAAAGTGGAGAGAGATGCCAGGGAGAAGGGGGCAGGTGCTAGACGAGCCGCGCCGCCTTCACCCCTTTACCAGCAGGAGGCTCCCTTGAGGAAGCCTTGAGGACGTTCCTTGAGGAACTGCCCAGGGATGCAGTTTTCCATCCTGTGTGGACCCCGGCCAGAGAGGGAGGTCAGAGTGAGGGAGGCACAGAAGACTGAGACAGACAAAGGAGAACTTTGCTCCTTGGCAAGTGGGGGTAAGATCTAGCTGGCTTTTGGCTTCTTTTCAACTCCAACCTTTTGCAAATCTGGATTCCACAAGGCAAGAGACTTCAGACAACAAATTGTTTGGAAGCCCACCGTGGGTTTTTAATGTGTATCTGTTGACGGAATGGATAAATAAGGCACAGCGGCTTCCTGAGGGCTCAGCCGTGTTAATGAAAAGCCAGAGCAGCACAATCCTCGGAAGTCCGGCTGGGGCCTCGCCAGTCGCAACAGGCAGTTGTGCTGTGAGTGCCGAGAGCCTCGCGTGTGATTACCTCATCCAATCCCCAGCACAGCCGCGACACAGAGGCACTGGGAGTAGTGGTACCCACTGTAGAGATGGCGATATGAGGCTGGGGGGGCCGAGGCACTCGCCCCACGTGGCAGGTTGCAGGCGATCAGAACTAGACCTGCTTCCTGACTCGGCAGAGCCCACGCTCCGCTCCTCCCACCGGGCCGCCGTTGCCAGCGCGCCCTTCAGCTCAGGCGGGCGAGGCTGGGCTTTGTGTCTTCGGGGTCACGGCTTCCCTTTCACATCTCTTCCCCTCCCCCCAGGTGAGGTGGCATCCGACTCTCCAGCTTCATGCAGCTCAAAGGGTGGTCCTGGGACCCACAGCGTTGGCGTGGCCTGGCGGCCAGTTAGAACGGCGGAAACTCAGGCCCTACCCAGACCTGCTGAATCAGAATCTGCATTTTTAAACAAGATGGGCCAAGTGATTCATGTGCACAGTGGAACTGGGGAAGTTCAGCTTCGGATCTGTGCCAGCTCCAGGTAAGGGAAAACCGTGGCCAACCTCATCTGTGGGAAGCCGCTTCCCCGCGGGATGCTGGCTCAGGGACCCCTGTTTCGTTCGAGAACCGCAGCCTCTCCAGTTCTACATCAGACTCAGGACTTTTCTCTTTCAAACCTTTCTTCCCCTTTCAACTGGAAAGCCAATCCTCCTGCCCCCCGCCCCACATCCCTGTATTGCCTTTTTTTTTTTTTAATTTTCTTTTTAACGTTTATTTATTTTTGAGACAGAGAGAGACAGAGCATGAACGGGGGAGGGGCAGAGAGAGAGGGAGACACAGAATCGGAAGCAGGCTCCAGGCTCTGAGCCATCAACCCAGAGCCCGACGCGGGGCTCGAACTCACGGACCGCGAGATCGTGACCTGAGCTGAAGTCAGACGCCCAACCGACTGAGCCACCCAGGCGCCCCGAGCCTTTTTTTTCTTTTTAAGAAGCTTTTAATTTTAGCATGGTTTGAAGTTTACAGGAAAGTTGCAAAGGTAGCACAGAGAGTTCCCACAGACTCCTCACCCCGTGTCCCCTCTTGTTAATGTCTCACGTTACGGAGGTGCGTTTGTCCCAGCTAAGCAAACACACTGGTGCGTTCCTACTAAATAAACTCTGCTTCCTTCAATTTCACGATTCCACCGATGTCTTTTTTTCTGTTCCAGGATTCCATCCCGGATCCCACTTGCATTTACTCACCACGTCTTCTTAGTGTCTTCTGGTCTTTCTTTGATGTTTGTTTGTTTTACGCCCTTAACAGGAGGAGTACTAGTCAGGTATTTTGCAGAATGTCTCTCAATGTGGATTGCCCAGTAGTTTTCTCGTGGTTAGGCTCGGGTTGTGGGTTTGGGGAAGAAGACTACAGAGGTCATGTGCCCTTCTCATCACATCACACAGGGGGACGTGTAATCCACATGACTCGTCATTTGATGATGTTAAACTTGATCACCTGGCCACGGTCCTGCCTTACCTAACGTTCCCTTTCTCCTTTCCCCGAGTCTCTACAGTTCCTTTCCTGGTAGTTCGTCATGGTTTTAGTAATTAAGAATATGTTTGTACCTCAACATCTCCCCCGGCCCCTCTCCAGTGTTTCCTCCCTATGCCATGTAGGTTGTCGCTGGATGCTTTTGTTACGGACAGGGTGTGTTGTTGAAACACAGCCTCTGCCAACAGAAGTACTGCTGTCATGTGTCTCCTCCAGCATGAAGCCGAAAAGCTAAATGCAAGCTGCCCACCAGGGTCGGGGGCAAACAGGAGGTCCGGCCTTGAGCAAGCCAAGATATGCTCTGGGTGATTTCTGAAAGTGTATTCTACTTAGGTGGCAGGAGAAAATTAGAGTTAGCTTGGAGAGCGGTCAGGAACAGGGCCAAACTGGGTGGGTGAGGGAGGCAGGGAGAGAGGGAGGTATCCAGGCATGCCTGAGTGTTTGCATTTCTTTATATTTTATTCTAAATTCGGAATTATCCCTTTCAGTCACATTAGGCAGTAGTTATATGCTTCCGCTTTAACACAAGCCAGTGATACTTTAGATTTGGAATAGAAACACTGAATAGAAAACATCCTGCTCTTGGGGCACCTGGGTGGCTCAGTCAGTTAAGTGCCCGGCTTTGTCCCAGGCCGTGATCTCGTGGTTTGTGAGTTCAAGCCCCGAGTCGGGCTCTGTGCTGACAGTTCAGAGCCTGGAGCCTGCTTCGGATTCTGTGTCTCCCCCTCTGTCTGCCCCTCCCCACCGGCTCTCTCTCTCGCTCTCTCTCTCTCTCAAAAAATAAACATTAAAAAAAGAGAAAAGAAAACATCCTGCTCTCCTCCCTGCTTTGAGCCTTTAATCTGCCTGTGATCCAGGAGGTAGTTTCCATCCCCACCTTGGGACATAATTGCCAAGTGATCATGGAAGAAAGAGAAGTTAAAGGCATACTACAGGGGCTCCTCCAAGCTGACTGGGTACTGGGTACTAGGTACTAGGTACTAGGAAAGGAAACGCTGGCCTCTGGGTGGAATTGATGTCCTTAGAGTCCTAAGTACAGGGGTGGGAGAGGTGCCCAAGACTCGTGCTGACCTGCTTCAGCCCCGGCAGCCCTACCACCTACCACCCCTAGTGACATTGAGAATCATCGTCAACCTGCAGAATCCTCCATTCAGGGCTAAGTCTATACGGTTCCAGGACGGTCCGGAGATGGTGAAATATTGGTATCTGTCCTTCCTGAAAGGGCAAGTTATGACGTACATGCCAGGTAGGAGTCTGGCAATGAAATATTCTGTGGGATTCTTTGCCACCCTACACAGGATGCATGATGGGTCTGGGTAATAGGTCACTAGTTTTCCCTCAGTGGTGGCAGTGTGTGGTGGGGAAAGAGAGGGCAGTCAGCCGCCGCCGCCACCACGAATTCTGGTTGTTCACAGGACAATCATCGTGAAAGAATGTTCTCTGCTCTCCTTTGGAAAAATCTTGACCTTTGATCCAGCTGGACATACCCTTGAGCCATACACCTTTCAATAAGGAGAGATGAGGGGCAAACAGGCACCCCGAGGCTATCGACAGTAGTTTTAATCAGTTCTGTGTAATGGCAGTGAATGGAACCCTACCCAAAGCAGTCTAATAGAACATGGCTGTAGAGGACTCCTCTTTGACCCTCCCCCAGAGGTGGGCTACGGAAGCTGGAGCACAATGTAACCCCCCCACCCCAACTCTACCAGACACGGCTGATTGGAACATGGTGAATACTGACCCACACTAGGCCCCAGAGCTTTGCTGTTTCAGAAAGGGCTAGAGAGTGAGAACATCTCTGTGGCCACTTGAACGTATGCACTTTGGGGCTATGAAGCAGCCATGTTCAGCCTCATGTACATGGAGAACTGAAGGAAGTCGGTCTCAAGCATTTTACTTGAACCCGGAGAAGGACTGCCTGGCTTCTAAGCCCTCCTGGGGCCTCAGTGTGCCACTTGCCCCCAGGTTCCAGGAGACACCTATCCTTATAACAACTACCCTTTCTAAGTTAGCCTAGGTTGGTTTCTGTCACTTATACCCCCAAAAAGCCTAAGATAAGGGGTACTGTAGGGATTCAGGGAAAGGAAGTGTGGGAAAACACAGTAGGGCTTAGGAACTGGAAAAATCATGTCTTTCTCTCAGTCTGGTTCTTTTCTTACCCTTATTTATCTAAACAGATGAGTTTTCTTTCTTGTTTCCATCAATAAATTCCCAACCAAATGGTTGCCTTAGTCCTGGATCCATACAACCTTTCAGTTCCAGCCAGTGGACTATAGTCTCTATATCTAGTGTTTTTTAAAAATTTTTTAATGTTTATTTATTTTTGAGAGACAGAGACAGAGTGTGAGTGGGGGAGGGTCAGAGAGGGAGACACAGAATCTGAAGCAGGCCCCAGGCTCTGAGCGGTCAGCACAGAGCCCGGCGCAGGGCTCGAACTCATGAACCATGAGATCATGACCTGGGCTGAAATCTGATGCTTAATCAACTGAGCTACCCAGGTGCCCCTCTATATCTAGTTTAAATATGAGAGACAGGGGGCGCCTGGGTGGTGCAGTCGGTTGGGCGTCCGACTTCGGCCAGGTCACGATCTCACAGTCCGTGAGTTCGAGCCCCGCGTCGGGCTCTGGGCTGATGGCTCGGAGCCTGGAGCCTGTTTCCGATTCTGTGTCTCCCTCTCTCTCTGCCCCTCCCCCGTTCATGCTCTGTCTCTCTCTGTCCCAAAAATAAAAAATAAATAAATAAATAAATAAATAAATAAATAAATATGAGAGACAGGCAGAAAGGGGAGGGGAGAATGATAGAGAGTGAGAAAAATTGATTTTGCTTGGCTTGGGGGACAAGGAGTCTTACACAGGATATTGATCAGGACCACCCCTGCCTCTTTTTTTAAGGACAGAAGTCCAACTCCAGGAAGCCCCAGAGGAAAAACAGGAATGGATTAGCTCACATCACTGATGCAATCAGAGTGGAAACGGCTTCAGGAACAACTGGATCCAGAAATGCCAACAATGTCACTGGGGCTCTCCTACCTATGTTTGACTCATTCCCTCGTATTGGGCCTTTATGTGGGATACAGGGAAGGCTGACAAGCCTGGGCTTATATCGCCTCAACTAGAGACCCCAGAGGAAAGAAAGGCCTTCTGTCTCCTGTTACCTATGCACAAAATCCCAGTTTAGGACCCAGTTTTGAATCAAGCTCCTTTCCTTGGCGGACCACTATATCTAGAAGGGCAAGGATAGTGTGACGGCAGCCCCAGTGCCCATATGGAAGGGAAGGGGCTTCCTTAAAGACTGGGGTTGGTTGTGGGGCACCTGGGTGGCGCAGTCGGTTAAGCGTCCAGCTTCAGCCAGGTCACGATCTCGCGGTCCGGGAGTTCAAGCCCCGCATCAGGCTCTGGGCTGATGGCTCAGAGCCTGGAGCCTGTTTCCGATTCTATGTCTCCCTCTCTCTGCCCCTCCCCCGTTCATGCTCTGTCTCTCTCTGTCCCAAAAATAAATAAACGTTGAAAAAAAAATTAAAAAAAAAAAAAAAAGACTGGGGTTGGTTGGGAGGGTCCACTGTGCATGGTCTGCAGTGTGACCCCCTTTCAGGGGCTAAGGGGGTGGCAGATGAACTAGCGGAGAAGCTGAGTGAGAAAGATGGAAACAATGGCTCTATCTTCTGTCTTCCAGATCAGCTCTCCCTCAGAGTCCAGTCTCTGCAGATCTCAACCATTCTGCCAACAGCCCTTTGCCTTCTTTATGTTCTAGGGCTCCATGCAATGTTACTCTCCTGATGTGAGTCATTCTGCCTGGGCTCAGCCCGCTGGCTCTTGGGCTCTCGCTTACACTCTGGAGGAAGATTCTGGAAGCTCTGAGCAAGAGCCTGTAACTCTCCCCATGGGTTGGTATTGTCCATTGGGGCTGGGGGCCTTGGTTCCCAGGGGCCACTGGGGCCTGAGGAGGTCAGTTTATGGAGGAAATGGTCTGTACCCGGTACAGCATCACTGGCCCAGGCATTAGGCCCAGAGGATCCCAAGTTGAGCTGACTTCTGTCCCGGAGAGGATCTTAAGAGTAGCCCTTCTAGCAGCAATTATAAGCTCCTCTCCGTGTTGACTTCTGTCATCCCCAGGTCTTAAGCAAAGTTTTGTCAAATGCTAACAATAATAGAAAGACATTAGAGGTCAGAGGCCTGCAGGCAAGCTCGGCCTTCAAAACCGAGACAGGGGGAGACACCAGGATTACTTGACAACTCTAGCTGTCTCTCAAACAAGTCTGTTCAGACATCTTCAAATATGCATTTTAGCACTCCTCTCTGCCAGAGTGTTGACACTCACGCTGGCTTCCCCAGGGCTGAGTGAGGCCTCAGCGGGTCTGTGTCACACCTTCTGGTGCTCAGAGGCACAGCCATCACCAAGAGGCAGGAGAGTGAGCCAGAGGTGCATTCCTGCTTCTCAATCAGTACCTTTTCTGTTTGCAAATCCCTCAGCACAAACCACTTAATACACATGGAGAAATCTGGCCAGACTTCCAAAAGATACAACCCCTGGGGGTAGGGAACAAGGACAGTCTTCCCCCACACCCTGGCCATGACTTCCTGTCCCTACCTCTCAGCTCAAGCTGGGAAGATTCTGAGCATGGATGAGAAAGCAGGAGCTTGGGGACTTCAGTGAAGCCAGATGATGGGTAAAGACCTTGACACTGGGTCTCACTGAGAGCCTGGGGTTGTGCTGCAAGGGTGTGGACTAGCATCTCTCAGAATCTAACTTAGTGCCAGGCTGTGCTAATCTAGTAACTTCCTTTTAGCAACCTTTTTATTTTGAAAATATTAAGGCTACAGAGAAGTTAAAAGAATAGTGTAATAAACTCCCAAATGTCCTTTACCAAGATTCACTGATATTTTACTACGTTTGCTATATTGTCTCTCTCTTTTTTTAATCTTTTATTTTTTTAAAGTTTATTTATTTATTTATGGGGTGGGGGAGGCAGAGAGAGAGGGAGAGAGAGAATCCCAAGCAGGCTTTGCGCCATCAGCACGGAGCCTGATGTGGGACTCAAACCCACAAACCGTGAGATCATGACCCAAGCCAAAATCAAGAGTCAGATGCTTAACTTACTGAACCACCCAGGTGCCCCTTGTGTCTCTCTTTCGTACACACACACACACACACACACACACACACACACACACACACAGGTGTAAATCATTTTAGTATTCTTTTTTCTGAACTATTTGAAGATAAGTTTCAGATATCATAACACTTCATCCCTAAATACTTCAGCACATAGCTCTTAAGAACAAGGATATTTTCTTACCTATCCTTAGGACAGCTATCTTAAATAAAGGAAATGCCATTGATACTATAATCTAATGTATGGTCCTTCTTCTAATTTTGCTCTTTGTCCCATCTATCTTTTGTAGCAATTAAACAAATTTTTTTTAAGTTTATTTTATTTTTGAGAGAAAGAGAGCACGAATGGGGTAGGGCACAGAAGGAGGGAGACAGAATTGCAAGCGGGCTCTGCGCTGTCAGCCCAGAGCCCAATGTGGGGCTTAAACCCATGAAATGTGAGATCATGACCTGAGCCGAGGTCAAGAGTCAGACCTTAACCTACTGAGCCACCCAGGTGCCCCTGCAGCGATTTTTTTCCCCTCAGATCTAGTACCAATCCAGAATCATGTGTTGTGGTTTTGCATCTGAAAGCGTTCTTCTCAATTTCTTTTGCCTTTCATAATATTGACTTTTTGGAAGAGTTTAGATGTCTCACATGTTTCTCATGATTAGATTCAGGGTCTGCATTTGGGAAAGGGATGCCACATGAATGATGCTGTGTCCTTCTTGCTATGTCAGTCTTTAAGTACTGACTCTGGAGTGGGACTGCTGGAATTGGAAAACTGGGTCCACTATCAACCTGTGTAACTTTGGATAAATCACTGAGCCTCTCTAGGTAGGCCTTGCTTTTGTCACCTGTGAAATGGACAGAATAGTATCTACTTCATGAGGTTATTGGGAGGATTAAATGAACTAATCCACAGGAAGTGCTTTGCCCAATGGGTTATTGCTCAGTCGATAGTGGGGGTGTGCTGAAGAGGAAGATGATGTAGGTGATGGCGAGCAGCAGAGCTTCGAAGGGTCCCAGCCCTAGGCTAGTGTCTACCTGAGGACGGAACCAGTGGTTGGCTACTTGACAGGCTGGTGGGTAAGAGAGGCAGGAAGGATATTCGGTCATGTGGGGCTGGGAGGCCCTGGATGACTCACTCTCACTTGTTTACACTGTATCTCTCACCTGCTTCCAGAAAGGCTTTGAAGTGGCTCATAATTAAAGCCTCAGGTCTCAGCCTGCTGGGACGGGAAAGACCATGTCCCCGCTGGAGCTGGCTTGGCCAAGGCTGGCACAGCTGGGTGTGTCTGGGCTCACAGGGAAGGATGGAAGAGGGCCCGACTGCCACAGTGTGAGGGGTGGAGGACGGCAGGTATGAGAGACCAAGGCAAGAAGCTGGGCAGGCCCTGACTGACCACCTGGGGCAGGAAGGACAGAGGGACTGGAGGCTGGGAATGTTCAGGTGAAACAAAGGAACTGGGGAGGGGGAGTGCTGAAAAGGGACTCCACAAAGTCTCCGAATCTAGCTGGGCCCATTTCCTGTATTTGCTGAGTGGCAGTCTTTGGGCTCAGACCATCCCGTAGGACACTCCTGTTGGCCAGCCCTAGGCCCTCCCACTGCCCCAAGGCTAAGGCCCTCTCCACCAACAAGCATCTCTGGAGGGCAAGCCTTTCCACTGGGTTCCAGGTGCCTCTGGCCTCAGGCTGAAATGCTTGTTAGAGGAAATCCTGTCCTCCCTCTACCCCCTTACCAGTTCCCCCACAACCTCCCTCCCTCAGCCCCACCCACCCCACCCTAAGCTGCCCACGCACCTTTATCTGGCAGCAGTTTCAAGGAAGTCCCTGCCCCCAACCTCCTTTCTCCACTTGGGGCCCGAGTTTTGTCTGCCCCTCCCCCACACCATTTCCTGCCTCTTACCTTGAACATCCTGACTTGCCCCCACCTCGGCTCTGCTCAGGTTTCCTTGGCATCCCCACATTACACCAAGTTTTGGCAAGTCCAGCCCAACTGACAGACTTTCCGTCACGCTTCTCTACAGCTACTTAAACCACACTTTACCCTGTAATGGAATACCTCCCATTTGGGGAAGAGGAAGGGGCTCCCCCAGGCGGGATTCAACACATGACAGTTCCTAAAGGTAGGGGCTGGAATTCAGGCTAAAAAGTAAGGTGGCAAAACTGGGGGAGGGGGGTAATCGAAGTGATAGGGACAGCAGCTGCCAGCCTGGGTTACGGGGCTGCCCAAATGGCAGAGGTGGCCCCTGGGCTCAGAGGATCCCACCCCCCCCCCCCCCTGCAGTGCCGAAGGAAACCCCACCCCTGAGATCAAACTAGAGGAGAAGGACAAGGTAAGAGGGAGCCCGGAGAGCAGAGGTCTCAAAGGAAGACCAGAGGACAGGCTGGTAGCTACAGGTACTGTGGTGATCGTTTCATAATGTCTGTAAGTGTTGAATCACTATTGCACACCTGAAACCAGGACGATATTGTGGGTCAACTGCCCGGCAATAACAATTTAAAAACGCTGCTACAGACAACCGAGTGCAGGTTTTTATAGGGACATAGATTTTCAACACATTTGGGTGAACATCAAAGACCACAATTGCTGGATCGTATGTTAAGAGTATGTTTAGTTTTGGAAGAAACTGCCGAACCGTCTTCCAAAGTGGCTGTACCATTTTGCTTTCCCACCAGCAGTGAGCGAGAGTTCCTGTTGCCCCACATCCTCCCCAGCACTTGGGGTTGCCAGTGTTTTGGATTTTGGCCATTCTAACAGGTGTGCAGTGGTAACTCATTGTTTTAATTTGCAGTTCCCTAACGACACGCAACATCTTTTCATGTGCCTATTTTCCATCTGCATGTCTTCTTTGGTGAAGATTCTTTTCAGATCTTTTGCCTATTTTTTTTTAATTTTTTTTTTCAACGTTTATTTATTTTTGGGACAGAGAGAGACAGAGCATGAACGGGGGAGGGGCAGAGAGAGAGGGAGACACAGAATCGGAAGCAGGCTCCAGGCTCTGAGCCATCAGCCCAGAGCCTGACGCGGGGCTCGAACTCATGGACCGCAAGATCGTGACCTGGCTGAAGTCGGACGCTTAACCGACTGCGCCACCCAGGCGCCCCGTCTTTTGCCTATTTTTTAAAAATCGGATTCTTCGTTTTCTTATTGTTAAGTTTTAAGAGTTCTTCATATATTTTATTTTTTAAAAAATCTTAAAAATTTATTCATTTTTGAGAGACAGAGATAGAGTGAGCAGAGGAGGGACAGAGAGAGAGAGGGAGACACAGAATCCGAAGCAGGCTCCAGGCTCTGAGCTATTGGCCTGACGTGGGGCTTGAACTCACAAACTGCGAGATCATGACATGAGCTGAAGTCAGACGCTTAACCGACTGAGCCACCCAGGCGCCCTGTCTCCTATTTGATCTTTTGATGGTGGCTGGTCAATGAAGCATCCAGCTACTGCTTCCCAGGGAGACCGACACCTCCTCGGTGCAGTACCCGGTGAGAGTGTGCTACCAGATGTTCCGTAGGTTGTCACAACAGCCAGAATGCAGGACCTCAAACAACAAGTTCGGTGCTTAACTGTTCATCAGTGAAAACTAGAAGCTGAGCTTCTTCAAATAAAGGAGTAACACCAGAAGAAGAAGTTGTTCCTGGAAAGCACAGATTCATTTAACAGCGAATTTGAAAGGCTCTGGGTCCAAAGATGGACGTGGATACAGAGAAAATTAGAGCTGAAATTGCACAGGCAGAGGAACAGAACTGCAAAAGCTAGAGAGAGGGAGTAAGAGGTGGCAGAGCGAGTCAAACGGGGTCAGAGCAGTATTACTTCCTGAGGAAGAGCGAGCAGCTAAGAAAACCACAGAAAAGAAAGAAGACAAGAAAGAGAATTCCACTGGAGACGGAGAAGGCGCTTTGAAGAAACGAGAAAGCCTAGAGAGTGGTGAAGAAGGCACATCTGCTCCTGAGGACGGGGAGAGTGGGCAGGAGGGGCGACCAGTGATAGTGACACTGGCTTGAGGAGCAACACATGCGACAGGAGAGGGCCACCACGAGATCCTATACCAGAGGACAAGAGCAAAGAGACAGATGTCTCTTTCCCGACAGGTGTCGGGAAATGGCGCCTTGGTTATGCGTTCTAAAGAACTTCTCAGGGGCACCTGGGTGGCTCAGTCAGTTAAGCGTCCGACTTTGGCTCAGGTCTGATCTCGCCATTCGTAGGTTCGAGCCTCGCGTTGGGCTCTGTGCTGACAGCTCGGAGCCTGGAGCCCGCTTCGGATTCTGTGTGTCCCTCTCTCTCTGCCCCTCTCCCGCTCACACCCTGTCTCTCTCTCTCTCCCCAAAATAAATAAACATTAAAGGAAAGAAAGAAAGAACTTTATAAATAAAAAAGTGTTTCTGAGTTAAGAAGAGAACAGTAGAGGGATAGAGCCTGTAGAGGCCATTTTTAGGCAACAGGCTTGAGCAGTGGAAACCTGAGTAAGGCCAAAGGGCCCACGCGACCACTGACCACTAAGCGGCCCACATCGAAATAACCACAGACCCTAACTGGCCAATTACAATCAGTCACAGTCCCTAAAATGGCCCAAAAAGGGGGAAATTCCATATGTTCCCATACTCCCTCACTCCACCCCATATCTGTGATAACTGTGTCCGCGCCCCCCCCCCCCCCCCCCCGGGGGGGGCCCCGCCGGGGGGGGGGGGGTGCGTTGGTGTGCTGCCTGCCACTCCCTTGTGGTCATCTCAAACTTCTATCTCCTTTGTTCCCCCTTCTTTCACTGCCTGCGCCGCAGGCCCCCACCCGATTGGGACTCCCCCCATTGGGTGGCCCCCAGCTCTTCGGAGCACCCGACAAAGCCCTCCTCCATCACGGCATGGCTGGCCAGCTGCTCTCTCCCAAGACTTTGAGTCCTACTGGAGACAGGAAGGCGGAAATGGATGGAGGTCCTTTGTCCATCAGTGTCTGCCATCGTCCATGTCCCATTCTCCCTGCCCCCTCCTCCTCCAGACAGTGGGGCCCTGGCCAGATTGCTCTGGTGTGAAGCTCTTCCTGTCGTTCCTCCTGCCTGGCCTCTGGTTCTCTGGCTTTCCCAGACTCCTTCCGATACATCCCATTTTCGTGTAAGCTAAGTTAGCTACGTAAGTCGGTTTCTGTCGCTTGCAGTCAGGGAACTCGAAGCGATACGTGTCGGGAAATGGCTATCCCAGCCACGACTCTATATGTTCTCCCGGTTTAGTAATGACAAGCTAGAGCTCTGTAGCCCACCTTTACATTTCTGAGAGAACCAACCCATTGGCCAGCTTAAGTTAGGTTGGCCCAATCAGGCTGGCTCTAGAAGAAGGCAGAGTAACATAACGTTAACAAGGCTAACGGGGAGGTGGCAGGACCTACATCCACATACGGCTGTGTAGACTGTGCAGTGTGTAACTCCAAGGGGCCCCCTCCACGCTGCAGACATCGTAAAGGTGCATATTCATAATGAAACTGTTTTGGCAGATGGCAATAAAGTGTGTTGAGAAATGGGCGCTTTTGTTCCTAATTCTCATTGAAGTGTCCCATGGGCTAGTGACCACCCGAGCTGGGCCTGCTCCTCAGCATGGGGTGGTTTGGGGGGCAGCTCTTAGAGAAAATAGCATGGGCCAGACACACCCCAATAGTGGTTCTACATATGATACGTAGCTGGGGGGGGGGGGTGTCCAGTGACCTTGATATCTGGCGCACACATACCATCGCTTCTTAATGTGCAATACTGGTTGTGAAGCATCTAACGTTTAGAAGGCGGTTCGAGGGTCTGGAATAAGAGAGGATGAGGGGGGAGAAGGTCGGGGCAGCAAACTCTGACAAGCTAGGTTCCACCCAAGGGGTTCAGGGCTACTGCACATTTCTAGAAAATTCACCAAAATATTTATCCTCTTTGTATCTCCCTTGGAGAGCGTTCATTGAGTCAGTCAATGGCTGTGTGTCAGCTCTGCATCATGGGCTGGGGGTACAGCAGGAGTAAGAGAGGCAAGGTCTGGTCTAGTGCGGGAGAGACACACGACAAATATTTACCAGATTATGCACTTGCTATGAAAGGGGAAGCCCAGGGTATTAGGAGAGTGCCCTTGTAATAGGGGGATCAGGCTTAGGAAAAGCTGCAGGGTGAGTAGGATTCAACTGGGTGAAAAGGGGGGTAGTGTGGATGAGGAAGGATTTAAGCTACAGGCTAAGCTCCTGTTAGAAAGAAACTGAAAAATGCAATGGGTCAAATAAGATAGAAGTGCTTCCTCTTCCCTGTAAACTTCTAGCAGGTGGCAGGGTCCAAAACGAGTAGTTGTCTCAGCTCTGTGAAGTCAGATCAAAGTAACAGTGGTTTAGGGGTGCCTGGCTGGGTCAGTCTGAAGAGTATGCTACTCTTGATCTTGGGGTTGTGAGTTCGAGTCCTCCGTTGGGTGTAGCGATTACTTAACAATGAAATCTTAAAGGGGCGCCTGGGTGGCACAGTCGGTTAGGCATCCGACTTCGGCTCAGGTCATGATCTCACGGTTTGTGGGTTCGAGCCCCACATCGAGCTCTCTGCTGTCAGCACAGAGCCTGCTTTGGATCTTCTGTCCCCCCCTCGCGGCCCCCCCCCCCCCCCACTTGCATGTGCTCTCTCTCTCAAAAATAAATAAACATTAAAAAAAATAACAAAATAAAATCTTTAAAAAAAAAAACAAAACACAAAGCAACAATGGTTTAAACAAGAAAGAAATGTACTTCCCTCTCTCATGGTAAGGTCCAGAGCTAGACAGGCCAGGGTTGGTACAGATTTCTGCTTCATGAAGTCTACAGGGAAGTTATCTATGAGGGTCCCATCAGGGAAGCAGAACCACTGTCTTATGGAATCAATGACTTATTAGAGGCATTAGATTTTACACAATTATTAAGGGAGCTAGAGAGGTGAAGGTCACAAAGAAGACTTGGAGGATCACAGAAAAGTCACTACTTGGCCATCCAGAAGCACTGGAATATAAGAAATGAATGTTTATTGAAATATGTAAAATGTCAAACTTGGAACAAGAAGAAATAGAAAATAAGCCAACAACCAGGAAAATAAAATCATCTCCTTTTAAATTTTTTTTTCTCAAAAATAATTTTTTATTTATTTTTTATTTTTTTTTCAACGTTTTTTTTTTTTAATTTATTTTTGGGACAGAGAGAGACAGAGCATGAACGGGGGAGGGGCAGAGAGAGAGGGAGACACAGAATCGGAAACAGGCTCCAGGCTCTGAGCCATCAGCCCAGAGCCTGACGCGGGGCTCGAACTCACGGACCGCGAGATCGTGACCTGGCTGAAGTCGGACGCTTAACCAACTGCGCCACCCAGGCGCCCCTCAAAAAGAATTTTTTAAAAAACGGATGCCTGGTTGGCTCAGTCAGTTAAGCATCTGGCTTTAGCTCAGGTCATGATCTCACGGTTTGTGGGTTCGGGCCCTGCATCGGGCTCTGTGTTGACAGCTCAGCGCCTGGAGCCTGTTTCGGATTCTGCGTCTCTCTCTGTCCCTCCTCGACTTGCGTTCTCTGTCTCTCTCTCAAAATAAATAAATACACATTTTTTTAAAAATTAAAAAATTTCTTCTCAACTCCGTTGGCTTTATAGCTAAGTTCTACCAAACCCATTGTGTTAAGCATGTCTTTTTCTTTCTTTCTTTCTTTTTTTAATGTTTATTTATTTTTGAGAGAGACAGAGACAGAATGTGAGTGGGTTAGGGGCAGAGAGAGAGGGAGACACAGGATCCGAAACAGGCTCGAGGCTCCAAGCTGTCTGCACAGAGCCGGACGCGGGGCTCAAACTCACGAGCTGTGAGATCATGACCTGAGCCGAAGTCGGATGCTCAACCGACTGAGCCACCCAGGCGCTCCATGTCTTCTTATTTCTAATGCTTCATATCTGGCACCTTGCTAACTCTGGGGAGACTGGCCTCTGAGGGCCAGCCAGTTCCTAGAGATAGTAAAGGATTCACCTGCGAGCACAACTTTCATGTATAAACTAACCAGTCCAGAGCCCACACCCCACTACCCCTTCTAACCAGCTCTTACCACACCAGGCCGCTATTATTTCCTTGCCCTAAGGGCCAGGTACCCAGGGCAGGTACCCCAGGGCCAGGTACCAGGCAACTAGGGACAGCCCCTCCACCCAAGAGCCCATCGAAATGGTTTAAACTAGCCAACCCTAAGCCTGCTTGCCTTGCTTCACCTCATCTGCCTCGGAGCACCTTAAACTTGGGTCCATGAGGGGACATGTGAGTGTTGTTTGCTACAAGAGAGTGATTGGCTGCATCCTAAGTATCCATCAATTAGGAGAAGTAAATGTGATAGATGCATTCTGTGGAGTAAATAGGGAGCAATGAGAAGCAATGGGTTTGGCCATAAGAGACTCTTAAAAACTGAGAATAAACTGAGGGTTGATGAGGGGTGGGAGGGAGGGGAGGGTGGGTGATGGGCACTGAGGAGGGCACCTGTCGGGATGAGCACTGGGTGTTGTATGGAAACCAATTTGACAATAAATTTCATATTAAAAAAATTTTTTTAATAAAAATAAATAAATAAGAAGTAATGGGTTTGAGATATATAGAATAACATGAAAAAAGTAAGGACTAGAAAGAGATCTAAAATGCGTACATATACAAGACACAATATATTTTTCAAAGATACATACATACCCAAGGACATAAGCCGAATACAATAGATTAAGTGTCTTTGGGGGAAAGGGGAAATAGGAGTAGGGATGGAGATGAAGGGAAGAAAAATCAGCATATAAAAGAAAACAAGAGAAGACCCTGTATGAGCCCATGGTCCTGTTGCATGGTCTAGGGAGTGTGGTTAATTGGACTCCATCTGAGGCCCACCCCAGCCCAACAGACGCGCCCCTTCCCCCCCCCCCCGCCCCGCCTACCGCATACACATAAAAACTACAGCTTGTGCCAGATTGTTGGTTCCCTTAAAATCAAATCTGGGGCCTCTAAGTTGGCAAGCAGAAGGACATTCAGGTGGATCCTGGGGTGCGGGCAACGTTGTATTTCTTGACCTGCGTTATGGGGTATTCATTTTATTACTGTCAAACCGCACAAACAAGTTGTGTGGATTTTTCTTTATTGTTCTTTACATCTCATTGAAAAACATGACCTCTTTTTGAGCTTCTCTAGTGAAACGGGGACAGGGGGTTGCCTCCCTTGCCACACACCTCCTCCTGCCTCCTTGTCTCTGAGGGGTTCCGAAAAACACAGTTCCAAAACCTTCAATGTGGTCCAGCTCAGTTTCACTGAAAAGCAAACTGCAGTTTGTGTGGGGTACTTTGGGATGGCCTCTGTCATCTTCCAAAGGTGACTAAGTCATGAGTAATGAGTCCTGACGAAGCCAACGATGCCAAGGGATGAAGGTTCCGGTCACTCTTGACCCCAGAAGAGTGCCCTCTATCTGCCAGGCACTGAGCTGGGCACAGGCACCTATTTCTGCCTGCTGGAGAGGACAGACAGTACCCCAGGAACTGACCCGTCAAGTCCATCCATGTGATTCCTCTGTCTGGAAACCCTTCTGCTGTCCTTTTTCTGACTTTGTCAGGTCCTGTGCTTGTCAGTCCCCAACTGCAGTCAGAGTCCTGTCGGGAAAGAGTTAAAAAGGGAGTGTGGTGCTGATTTCCTGCCAGCCCTCACCTGAACCCAGGTTCACCTCTTTGGCTTGAAGCCATCTGTCAGGGAGCGGCCCCCTCTTCTTTTCAGAAGTTACCTGTATGTCAGTTTCTTCCCCCCCCCCAACGTATGTCAGTTTCAGTGTGTGTTTAAAGGTGTTCCCTGGGTGAGGGGAGAAAAGGAATCAAATGTGGGTTCCCTTTTCCCAGAACAACTGATCCCTCAATATCCCATAAAGTGAAATGTTAGATCTTCTTTTGATCTTTATTTCATGGAAGATGACCATGGAGGTGAGGTAACTTGCCCAAGGTCACCAGCAGAGTGAGTGCAGGACAACAGGTCTGTCTCACTCCAGGGCACGGAGCCACCCAATCCTCTCCAGAAGCCATCAGGGTGGGGATGGGGGTGGGAGGGGTGCTCAAAACAAAGTACATTTCTAACTCCGGAAGGAGACCTGTGGGAAAACACCTTTTCATCCCCTCTGCTGGGGTCTGTGCAGGAACTGGGGTCTGTGCAGAGAGCTGAAGCTCTGCTGGCCTAGGTGGCCCCCGAGGTGCCAGGGCCAGTGCCTCACCCTCCTCCGTGCTGCTCTAAGACTGGGCTCTGTGGATGGGTGGGAAGAACCAGGAAGGATGCAAAGAACAGAACTGGTGGCTATTTTGGGGAATCAGAGCTATTCTGAGGTGGTAAGAGTGAGCCCGGAGGAACAAATCCTGGACTTTGTGAGAAAACACGAGGACAGGGCTGTCAGGAGCCACTTAGCCTCTGGCACACCCTACACTTAGCAGCAGCTGTGGGTGTCCCGGTATCCACTGGGCGCTTTGTTAACAGCTTTGTAAGGTGCAAATAACCAGCTTCTGCATTGGGGGAGGCCGGCCACACTGCAACTGGAGGGACACGACCCAGAACGCACTGTAACAGGTGATGAGCTCCGCCTTGTGGCATTTCAGGGTGATGACAGCCCCGCGCTCAGGCCTGGGTATCTGGGGGAAATTTCTTCCTGTGCTTTCTGGAACTGATGGAGCGCTTACAGTGCGTTGGGTCCTTGGCTAGCCATTTACATCCACTGCCGCACCTTCACAACAGCTGGCACCAAATTGCTTCTCTTTGTTAGCGCCTGTCCTCCCTCCATCCTCCCTTCCTCCCAGAGGAATCGGCTGACCCCTGCCCCTGTGTCCTGTACCTCTGCCTGGTACTTCTGGAAAGCCTGGCTGTCTCTCTGATGCTTGGTGCGCTTTTGATTATCATTGGTTTGTCTAATTGTGTACCTTCACCAATGGGCCGTAACTTCCTCAGGCAGCGTACTCTCCTTTACAACCGTGGCAGAGTGAAGGAACTGAATTAATTTTTGTCAAATGGAAAAAAAAAAAAAAACGGTAAATGAGAGAGTATTCCTGGTATGCATAGCTTGGACATGGGGGCGACCCCACAGCCCGCAGTTATGCAGTGCCCCAAGCTGGCACCCACTGTAGGGAGAATATCTCTAAAGACCATTAACCGCGGAATCTCTAGCACTTCCCCTTGCAAAGCCCCAGATGACTACATTATGTTCTTTCTTTGTGCACCGTTCTTTCACTGGTAAGATACTGGGACAGAGGAAGCAATGAAGGGATTTTATGATATAATCTTCTGGTGTTGAGACAGAGTTCCTGAAGGTTGGTCCTGGCCATGGTTGCTGAAGTGGGGCAAGAGAATCTGCCAGGTAATGTCTCCCAGCAGGTGAACCCTGAGAGGGCATTTAACCTGGTCTCTGACCAAGACCAGTGGGGTCAAGGATCACACTGTCGATCTCTTGCAGGACTTCGACCTGTCTTGGTCAGAGGTTTCTGCTCACGTGTCATCTGTGTGTACTACAAATGACAGTGGTGTCAGCAAAACCTTGGGCTCCCCAAATGTGCCCAGAAACACCTTTGGCAAATCTCAGAGCACTGGGCAGACTTCCAACAGTCTATTTTTACAGATGAAGAAACTGATTCTCAAAGAGTAATATGACCTGCTCACAAGCACGCAGCTGGTAATAGGCAGGACCAGGAGGGTGATCCAAGTCCGTGGCTCCAAGTGTGTGCCGTTGCATTTTGTTTTGAATAAATACTTTACTCACGCTGTACAAAATCCAAACGGTTCCAAGCAGTGACAAGTCAGCCTCCCTTCCACCCCCTAGCTCAGGTATTCCGTTGCTCTCCCCAGAGAGCCAGAGCTATAATTTCCTTGGGCATCTTTCCTGAGCTGTCCTACGCATATTCGGAATACTATTCTCTCCCCACGAGCACACTCGGAGGCCAGCCTAGCCTGCGTTCTGTTCTGCATTCTGTTCTCCACACCTAACACTATCCCTTGAGTTTGCTCCACAGCCATGTATTTAGAGCTGCCTCATTCTTCTCATGGCTGCTCGCCAGTACACCGATACCTAATTTATCGTCCCAGTCCTTTACTGATGGACGATGAATTTGTTCCCGATCTTGGAGATCACAAAATAATGCTCCAGTGAATACGTTTGTACATTTCAAACAGGCCTTAAGAGGCTTTGATTGTTTGTTCATTCATTGGTCGAGCAATTCATTCATCACTGGTCATTCACTCATACAGGCTCTGAGGACACCAAGATGAGTAGTACCTGGTCCCCTCCCAGAGGAGTGTTGCACACTGGCAGAGATGGGGAGTGGAGCATGGAAGAAGTACTGGCCATTCTGCCTCTGGAAACCTGAAGCAGACGACTGGTCTGAGGTCTGACCTTCTCCAAGCTCCTGGAAGGATGCTGGGACTCACGTGGACCACACTTTTCTTCATACTGCACTGTGCCCTTCTCAAGTCTTCCTCTGTGTGGCAGTTTTCTGCCCCATTTGTCAGTCTTCATTTGAGTAGTGTTCAGGGAGGCTGGTTGGAGACCGTAGGAATAGGTGCAGAATGGAGAGCACCCTCTTGTGGATCTCCGTGGAGGCAGTGTGGGAAGACCCAGGATTGCCTGCCTCTCCGGTCTTCTGGCGCTCACTTGGGTACCCTCCAGACCCCTCGTTTGCCTGGGGTGGTAAAGGCAGGGGAGAAGAGTCCTCCCAAATCTTGCCATGCCCTAGTGGAGAGTACAGGCTCAATTTTAGGGGTGTCCTGTGCCCTGGGCTTTAGGGTATAAAATTGAGAGAAGAGAAGGAGTCAGAGAAATGGGAATTGGGAAAACAAAAACAAAAGGAAGGAAGAATCAGAGACGGAAAAAATAGGTCCACCAAAATGGACTGAGATCATGCTTGGGGGGAAATTACAAAGACTGTACTTTCTTAATTCTCTGGGTTCACAGACCTCTGCTAGTCCCCAGACACGCCTCTTTTTGCAACGAAGACAGTGATGCTCAAACCAGCACCCAGGTAAGTGGGGCCCAAATCTAGCCAAGTTGGGCAGGGCTGGCCCTTAAGGAGAGACATCCAAGCAGCCCCTCCCCATTTGGGAAAGACTCTGAGGTGGACTTATGGCCTGGTTGTAGCCTTGTGTATCTGGCCAGCCCCAGGAGAGCCAGTGCCTCTAGGCCCCAGTCTGGCCCCTGGTTCTATTCCACACCCAGCCTGTCTGCTAACCAATGACAATGACCATGCCAAATATGTTTTCTGAGACCAAAGTCCTTCTGAGGCTATCCTGGATCCTCACTTGGGAGAGGCATCCAGGGCTGTGGGGATGCTTGCCTTATATGGCCATGGTCATAGGGTGAAAGTGGGGATACAGATGAGAGGATAAAGGTATTAGTCCTGGTACTGGAGGCGTTTACAAGTAGTAGGCAGTCTCTGTGATGCTCCCCAGTGATCCCTGCTTCCTGTGTTATCTCTCTCCCCTTGTAGAATTACCTTCCCTTCAGTGTGGGCTGTACCTAGAGATTTGCTTCTAATTAATCGAATATGGCAAAAGTGAGGGGATGTCACTTCTGAGGTTAGGTTATCAAAAGACGGTGGATTCCATCTTGCTTGCTGTCTCAGGCTCTCTTGCTTACTTGTTCTGATGAAGTGAGCTGTCATGTTGTGAGCTGCCCTATGAAGAGAGTCACATGGCAAAGAGCTGAGAGAAGCTATGAGCCAACAGTCAGTGAGAAACTGAGGTCTTCAGCCCTCAGTCCCACAACCCATAAGGAACTGAATTCTGCCAACAACCATGTAAATGAACTTGGAAGTAGATCCCTCCCCATTCAAACCTTCCAATGAGATTGCAGCCCCAGATGATACCTTGATTGCAACCATGTGAGAGGAAAGCACACTAGAAGATGGTTGGATGAATGTATGATGGCCTAATTCATATTGTCTACCACACTTTCCATGAAGGTGGCTTGGATGGAACTCCATTCTCTCTCCCAGAAATTCCACGGACTCAACCCAGCTAGCCCATGCCCACAATCCCTTTTCATCTTAGCCCCAGGCTAATTGTCTCAGGGAAGAAGGACCCTCCCTATCCCACCCACTGTAAAAATGTCTTATTTGTTTGGGGGCACCTGGGTGGCTCAGTCAGTTAAGCGTCCAACTTCGGCTCAGGTCATGATTTCACAGTTTGTGAGTTCAAGCCCTGCATCGGGCTCTGTGCTGACAGGTCAGAGCCTGGAGCCTGCTTCGGATTCTGTGTCTCATTCCCTCTCTGCCCTTCCCCCACTTGTGCTATGTCTCTCAAAAATAAATTAAAAAGTTAAAAAAAAAGTCTTATTTGTTTTAGTCAAACATGGCCTTGTTCTCTGGGTAGAAGCATTGTTCAGGAATTCTCACTCTGCCTGTCCCTGGAATGCCAAGGTCAGGCTGGTGGGCTGGGGGTCATTGTTACCCATGTCCCCAGTTACTCTTACCAAAATTTTTGCCTTCACACAATAGGTCCTAATTAGGAGGGCCTCAACAGTGCTCCTAACCAGAGGAGTCTTGGCTTATTGTCACTCAGAGCATTCCCCTCAACGCCAACCAGCCTTGGAGAATCCCAATCCTTGGTCCTCTCCAGGTCTTTCCTCCTAGTATCCTACTGACTGAATGATGTGGGGAGGGCAGTGTCTCTGTAATAGAAATAGGGTGCTTATGTATTTCTATTACCCTAAGATGTTCTTGATCTCTGGATGGAAGAAGGAGCTCAGTAACCACTAATATTAAGCACCACTTCTGACTAAGCCCTGAGGCTGAGAGTTGGTTATAACTCATAGGATGGCCTTTGGAGCTTGTAGTATCATGAGAGAAGAAGACAAAGGAATAAGCACTCACAAAACCTCATGGTGAGTGTGATGACAGAAGAATGCCGAGGGAATTTTGGGAACTAGGAAGAAAGCCTAATTCTTTCCCAAGGACAGGGAAGGCTTTGGAGAAGGTAAGAATTTATTGGGTCCCATGAAAGAAGAGAAGACATTCCAGACAGAGGAAATGACATGCACATGGTCACTAAGGTATGAGGGAGTGTGGTGCACTCAGGGAACCACATGCTATTTGGTAAGATGGCACTCCAGTGACAGAGGGAGACAGGAACCACTAAAGGACTTTTATTTTTACTGACATGGAAAGATGTCCAAGATAGGTTATCAAATGGATAAAGCGAGTCACATGAGAGCGTGTATGCTGTGATCCCTTTGTATTCTGTGTTAAGGATATATCTATCTATGCACCTGCTTGCATGTTAATGTCTGGAAACTTATTGAAAGAAAACACATGAAATCAATACTTGATACTAGTGGGGAGATGGACTGGACTGAAAGGAGAGAAGAGAAAGGAGAGGAGGAAGAGGGGCGCTCTTCCGTTTTACTCCAACCACTTTGTACTGTTTGCATTTACATTATTTTACAATATTGATATGTTAAAATAATTTAATGGAGGAAGTGATATAACCATATTTTCCTTACAGAAAGGTTACCTTCACAAGATTTGGGGAACAGTTTAAATGTGGGATGTATATTAGATGCAATTAAAGAATTATTGTTAGTTTGAGTCACATATGAAAAGTCATATGAGTCACATATTTTTCAGAGGTGAATAGTATGCTAACATAAAAGGATTCTTTCTTTCTTTCTTTCTTTCTTTCTTTCTTTCTTTCTTTCTTTCTTTCTTTCTTTCCTTCTTTCCTTCTTTCTTTCTTTCTTTTGAGAGAGGGAGCGAGAGAGCATGTGAGAGAGTGCAAGCAAGGAGGGGCAGAGGGAGAGGGAGAGAGAGAATCTTAAGCTCGAGATGACACTGGGTTCCACAGGCTGTGAGATCATGACCATGAGATCCTGACCTGAGCCGAAATCAAGAGTCAGATGCTTAACCGACTGAGCCACCCAGGCGCCCCTAACATAAAAGGATTTCTAAGCCCTGGGGAGACTCAACAAAAGCTGGACCCCATGAATTTACCTGTCTTCCAGCTGTGCTCTGTGGCCTGGTCAAAGAGAAAGCATGAGGTGGTGATGTGGCTCCCTGCCTGGGGTTTGTCAGTGGCACCGGTTAAATGCAAGGACAGGCTGAAGTTGGTGAGGGGTTCTTGGCTGTATGGAGGAGAAGGAGAGCCAGGAAGTTCCCAACTACAGTGAACAGCTGTGTGTGTGTGTGTGTGTGTGTGCGCGCGCGCGTGCGCTCGGCTACTCCACATCCGGACATGCTCCAATGTGGGAGAAACCCCCTTTGGGTGTGGCTTGGAGGAAGGCAGAATTTCATCTGCCCCTAGAGAAGCAAAGGGGCCAGAGCTTTCTCTTTCCACCCCACTATCTGCCAGCCTGTGGGCACATAACCCAAGTTAAGCCAATTAATGCTCCTACCCAGGATGACTCCAAGATGTAAGGACAGGTGGAAAGTTATTGAAAGTGGGGACACTGGAGCTGGGAACACAACACAAGCAGCGCTGAGTGCTCAGTGGCAGAGACACCAGTGCTCAGTGGGGACTCTGAGCCAGTGTTCTGGTGGTTTGACCTTGGCTGTTATTTCCTGCCTTCCTGGTTCTTGCACACTGGTTCTTTGGCATTTATGTGGCTTCTATGCACTACCCAGATCTTTCCAAAAATCTCTTTAGTCTTTTATCTTTAGGGTAGACAAAGTTAATTTTTGTGCTCGCTGCCAAAAGCCCTAACTAGATATTGGTACCAGACAGATGGTGACAGGTGAAAGGTTATAAGGGGAATGGGGAAAATGGGGATCGGTTACTTGGCTTAGTTAGGGCGGTAGGTCTACTGGGATTCAGGAATGGGAATTCAGTAGCCTATGCCATACAGCACAAACCCTCTAATTAAATTATTGCTTGTGCTCACCTAGAATGAAGTGTCCACTGAGGACAGGCTGTAGGAGACCACAGGGAAAGGAGCACCTGTTTCTAAAACCACAGGACAGCTTATAGAAATTGGATAACAAGTCCAAGCCCTGAATTTAGATGAATCATAGTCTTATAAAAATTGGACATTCAATTATGAAAAAAGAGAATCCCGGGATCTGGAATAGGGTTACGGCAGGGACATTTAGAGGAAACCCCCAACTAGCACTGAGCATTCCTTACCAGCTGAAGCAGTTCCTCCCCATTGTCTGCAGTGCCCTTCCCCTTGACTCATGAGGTGACTTCTGGAGTTATCTTGCAAGAGGACACCACTTGCCCTCATGTTCTACCCCTCCTACCCAATATTTTCTTTAGATATGTCAAATCTCAGCATGCTAATTTGGTGGGGGTGGTTCTGTTTGAAGGAGCACATAGTTGATTGCTGGCCACCCAGACTAGAACACCAACTTCAGGATCTTTGATAAGTATGCATACATCATTAAATTCAGATTGATCTAAGGTTACAATGTCACAAGTAGTATAACCTCAAAGGAATCTCAAGAGGGGTGCCTGGGTTCTGTGGGTTAAGCATCTGACTCTTGGTTTCAGCTCAGGCCATGATCTTATGGTTCATGAGCAGGAGCCCCACATCAGGCTCCGGGCTGCCATGCAGAGCCTGCTTGGGATTCTCTCTCTCCCCCCACCTCTGTCCCTCCCTGCCCTCACTCTCTCTCTCAAAATGAATAAATAAACTTTTAAAAAGAAAGGAATCTGGGGGCGACTGGGTGGCTCGGTCGGTTAAGTGTCTGACTTTGGCTCAGGTCGTGATCTCATGGTTCGTCATTTGGAGCCCCACATGGGACTCTGCACTGACAGCTCAAAGCCTGCAGCCTGCTTTGGATTCTCTGTTTCCCTCTCTCTCTGTACCCCTTCCCCACCTGCTCTCTCTCTCTCTCCCAAAAATAAATAAATAAAACATTAAAAAAAAAGAGAGAGAGAAAGGAACCTGAAGATTTATGCAGACAGGAATATTAAAGAAGATTTATCCTGTGCAACTTGACCACCCACACATTATATCCCTGGAAAGGGTCCCAGATGTTTCATTCACAAAGAACTTGAAAAATACTTTCGTGAAGGAAATAACAGAAATACAAAAAAAAAAAAAAAAAGGCACCTAAAAGCACTTTAGTAAGATGTTTTCTACGGGTTAGAGATGCTACTGAAAGATGACGAGTGGCTCTCTGTTTCAAAGAAAATGAACTCTGTGTGCTTTAAACAGCAACACTTAAGTAGCAGAGGCAAAGGTAAGTAGCAGAGCCGACATGTACCCCATTGACAGAGGTCACTGGCCATTATAATTATTTTTGCTTCTTCTAATTAAGTGCCTGGAACTAAAATAGCCCACTAAGGTGCCACTTGATCATTAAAAAAAATTTTTTTTAATGTTTATTTATTTTTGAGAGAGAGAGACAGAGCACAAGCTGGGGAGCAGCAGAGAGAGAGGGAGACGCAGAATCTGAAGCAGGCTCCAGGCTCTAAGCTGTCAGCACAGAGCCCGACATGGGGCTCAAACCCAAGAACTGTGAGATCATGACCTGAGCCAAAGTCAGATACTCAACCAACTGACCACCCAGGGGCCCCAGATTGGTATTTTTTTCAACAGTAAAAAATGGTGAGTAGAAGCTTGACTTGAGTTCTTGAGGCAGACTACAGATTGTTTCCCAATATCTATTTCCCCCTTTTCTCTCATAGAAAAAGGACCTCTGATTTTTAGCAGCAGAACTCACAGCTACCAAGAACAAAGACTATGTTTCCCAGCCTCTCTTGTAGCTAGGTATGGCCACGTGACTAAGCTCCAACAAAGAGGATGGGAGTGAAAGTGATTATGTATAATTTCCAGGTTATGTCTTTCAAGGTAGGGGTTATACCCTTTTTCCTCCTCTCTCTCCATCTTGCTGCTCAGAATATAGAAGCGGTTATGAGACATTTTGGAATGCAGACCAGGGCAATATTCTCGTGATGGTGAGAAAACAAGCCAAAAAGGAGGCTAGGTCCCTGGATGGCCTTAGTGAAACAGAGACACCCTACCACCCTGGACAGTCTATATCTGGGCTGTCACAGGAGAGAGAAATAAACTTGTATCTCGTTTAAGTCTCTGTCATTTTAGGTTTCTGTTACTTAAAGAGTGAGTAACTAAGTAATGACTATAGATAGCCCCCAATGATAAAGAATGTAGGCATCTCTTTTGATTCCCAGACCTGAATCATTTCACGGACCCAAAGCCCCTTAAATAAAAGAGAAATTAAGCATTTATAATGAGGAGTTCTGTAAAAACAGCTCAATAATGTTCTTTAATAATTATAGCTCTGGGGTGCCTAGGTGGTTCAGTTGGTTAAGCGTCTAACTCTTGATTTCGGCTCGGGTCATGATCTCACTGTCATGAGATTGAGCCCTGCGTTGGGCTCTGTGCTGGGCGTGGAACCTATTTAAGATTCTCTTTCTCCCTCTCCCTCTGCCCCTCCCCCACTCTTGCGTGTGCGTGCACGCTCTCTCTCTAAAAAAAAAATAATTGCAGCTATCATTTATTAAATGTAATTATGTACCAAGCACTATTCCAAGTGTTTTACATGTATTAACTCATTTAATCCTCAAAACTTCTGTATAATCCATGTATTAAAAAAAAGTTGATCAATACCTTACAGCAGATACAAAAATTAATTCAAAATGGATGATAGATCTAAATGTGGAATTTAAAACTATAAAACATTTAGAAGAAATATAGAAGAAAATCTTTATGACTTTGGGTTAGCCAAAGATTTCTTACATATGACACCAAAAGCACTATCCATAAAAGAAAACATGGGTAAATTGGACTTTATAAGACAAACCACAGACTGGAGGAAAATATTTATAAAACACGTATCTGGCTAAGGATTTGTATCCAGAATATATAAAGAGCTCTCAAAACTCGATAAAAAGAAAGTAAGCAATCCAATTTTTTTTTTAAAGGGAAAATTATTTGAAGAGACATTTTACCAGATAGATACACGGAAGGATGACTATCCTAATTGTCAGTGATAATTAGGGTAATATAAATTAAAGCCACAATAAGACACCATTACTTTAAAATGGTTAAAATTTTAAAAACTGATCATACCAAGTGTAGACCAGGATATAGAATATCTAGAACTCTCATACATTGCTGATGGAATTGCCAAATGGGACAGGCATTTTGGAAAACAGCATGGCAGTTTCTTATAAAGGTATACATACATACATACATACATACTTACTGTATGACCCAGCGATTCCTCCCCCTTCTGAGTATTTCCCAAGGGGGGAAAAAAAACTTATGTTCCCACAAAACCCTAAACATGAATGCTTATATTGACTTTATTCATAATTGCCAAAAACTGGGAACAACCCTAATGTCCTTCAACTGATGAATGGATACACAAACTGTGGTACATCCACACAATGGAATACTACTCAGCAATGAAAAGTAATGAATTACTGATACATGCAACACCATGGGTGAACCTTAAAGGCATCATGGTAAGTGAAAAAAGCTAGACTCAAAGGCTACATATAGTATGATCCCATTTACATGACATTCTGGAAAAGGCAAACAATAGAACACAAGACAGATTAGATGTTACCAGGAGCTGGGGGTGAGGGAGAGGTTGAGTACAAAGGGGTATGAGGGAATTTGGTGGGCGGGGGATGAAAATGTTATATATCTTGATTGTGCAAACTCCTCCTTACCCTTGAGCACCCAGCTGAAAGGTGGCCTCCTCTAAGAAGTCTTTCCTGGTTACCCCTCTCAGGCTAGTTTGGGAATACCTCCTACTGGCTCAACGACAGTGGCATTCACCACACTATACTGTTATAATTTGTGAGTCTCCACAATGGTTACACAAATGAGTGCATTTGTCAAAACTCATAGAACTGCCCATAAAAAGGGCCAACTTTACTGTATGCAAATTATCTCTCAACCCTGACTATAAGGGAGAAAACTACCCAATAAAGTAGGTACTGCTACTTCCATTCCACAGTTTAAGAAACTAAGACACAGAGAGGTTTCAAACCCAGACAGTCCAGCTCCAGACCTGTGCTCTTGACCACAGAACTATGTTGAATTCTCCTCTTGACGTTCCTTCAAGGAAGCCTCAACTATTCCCAGGGGAATTAAGCCCTAGAGACAGAAAAATTCACCCTTTTGAGAGGTTATCAGTCACTAGCTTTCAGCCAACACAAATGCCCCTGTGATCCATCAGTCAGAGTGGAGGCTTATGGAGATCATGAGATAATTTTGGACTCAATCTGCCTTGCAGTGGGCCCAGTGGGATTGCAAACCCATTTCATGGCTTTCTTCCTTTCCATCCTCAGCAAAAAAAAATACACATTGGGAATCCCGTAGTTGAGAAGGCAAAACAGAAGCCCCTGGAACTCTTACTTCTTACTGAAATAGTACATCAAAAGCTACGTCCTGGAGGAAATGCAAAGATTACACCATAAAAGACATTAAAAGTGAAGGATGATGATTCCTATCACATCTCCATTTAATTTTCAAGAGATAGTACAATGTGGATGAGGCTTAGAGAAAGTTCACATTTTCTGTGGCACAACAGGGTGCTATAGGGAGCCTGTGGCATGTTACAGTGGAGGCAACTTTCATAGCCCAATAAAGAACCAAGAGCCCTTTTTTCCCCCTCAAAAGAAAATAGCTACAGGGCACCTGGCTGGCTCAGTCAGTAGAGCATATGACTCCCGATCTTCCTAGGCTCATGAGCTCAAGCCTCACACTGGGCATGGAGCCTACTTAAAAAAAAACAAAAAATACAAAAAAACCCCACATAGCATACTTAGAGAAGGGGGCCTGAATTTGCTATAAGTCACTAGATATACATGTGACACCAAGATATACTGAGCTGGCCGCTATCTGGTCTACCTAGAGACGCACTGGCTGTGTCCTTTAGAGTGCATCATCAAGTAGAAATGGAATCTGTGAGATCAGGTCCAAGTAGGTCCTGAAGGAATCGGCAAGCATCCTGAGCAGGCCACTCACCAGGGCCTGGACTGGGGTGCAGTAGGCAACATGCCTAAGATGTAAACTTATGGAGGCACTCACTCAGCTGCTGACTGTCTGCATTGCCCTGACAGTGAGGGCTTCCTTACAGGTTTCACCACAGGCAGCCAACTTGCCCCACCCAACCACATACCATGAGAAGCCATCCCTCATCCCACATCTAGGATCCCATGGGGAATACCCTAACACCAGATGAAAGAGAAAGAAAGGCTTCAAGTCTACTTTATAGTGCAATACACCAACCCTGGCCAGAAGTGTCCCAATGCTGTATAGTCCTATTCAGGGGTGGCTCTGAAAAATGACAGAAGAAAACCTTCCCAGTGGGCAGAACATTGAATGGTATGTTTTGTGGCTCATTCTGTCTGTAGGGAGAGATGGACTGATGTAAGGATTTGCAGTGAGTATACAGGAAGTGGTGAATGGTTTAGACAGATAGCAAGGACTTGAAAGGAATGAGATAAAAGATTGGGGGTGAGGAAGAGAAAAGGAAAAAACATAAAAAAAGAATCTTTGGGGATAGATATAGAGAGTGAAAATATTTGTGTTTTATGAAATTGGTCACTAAGAGCCTCCCACTATGGAAAGGATTCTTGGGGCACCTGGGCGGCTCAGTCAGTTGAGCATCTGACTTTTTATTTCAGCTCAGGTCATGATCTCAGGGTTGTGGGACTGAGCCTCGAATTGCGCTCCATGCTGAGCGTGGAGCCTGCTTAGGATTCTCTCCACCCCCCCCCCCCCAACACCCCTTGCCTGCATTCTCTCTAAAATTACATTTTAAATTTTTGAAAAAAATTAAAGGGTTCTTAATAACCAGGTGGACAAGATAACTCCCTCCAGATCTCAGTGTTCTTTCCCAGGGAAGTCCAGGGCCTGCTTTGGAACGACGGCCCGAAGACCTAGATGAAGCTCCATATGAACTCAACATCTCACCGAAGCTAACCTGATTACCATCAATGCAAAATGCCCAATCTTCCAATAGCAGCAATCAACCCCAAGTCCCCCATACTATTCTATAATCCTAGGGAGACTAGTGAGATGTCTAGAGGGAGATTTGGATATGCCTTCACTGAGCATCAAGCTTCTGCCAATACTATCGTCCATGGACTTACTCTATGCCTTATGACGGTCTGATTTCCCACACAGCATTGCTTCTTAACAAGAATTCATTTTTCAGTTAAAAAAAAAACCAAGCTATTGTCCATGAGATTCACTGATCTTACTTATGTATCCCATAATGTGGAAGCAGCTGGCTTTATAGATCAATGGAATGGTGTAGTAAAGACTATACGTCCCCTCACACCCATTCTGCCTTTCTCCTGAGCATACGGTTGTCAACCCAGGGTCTCTATTTCCCAGGCTCCCCTGGAGCTAGTTCTCCACCATGGAATGTGAGTGGAATTGAGAGTACAGCTTTCAAGTCATTTTCTTAAAGAGCTTGCCTTGGAGTTTCTGCACCCTTCCCTTCCTGCTGGCCAGGACCGACAACTTCTGAAGGCAGCTGTTGAGGCTGGCAGAGCTTCTTTGTTAGCTTGGGTCTATACTGTGTTCACAGAGCAGAGATATCTTTCTTCCATAGTTGTAAGACAAAAATGAATTTTTATCTTGCCTGAGCCATTGTGTTTTTGGACTCTTTGCTAGAACCACTTAGAATTTTGTGGTGGTGTGGTACAATACTTCAAGGATGAGGTATATGCTTTGAGCTAGTGATTAATGTTAGGATGCCATTTCTCCCATAGCCCAATTATATGGGTCCAGAAAGAGGGGTGGTACTTTCTACAAGTACCCAAAGGCCCCCTCACTTCCTGTGACTCTTGTTTCTGCTGGATTAAGGTTAGAGAGTCCTGAAGGGAAGAAAGTTCCAACCAGGAGAAGCAACAATATTTTTACTGAATTGGAAGCAGAAATTTCTGCCTGGCCACTTCTGGTTGCTCTTGCCAATGGAGGTTAAAGGAGGATAATGGGATTGGCCAAACATTGGCCAACATGATGAATTCTGACTATCAAGGCCAAGTAGCATTTTTATTGTACACAGTAGGCAACAAGAAGTATTCATGGAACCAAGGGGCTCCCTTGGGGTGCCTCCTGGTGCTTTTATGTCCAGTGGTAAAAATTAATGGAAGGCCACAACAACCTTCATAGGCAGGACCCTCAAGGGTTCATATCCCTCAGGAACAAAAGCTCTCTTCTTCCCTGGGTGGAGAACAGAAGCCAGCTCAGGTGCTGGCTGAAGGCAAAAGAAACATGGCATGGAAAAAAAGGAGGAGGGATGTCATAAGTACAAAATAGAATCTCATATTGCAGAAAGACAGATAGTGGCTTTCACCTCCTAACCTTTGGCATGGTAGATGCTTATATATTTTAACTTATTTGCCTTTTTCCCAGTTTTCTGTTCTCTTGCCATTGTATTATTATGTATGATGATGATTAACCTTATAATCTGGTCTAGTCCACAAGTTACGGAATACTGAGACAAGATTCCAACATAACTAGAAGAGGAATAGAACAAGGATCCTGAACCTAGAGTTACAAGGGTTTGGACTCTCTCCCTTGGGGGCAAGTTGAATACAATCTGTATGAGTGACAGCAGCATAAATTGGATGGGAGCATTTTAGGGGGGAAAGGACTGTAAATTTAGAAAGAAAGGCACATGTGGATGTTGAGCTGCCAAGGGGTGGACTGTAGTGGCATTTATCATTTTCTCTTAAAAAAAAAAAAAAAACCAACCCCTGAATACTCTTCCTGATTTGGAGATTTCTCCAAATAAAGTAAATATTGGCGGAGGAGTTTTTGCTTTTCATAGAGAAACCTAAGGGACTGTGTTTATTCTCTCCCCATCTCTGACAGCTGGTGCCTGGACAGGTGTCTTAGATTTAGCCAATCAAATGGTCCCACATGAGCTTTGAATCTTGGGGGATTAAAGTTAGTAATGATGGGAGGAAACTTAAGAAATTACACGTAGTGATGCTCTTGTCAAGAGCCTAAAGACAGGGATGCCAGCAGCTGTGCCCTAACCAGGATTTCCTGCCATTTGATCTTGTGGTATTTCCTAAATTGGATTTTCCTTAATTCTTTGGCCTTCCTACCAATCCTGTAAACTACTTAGTATCCCTGCAATAAGTTAATCTTTCTCTTGAGTTAGCTGAACCTAGACTTACACACTGATGGGCATTGAGAAACTCAAGGATTCGAGGAAGGGGAGTATTATCTGTAGTCTAGGATTGAAAAATACTCTCTGAACAGCATGTAGGTGAGAAGGGCTTCTGTCCTGTACCAGCTGGAGAGGGATGATGTTTCCTACAAGTCCCTTTTGTCACTAAGAAGACCCATTTATCCGGATAACTGGTGTGGATATTGACAGTTGCCAGGCCTGTAGCCCAGAGATCCAAAGTACTCAGCACTCCTACCCTCTACTCCTGCACCAAAGGGCCATGAAGGCAGAGATGTAGGGAGGGTCCAGCTGTCTGGAGAGGAGCAGTCAGGGCAGGGTTGGCTCTTCTTTTCTCCCAGGACTCCTGCCCTTTGAACCTCACAGCACAGCCGCAGGGCAGCTCCCCAGTCACTCAGGCACAGGTGTGCTTTCTCCTAAACACACACACACACACACACACACACACACACACACACACACACACAACCTGAACTTGTCTCTCAGCCTCGCCCTGAGAGGAGCAGAACGCAGGTAGGACTGGAGAGAAGGGGGACTCATTTGCCACTGAGAGCCAAGGCAAAGTGTGCCTCTCTCCTTCCAGGTTCTCGCCCTGGAGCCCTGCGCCCTTCTCGTGGCCACAGCATGAATCCTAGCCCAAAAGGCCGCCGTGCTCCTCCCGCAGGTTTCCAAGCGCTTACCTTTCTGCTGCTGGGCGGGCGGGGTCCCGGGAGCGGTGGCGCGGTGCCAGGTCGCGGCGGGTGGAGCGCTGCTCTCGAGTCTCTGCCGCAAACTCGCGGGAGCGAATCCGCGGCCCCGGGCGGTCCTTGCGTGGGGCGCGACAGGGCAGGGCCCGGCGCCCCTTTCCCATAATTTCTGGAGGGGGGTCGGGGGGGATCCGGTAGCCGGCAGAAAAAGTGAGGGAACCGCTCACTTTCTTCCCCGGGCCCGGATCTTCGGTCCCAGGAAGGGAGGAAGCCCACAAGAGAATCCGACGGTGGGTCTCGAGGGGGCGGCGCGGCCTCGGACATACGTCCCTGGGGCGCAGGAATAAAAAACAAGCCTTTCTCGGCCAGGGCCCAGGGCGCCACCTCCCACGGCACCCTCCGCAGCCCAGGACAGCGCGGGGTGGCGGGATTCTCACGCAGTCTGTCGCTCTCAGGGTCACGCGGTGGAGCTGAGGGACAGGGACACACTGCGGAGGAAACGGTTTGCGGAATTCTCCAGCCGCTTTGGCGACCGGGCGGGGAGGCCTGCACCTCTCCGGGCCAGGCTCCAGGCCCCAGGCCCCGGCTGGGTGGAGGCTCGAGTCTGCGGAGTGGTCGGGACCAAGCAGGTGGACGCAGGCTGCGTTTTCTTCCCGGATGGCCGGCCCCGCTTCAAAAGGAGAGTCCCGTTTCTCCTCCTTTTTGCATTTCTGGTACATTCCAACCCCGGCACCCCCTGCCTGAGTGTCCTTTGCCGTCCGGGCCCCCACAGTCCGGGTGCTTCTGAATCGTTTGACTACCCTTCCCCACCGAGCCTTCCGCGGAGCTTTGGGGCCGGGGCAAGTCTGAGGCCGCCCGCACGCCGGAAGTAGAGCTTTCCCCACGCCCCCCGGCTGTAGCGAGCGCACCGCGGGCCAGCTCCGCGCAGGTGGCCGCTCTCTGCGGTCCTGTGGACGGCTGGGAGCTGGGAGTGACGCCCCGCACAAGTGAGGGGGCCAGACTGCCGGGGGTGGGGGGGGCAGTGGAACCCACTCCAGGGCGCCTCCTTCGAACTGAAGGTGCTGCTCGGTTTGTGCAGCCAAAGGGCCCAGGCCTCCCAAGGATCTGCTGTTTCAGCCGACCCCCGATGGAGAAACATCGCATCTCTCACACACCGCCGCCCCTCATTTTCTCTAACCGAGAAGGCTCTCCCGCCGGGTCTAGGCTGGCTCTGTCACCAGCGCTGTAAACCGCCCGCGGGGCGCCTGCGCGGGCCAGGGCCCTGCGTGCAGCGGCGGGACGGCACCTCACTCTAGCGAAGGGCAGTAGATAAAAACACAGAGTTGACTTGGGACTTCTTTGGGGTTAATAAACTGTCTTCTCCCCCTCCTCCTGCCCACCCCTCCGCTGAATCCGCCCCAGTTCAGTAACGATGCCGCTCCGGTGCTGACCTGAAAAAGCCCAATTTCTGGCCTGCGGTAAGAAAGGGAAAGAAGTCAAAGCTTGTGGATACAAAATGGGCTCAAGAGTATACGGCTGATAGGGCGCCTGGATGGCTCAGTCGGTTGAGCGTCTGACTTTTGGTTTTGGCTCAGGTCATAATCTCAGGGTCGTGGGATCGAGCCCTGCATCAGCGCCGTGCTGAGAGTGGAGGCTGCTTGGGATTCTGTCTCTCTCTCCCTCTCTCTCTCTCTCTCTCCCCCCTTTCCATACCCCCCATCTCTCTCCAAAAAAAATTAAAAAGTGTATGACTGAGCGTGAGCTCGCAGGCCCAGGCTCCTGAACAAGTGTGCCAGCGTGCTGGAGCTGGCTTTCCCCGATGACAAGCGAACTGGTGAAAGACCCTGCGAGGACCTCTTCAGCGTTCTCCTATAAACTTGTGGCACCCGCCCCTGATGGGCCACCTGGAAAGAGATGGGTGAATGCACGCCACTCTGCGTTTCCCTGGACTGGAGGCAAATGTGAGGGTGAGATCTGGGACTGCAGCCCGTGTGTAACCAAGACATCTGTGGGAACAAGGAGGTAAATGTCTAGACAGGCAACAGGACTGTCGCCCTGTGCGGACACACGGTTTCAGCCTGACACCGACAGAGTGAAACTGTGCACACTTTCGGAGGGGTGTGTGAGGGGGCCGGTAAGCCCTGCTCTGCAACGACCCCACCTCTGCCGGGCGCCTGGGGGCGGGGAGGGCTCCAGGGTTGGGTGGGTCTTCATGAGGTTCCCTCCCTAAGGTCTCCACCCAGCCTGGCAGGGTCAGTACCGGCTTTCTCCCCACCCGCCTGCCCCGCCCCCGGACAGTTGGGCCCAGTGAAAGCCAGAACTCGCTCATTTGCTCCTTGCTGGGAGGAGGGGCGGGTAAAGCACCTAATACACAATAGCCTCCCTTCCCAGCGCCCAGGAGGGCCGCCACTCTACTTTCTCCAGCAAATCAAGGGTCTGGGAATGAGGGGGGGGGGGGGAGGGCGGGGCCCGCAGTTTGTAGGACCCGCCTCCTACCGCCTGCACCCTGCCGGGTGGGTAGAAAAAAATCAGGTCAAGCCACTCTGGGGTGCCCTGCGCCTTTCCAGGAGTACCTCCCAAGAGACGGGCGTTTTTATCTGCGTTATCTCCTTAATCCCTTTGGTAATCAGGGGAAGGGTTGGCCCTATAATTTGGGCTAGGAAACGGTAGGCTCCTAAAATTTAACTTGCCTGAGGTTAGAAAGCAGAGAAGTCGAGCTCAAAACCTAGGCTGATGTCCAAAGTCGCTTCAGCAGCCGCCTAGGTGTGAAAGAGGATTTTAGAAAGAGGGACAGGTGCAGATGGAGAGGAACTGGGGGCTCCGAGGGGCCCTAGTCAGTGACAGGGAAGGAGGAGGACACAGGATAACAGGGATGGGTTTGGCCTGTGGTATAGGGGAGAGTGTATTTTAAAACATATCAGAAGGGGTATCAACTGTGTCTACAGATTTCATTTCTTTTTTTTAAAATTTTTAACGTTTATTTATTTTTGAGACAGAGAGAGAGAGCATGAACAGGGGAGGGTCAGAGAAAGAGGGAGACACAGAATCTGAAACAGGCTCCAGGCTCTGAGCTGTCAGCACAGAGCCCGACGCGGGGCTCGAACCCACGGACCACGAGATCATGACCTGAGCTGAAGTCGGACACTTAACCGACTGAGCCACCCAGGCGCCCCCAGATTTCACTTCTTTAAAGTGGAAAAATGCTCTTGGGCAATAAAATAAGGCTGCAGGCCATATGTCACAGGCAAGTTTGAGAACCCAGGATTAGATCTCAGACAAAGGGTGTAGTTTAGGATTTTGATCCTCTAAGCAACATCAGCAGCATATGAAGTTTGTTCTAAATTCGGGATCCAGACCCACCCCAGATGTAATAAATGAGAATCTGAGTTTTAACAAGATCCCCAGGTGATTCCAACATGTTCAAGTTTAAGACATTGGCAGGAGCTATTTATATACAAAGGAATATACCTTTGTATATAAGTAAGTAAGTAAATAAATAAACTTATATTTTTATATATAAAATATAAAAAAATTAAAAAAGAGAAGAAAGAAAGAAAGAAAGAAAGAAAGAAAGAAAGAAAGAGGGAAAGGAAGGGCGGGCTCTGGCTGTCTTAATAGTAGAGCATGCAACTCTTGATCTCAGGGTCATGGGTTCAAGCCCCAATGTTGAGCGTGGAACTTACTTTAAATGAATACACCTTATAATGTATATAAAAGAGCATCCCCTGGGACACTCCCCCTACACTCCTCCCCACTCCACAACTCTGGAGGAAGCAGAGAAGAAGGGAAGGTTGTGTTCTCTTTTCATATTCTGTCTGAATGTCTAAATGGTGAAAATAACCCCCTCTCTGAACTTCAGGCTGCACCTCCTACCCACCCCAGCCTGTTCCCCCACTCTCCAACCCAGAACTACAGGCTTTGCACAGAGCAGATGTAAAAGGAGAGGAGGGATTTTCCTTCCTGGTTCTCCATTCCTTTGTCTAATAAAGGGTGATTCATTTGCTTCTATTTTAAATTTTTTACCTGTTTGAATTCTCCCGCCCCCACTGGCTCAGACGAAGGGAGGGGGATAGAAGGGAGGGGGATAGAAGTGCCAAGAACCTCCTTCCAATCCCGGAGGGCTCCTGGAAGGTGGCAAGCCCAGGCTGGGAAGGCCCAGAAGGTGGATGCCAGCTAAGTATGCGGAAGAAGGAGGAGAAGGTCTCACAGGTCTGACAGTGCTCCAGGGTGGGTCCTAGAGGGGTGGAGGGGACAGTCAGAGATGGAGGAGGCCCAGCGGACCGGAGTGGATTGGAGGTGATATTTCCAGAGCCCTAGAAGGCAATGTCCCAGTGGATCTCTGGGCGAAGAGCTCCCTCCACAATACGAGAAATGCCTTGAGAAGCCTCGTGGGGGTCTCATCTCCAGTTCTCCTCAAATCCACCGCTCCCCTGGACTCAGCCATCCCTCCCCGAGGCCCTGGCTCGGGTTAGACCCTGGGTTGGGATACCGGCCCCATTTAGCAACTTCGTGCTCTCAGGCAAGTTGCTTAACCTCTCTGGACCTTCATTGTCCTTGCCTATAAAGTGGGATGATATACCACGTAACTCATAGGGTAGTTGTTAGGGCTGTATTAGTACTTTTAAAAACTAGTTCAGTGCCTTGAACAGAGCAAGCACTCCACATTGTTGCTGATTAATATTATTTCGTTACACTATTGTAACGGCGGGGGCAGCCGCCCCAGCACTCCCAAGGGTCCCTCAGACCACGGGCTGGCTTCCAGGGCCCTGACTCAAAGCGCCTCTCCCCGCGCGGCCCCTAGAGGGCGCCCGGAACTCACTTGTCCTGTGTTTCCGTGTTGGAGCCTCCGGTCCGGCTCCCACTTCTGGGTGGTTATTAAGTCGCCGCCGCCTCCAGCTTTCGGGTCTTGCGATTCCTCCCGAAGGAACGGAAGATACGTGGGCTCTGGGACTAAAGGGCTGAAAACCTGAAGGGGAAGGAGCAGCTTCCACCAAAGCCCTCTTTAGGGTGACACGCAGCAGTGTGGGGGCCTGCGCCCCCTTTGTCCCCCAGCCCTTAACAGCCGTCTTGCACACAAAGGGAGGCCGGATTTCCATAGGCTTCAGGGAGGAAGCGGCGACCGCTGGACCTTCTGAGCCTGGCTAGGGTCCTCGGCTGGAATCCCGGGCGGCCCGCGGGCCCCAAGCCCAGCCTCAGCGCTCGCTGGAGCCCGGGGGCGGGCGGCGGAAGCGCGGGCCTAGGAAATCCCCACCCCCAAGCCGCCGGCAGTCAAGTTAGGCCCTCCTCACTCCGGGCAGGGGGAGGGGGTGTGGGGAAGGGGAGTGCCCTCGACGAGGTGGGGTGGGGTGGGGTGGTGGTAACCGCGGGTAGGAGCCTCTTGGGGTCGGGACCGCAGCGAGTTTGAGGGAACTAAGAATGCCAGCACTAGAGAGTGTGTGTGCCCAGCACCCGCACACCTGTAGCTCCCTGCCCTGGTGCCACATCGCACACCCCAGGGGTCGCGCAGAGGGTGGAGGTATGTGAGGTTGTCCACAGCGATGCAGGCTGTGACCGAGCAGATGAGTCCGTAGGCACCCCTCCCAACACAACATGAGCACCCCACCGCTTCCTCCACTCACTCACCCACCACCGCCCTCTCCATTCAACACACTATCTTAAGATTCTGCTCTGATTTCTTTGGAAAATCCGAACCGGATCTAGCCCTCGCTCAGCTTGTTTCATCGGGCTCCCCAGGATAAGGAGTGAGGCGTGGGTGCAGGGGAGCGGTGCCAGGGGCCTCCCTGGGCTGGCATTGGGCAAAGAATTCGAGCCACGCGGGAAAAGCGGAAGTGACTCGCGTTGGTTGCCAGAGCAGCGGCCTGGCCGTGAGGCTCCAAACTCTGAGCTGATTAGGGAGCAAGACTCCAAGGACTGCGTGGGAGTGAGAAGTGTGTGAAGATGGGCACGAGGGGGGAGCTTGAGAGAAGGGGTTTCCTCCCGCATCTAGTCTGAGGGGCCCTCAAGGCAGCCCCGGGGCCCCAGCTCGGCACCTCCCACGGCATTGCCTCCGATTCCCAACTGCTCCAGCTCTGCCCAGCCCGGAGGGAGGTCCCTCTTAGTAGTAGTCTCATACACCTGGAAACACCTTGCCCTCCTGCAAGCACACCATAAGCAGGATGCCCATCTGGGTCCTGGGCCCAGGGCAAACCCCACACCTGCCACCACAGTAGGGACGTCACAAGGCAGTGCTCAGGCCGTGCCCACACAGCCCCCAAGCACAGATCGGCACAAAGCCGCTATTATAGTTAACAGGTTGAGCCAGATTCTCTGTGTACCACCGGCGGCACAACACAGGCCTCTAGGACCCCAGCCCTGCCTGGGTTTCTGGGCCCCACGGGCCACCACCCACTCAGCCACCTCGCTGGGCTGCGCCTGGTCTGAGCCGGAGCTCAGGGCTCACTCGCCCCGCAATTTGGTCCGGGCAGTGAGCTCACTCAAGCCAAGGAAGGAAGCCGATCTTTCTGCTCAGGCAGGTTCGTTAATTCCTCTTCTCTTTCCGCACCTCTCTTCACAGTTATTCGGACACTGAGTTCCATTTCAATTTCTGAACAGAAACGACCATTTCCGGCAGGCGCGGTGGCCAGCCGGGAGTTGTGAGCTTTCTGCTGCGGGTCTTTGGCCCTGTGACCCTCGCAGCCCCCTCTCCACCAGCCTCCGCCTCCTCCCCCCACCAGGGGCCGGGGTGTGCGGGTTCAGCTGCCCCCGGCGGGCCCCCGAGCCATCCTGGCCTTTCCCCGCTGCGCGGCCTCGGCCGATGCGGGATTCGCCCGAGATTCGGTCCCAACGAATTCCCGGTGGAGACGGGGGAGTCTTGCGCGGCCCCTGGGCTCCAAGAGCCTCGGTGCCCCTGGGAGTCTGGCACCCCAGGGACGTCTCCCCCGAGGGCCTGGGCGCGTGGGAGGGGCCCCTGGAGAGAGCGCGACCCTGGCCTCCCGCAGCCAGCGAGCGCCGAGAGCCGACGCGCGCGCGCGCGCGCGCGCGGGGGGGGGGGGGCGGGGGGGGGGGCCCCCCCCGGGCCCCCCCCCCCCCGCGCCCGCCCCCCCCCCCCCCGCGCGCGCGCGCGCGCGCGCGCGCGCGGAGCCGGGTGACCTCCAGGGCCGGGAGCCCGGCATGCGGGATGCCCACTTCCACGCGAGTCCCCGACAAGCTGGACGGGGTCGGAGAGCGGTAGGGCGGAGGGGGCATACGCCCGCGTGGTTATGAGGGTGAACCTTAGCTGTTTGTGAAGATCAGGGAGGTAGAAGGTATTTCGGGGAGGGGTGTATAATGCCTAATTTTGCAGTTCGTTTTGTGAAAGGGGGCGAAGGGTTCTGGGGAAGAACCTGGATTGGAGCCTGCTGGGGAGGTTGGGCTTGTTCCGGGCAGAGGCTCCCCACTCCTGACTCAGCTGGACAGTCCGTGGCCAGAAAATATCCAGTAGTCTCTGGGGCCAGCAGCCTCTCGAGGGGGTCTCCAGGATTGGGAGGTGGGAGGAAGGCCCCAGTCTCCACTGAAGTTCACAGACTCTGGAATCTGACGGGGGTGGGGGGGGTGCACTGAAGGTGCGTCCTACAGACAAATGGAGAAGATACCCCGCCAAACGGAGAAGGTACGGGCCTGGCAGCTCCAGTCCCTGCAGGACAGGAGGGATCAGCTAGACCTGCCCAGGCAGAAGGAAATGAATTTGGTGGTTCTGGGAGGCCATTTCCGGATTTCTCCTGGCCAGGTCCTGGGTATTTCAGACGGTGCAGGCGGGAGGCGGGCTGCAGACCCCGTGTCGTGGCCAGAACCTTCTCCTCAAGGCAAACTGCATGTCAGGGCCCTGCCTGGTCACCCAAAGGGCCTGGGGGGCGGGGCGGGAGGGCCAGCCTTAGTCCTTTGGACCCAGAATCCTCTTCTCCTGAGGAGATCAGGCTCCAAGGGGGGGCCACATGAGGGATGGATAAGCACGGCCCCACCCAGTCGAATTTCCCTTTGGGCCTACTAGGCTGGGAGGCTGCTGGGCTTTGTCCCCCACCCCCGTGGCATGGCAAGTCCAGGATGGCGGCCTGGGCAGGGATGAAGGAGAGTGTCTCCGAAGGTTTCTGTGACTCTGCACCCTCCCCCCAACATAGCTCTGTATACCTGAACAAGTCCCACACCCACTCCCTTCTAGTTTCTAGCCACCAAGTTCTGTCACACTCCCATCCCAAAGAAAGAGCCTATCTCCCCCCCCCCCACTTAATTCCCCCAGGGTGGCATGTCCTCAGAGCCTCCACCACCTAGCTTCTTTCAGAAAAAGCAAGTCAGTTTTGTGCACCTGAGATTGGTCTCATAGGCAGGGGGACTGGATGTTACAGGGAGTGTTGTGTCCCATGGCTGCTGTCCCGGCTGGAGTGGGTGTGGGGCCCCTGAAGGTCCCTAGGAAGTCACTTACTCAGATCTCTACTAGGCCAGACTAGTGCTGGGAGCCAGGAAATCCTACTAAGAGCACTACAGGATCCTGGCCCAATTACTGACTCACTGTGCTCCAACCTGTGGGGCTTACTGAGGAAGGGCCTAGAACCCTGGAACTCCTAGCAGATGTTAGTTACCCCCCCCCCCCGTGCATCACACACCCTACCTTAGACCCCCCCCCCACACCAGCAGTGCGCAACTACACCCACTCAATCACAACCAATCACACACACTCACCGACAGGGACAGTCACCCACGACGATCCACACTCTCTACTTCATTCCCCCATTATATACTGTCACACACAAGTATATATAGTAAAATACACATCTCAAATATGATTACATGTCGCACATGATTACATATCACACACAAGTGTATTCACACCATTACGGGTGATTCACGATTACAAACATTCGCACATTTAACACAAAAAAAGGATTCACGAGGAGAAACTCACATGTACTCTCACACACATTGACACGGGAGTCATACACAGTCACAGGTTTGGGTGGGTGGTCCCCGGTACCCCGGAAGACACAGTCCCATTCGCACATGGTCACACAGACCACTGCAAGTTCGAACGTGTGATGCTAGTTTCGATTTGCGACCTAAGCAGAGACAAGCACGTAACAATAGTTGCCAACACAATGACACGCTTAAACACTGTTACATTCACGATCAGTTACGTCCCGAAGGCCCATGCCATCACAAACACACAATGCACACACGCGCAACCCTCACGCCCAAAGACAGTGTATCTTCTCAAGCATCCGCGTCCCAGGAGAGCCTGGCACTCCTTCCTTTCCTCAGGTCTGTTTCTCTCTGTCCCCCTCCTTCCCTCTCTCTGCAGGTTCTGCCCCCCCCCCCCCGGGTGTCCCTTAGGCCCAGACAGCAGCAGCTGCCCCAGCAGCACCATTTCACACCAAACCCAAGTAGCTGCAAGGTGCTGGGCTCAGCAAGGAGCAGGTAGCCCTGACTCCGGATCCGGAGGGTTTTATTATTTTTTCACATAAATTACACAAGCACTTTATAAAATGGTTACACAGAAAACACCTTATAAGTGCATAACTTAAGCTCCCCGTAGGAACAGGATCTGGAGAAGCAGGCTGAGTCTGTGTGAAAACCTGCCTGTGCGTACCTGGGTGCGGCTAGGACGTGTGATGGGGGCCTGGAGGGCCGTGACGCTGTCGTGTGTGGGGTAGTGTGTCACAGTGTGGCCGTAGCCTCGTGTTTGTGAGAAGTGCCATGCTGTTCACAATGCAGCTGGGTCACCCCTAGCTTATGTCTGACAGTGAGAGTCAAGGGTGTGAAGGCGATGGCCCTATGTGTGCATGACACTCTGTCGTAGGTCCTCTGTGTTTGGCTCTGGGTGACACCACCAGAGACCGTGAAATCGCCTCTGTGTGGGCCTGCGGGCGTCCACGTGTGATGGGGAGTGGAATACAGAGGAGTTCTTCCCAGAGCAAGTTCAAATGACAGCCCCTGCTGTCCTCTGAGGACCCCAGAAACTTATTCCCCAACGTCCTCTGCCTCTCTCAGTCCCACGTTAAAAATCAGAATAAAATAAAATAGACGTAAACCGAGAGGACTCTGAACAGTTCCAGGGGGGCGCGGGACCACTTAGGCGTCTGGAACGAGGTCGCGTGTTCCTGTCTCCCGCGCTTTTTTCCCCCCCACCAAAGAGAAAACAGCGTCGGCGCCCAGCGCAGGGGGCACCGTGTTCCCCTCCCGCGCACAGTCTGAAGCAGGAGGGGGTGGGAGAGAGTCCCGGCTCTCAGCCCCCGCGACCCTCTCGGCTGGACCCGGGCTCTCTCCGGGCAGAGCGGGCAGGCTCACTCGCAGGCGGACGCCACGGACGTGACGCTGGTGATCTTGGTGGAGTCGTCAGACCACGGCTGCAGATTCTGCAGGGCGAAGAGCGAAGAGTTGTGCACGCATAGCGGGTCGGCGGGCAAGGGCTGCGCCAGACTCTTCTGGAAGGCCTCTTGCTGCAGCTGCAGGAGAATCCGGTTCGCCTGCTGCCTCTCAGCCTCACGCTCCTCCGCGGTCTGCCGCCTGCACCGGGGACAGGCCGTTACCGACGTTACCGACGCTTCCAGCGCGCTCCCGGGAAACAGCCTGGACGAGCACTGCTTCCTTCACAGCCCCCAACTCCATCTTGGGCCCCTTTAACACACACCCCAATCTTGAGGGTCCTGACTCCGACACAGACTGGAAACCCCACAAGTAAATGGAGCGCAGGATCCCCGGGGGAGCTGTGGGGAAATCGCCAGGCCCAAGCATCTGGAGCTCCCCGTGTCCCACTAGCCTCGGAGGGCGCAGCCGGGGGTAGGGTGGCATCTCGTCTCTCCCCAGCTCTGCGGTGCCAAGCCTGAGGCGCCTCACCCTCCCCACCAGTCCAGGGCAGAGGCGGGAGCCAGTGGATTGCCTTCGAGCTGCTTTGCCAGACCTCTCTTCTCTGCGAAACTCTCCCAGCCTTCCTACCTCCTGGGCCGAGCCCTGTGCCCTGCCGGGACTCCCGCCGGACCAGCGCCTTTGTCCGAGGCGGTCCAGGGAGGCGATGACTCACTTATTCCATTTAATGCCTCCCCTCCACCCCGTCAACTGAGATCAAACGTCTGTCTCTAAGGTGGACAGACCTAATGGGAGTCCCGGGGGCCTCCAGAAGCAATTTGTAGGCGATCGATGAAGCCGCGCGAAGCCGGCGAGGGCCTCTCCCAGCGGTGGACGCCGGCCTCCTGCCCGCCGCCCCTTCTTGCCTTTAGCTCCGCGCGTCTTTCCGTGTCTCGCCTTCCCCTTCTTTCCTGCATTTCAAACTGCCTGAGCCTTTCTCTTCCTTTTCGGCTTTGTGTCCTTCTCTCTTGTTGTCTCTCACCCCACCCTCTTCGTTCTCTCAGAATTAAGAGAATTTGTTTGAAACGAAAATGAAGGTTTAGTCATCCATTGCTTTCTTTTATTACCCTAAGCCTTCTTCAAGCTGCCTGGTTTTTCCTTTTCTCCCTGGGGTGGGGTGTTTATCTTTGCCCCTTCCCTTCTCTTTGCCTGACACTCTCGGTGATCCCAGAGCCTTCCAGGGACGTGCCTCGCTCCCTCCTCTCGCCCAGGCTGCAGCCCTGGTGGGGCCTTGGGAACACCAGTGCCCACACCCCTACTCTGCCAGCCCTAGCTACCTCTTTAACTAGATCCCAGAGGTCTGAAGCCATATACTCCATTTCTTCCCCAACGACAGGAATGGGGTGGAGGCAGAGTCGTGGGGGCAGTGGCTTCCTGTGGAAGCCACGCCGGTGGAATCCCGGGCAGATCCCTCGCCTTCGTTCAGAAAAAGAGGAAACTCCAATTCCTTCCTCCAGCGCTAGGCCCACTGGGCCACGACGCCGTGGACGTCGCCCAGACTCTCCTGCGCTCTCCCCCCTGAGGCCTGAGCTAGTGAGAAACTTCTGGAACCAAACTTGTGGAACCAAGTATGCGGGCCAGATGTGCGGGAGGGGTGCAAGTGGGTACAGCTGGAGAAAGCGCCGGTGCTTGCGGTGAGTAAGGCTGCCTAGGAGTGTGGGACGTTGAGAGAGAGAGAGAGAGAGAGAGAGAGAGAGAGAGAGAGAGAGATGTATGCGTGGTGGGGGGATTTTAGTGTACTGGGTGTGTGACGGGAGAAGGGTAAATGTGTGTGTGGCGCGCGCCGGCACACACACAAACACACACACCCATCTGCTCCTAATTGATCCCCCTTTCAGTGGGACTCTCCAAAACCCCGCTGCAGCCGGTACGGATTGATTTTCCTCTTCCAGGGTGGGAGACCGGCTGCGTGAGGGCCTGGCTGAGTGTCCGGGGAGGAGGGAGTCAGAGGGGCCCAGGCTCCCGGTTTGGGGCCCGGCAGCTCCGCCAGGAGCCCTCTCTGGGGCGGCAGAAACGAGACGCAGGCCATCCGGCCTCCAGTCTCCGGGAGGGAGGAGGCATGTCTGTAAGCGCTACTTTGTGCAAACAAAAAAGTCCCTCAGCGTTCTCTGATTGCCAAAGCCCGGACTGCAAGGACTGACTGTGCTCTAACCCCGCAGGTTCCCCAAGCCGCGGCGGTGACCAGCCGCGTCTACACCAGCATTGAGCGTAACGGTCAGAAAGCCAAGAAGCCTCCGGTAAAACAGAGCGGGGGCTCTCCAGCCCCACCCCGGGCGTCGGCCTCGGCTGCTCCCGGTTCCTGGCGAGCCTAGCAGGGAACCGATCAGAAGCCTGAGAGCGGAGGGGGCGTGAGCGCCCCAGGAGAGACCCCGGGGGCTGAGAACTGCCCGCCCCGCGCGCGCTCACCTCCACTTCGTCCGCCGGTTCTGGAACCAGGTTTTGACCTGCGCGTCGGTCATTTTGAGCGCCTTGGCCAGGGCGGCGCGCTCGGCCGAGGCCAGGTACTTCTGCCGGTGGAAGCGCTTCTCCAGCTCGCAGATCTGCAGGCGCGTGAAGGACGTGCGCGGCTTCTTCTTCTTGGGGGGCGTCCGGTTCTGATAGGGGTGACCTATACGGCGTGTTACAGTGAAGGGTGAGAGGGCCACTGGAGCGGGAGACAGACAGACGGCAGAGGCAAGCGGCAGAGCGTCAGGAGGCGTCCCAGGCCCGACTCCCCGCGATCAGCGAGCGCAGAGGCCAGACCCCAGGAACGGGGCCGCGATCCTCCCGTCAGCCCTCAGCTCCAAGCCCGCGGCGGGAAACGGCCCCCTCCCGCCCGCCAGGCGGACGCCGCCGCCGCCGCCGCCGCCACGGAGGCCTCCCTAGCCCCGGGCTCCCTCGTGCCCAAGCCAGTCTCCTTGAGGGGCTTGTCTGAGGCGAGCTAAAGGTCGAAGCCCCCCACTGCTCCAGGAAGCTGCCCAGCAGCTTGAAGCCGCACCTGATCAAGGCGGGGGTGGGGGTGGGGGTGGGGGAACCCTGGGTCCTGGCCTGAGCCGCCACCAACACAGCAACATACACAGACACATCACATACCAAGGGGCAAATTGCCTGTCTATACACCCGGCCTGACAGACAGGCACACAAGCAGACACATACAGGACACAGGGCAACACAAGGTGACAGTCATTCACTCCCTCAGAACCTTCTTGGGGCCTGAAGCCAGATTAGGGTGGCCGGTGGCTCCCCTAGGTAGGCCCTGTGTGGAACAGCTTTCACCAGAGACCTAAGACCAGTGGGTTCCAGGCTGAGGGTTCCATCAGGGCCCTTCAAGACTGGACTGGCCTGGTGGGCAGGGGGAGTGGAATGGCCAGCAGGCTCTGCCTCCCCAGGCCTGAGAGGACTTAGGTTGGGGTCCTGGGGTCCCTTGAGTACCGGGTCCTTCCTGGAGGCCCAGGGCAGAATGGCTGTATTGCCTCTGCTGACCCCCTAACTCCTTTCCACCGTTGGGCCCTGGAGCCCGAGCCCCATGGGAGTCCCACCTCGCCATCGCCATCGGCAGCGGCCAGTACCTCCCGCCGCCTCTAAGGCCCAGCCGGGAACCCAGGCTCAACTCGTGGCTACTTCTCAGCGGGCTTGGGAGCTGGGCTCGGCGGGAGGATCGAGGATCCTCGCCTCGGATCCCAGGAATGCTAAGGGGTAGCTGGAAGTGAGGCCGAAGCAAGGGGCCCGCGCGTGAGCGAGAGCTGAGTGCCGAGAGCGGAAGCGAGAGCGGAGGGAGCCGGAGCGAGCGGAGGAAGGCGCGGAGCAGGCAGCGGAGAGGGCGGCAGTCGGCCGCCGCGGAGTGCGTAATCGTCCCAGGAGTTGTCCTTGGGCCGCCGCGGATCGATCGCCGGTCAGGCCGGTGCATTATTCACACTGGAGGGAACGGGGCTGGGCCCAGAGGGGAGGACGCCAGGCCGGGACCGAACGAAAATGAACCGGGAGGCTCAGCCTCACGCTGCCACCGACCTGGACGAAGCCCGCAGTCCGGGAAAGAGGGCCCACCAGCTCTGCTGCTTTACTCAGGCTTCGGGCCTCTGCCGGCCCGTCAAGCGCAACCGACACTGGAGCTCGGAGCGCGAAGTGAAGTGGGGTGTGTGGTGTGTTTGAGAGCGTGTGTGTTTGTGGGGGGGGGCGGGGACGAGAGGTGGGGAACCTGTTCTTTCCTAGCGTCTGATTCTGGGGCTCTTCGCCTCAGCCAAAGAACGTTGGCCCGGACGGAAAAAAACAGTTTGTTCACATCGGGCCCCTTTCTCCAAGATTCCCGAGCCCCAAATGCCGGGGTGAAAGGTAGTCCCGAAGCTACATCCCCCTTCCCTCGGCGACACTGAACCCAGCGACTCCGAGAGGGGATCAGGGAGCGCTTTTCAGAGTAGGGGTCCTGCGGGAGGGACGGAGAGGGGCCCAGGACGGGAGAACTCTTCGAGCATGACGATTCCGCGAGCGTGGAAAGGTGGCAGGCTGCTGAACTCGGGGGAAGCACCGAGAGGAGCTGGGTAACCTGGTGCGTAGAGGAGGGCTGCGGGGAGCCACCGGGCAGGGGAAAGGTAGCGCAGAGCCCGGGCCGCGGCCAGGCGGGGCGCGCGCCGGCCGGACTCACCTGTGAACCTGTCCTTTGTGTATCTGCGGTTACTCTCCATCCAGGGGAAGGTGAGCCCGGTGAGGTTGTTGACACCCGGCACAGCAGGCACGGAGGGAACGGTGGGCAAGCCGGTAGCCAGAGGCTGGGGGTGGGCCACCGCTCCAGCTAGCGGCCTGTGAGCCGGCACCCGGATCACCCCTGCAGCGCTCAGCGCCCCCCCGCCGCCGCCGCCGCCGCCGCCGCCCCCGCCGCCGCCGCCTCCCGGACCGGGGCCGCCCGCCAAGGCCATGTTCACGTTGTAGGAGCCAGCCAGCGGGCCCATGCTGCAGGCGCCGCCGCCGCCGCTAGTAGGGCCACCAGGGCCGCTCGGGCCGCCGGCACCATAGGCCCCCGCGCCCCCGGCCCCCGCCCCGGCCGCGGGGCCCCCGCCGCCGTAAGCGTAGGCTCCTCCAACCAAACAGCCAAGGCCGTATTCTCCGTCCTGGAGGCGCGAGGCGGGCCCCATGCAGCCGCCTTGGTCCGGGCTGTTGAGGATCTGGTCGATGCCGAAGCTGATGGGCTCCGCATGGCCGGGGTGGAGATGGTGCGGACCCAGGTGCTCCATGCTGGCCCCCGGCCCCGGCCCCGCGGGGGGGGGGGGCCTGGGCTGCGGCGATCGCTGTGTTTGGCTCGGGGGGCAGCGCGCAGGGGCGCGGAGGCGGCAGCCGCTCCTGGCTGCGCTGAGACTTGGAGGCGAAGTGCGCAGAGGGCTAAAGTAGGGGGGAGGGGAAGGAGAGAGGGGGCGCCGTATTCTTCCCCTCTCAGGCTGCTCCTTCCCCTCTCCGTCTGCTAGCTCGATGTTGACTCTGGGACATCAATCACCGGGCGAAAAAGCCCGGTGCAAGCGAGCCTAGCCGTTTCGGCCGGGTCTCTCCATTGGCTGTGCGTGGAGAGGAGCGGGGTGAATGACAGCGCGGGGGAGGGGCGGAGAGGGGGAGAGGGAGGCCGGGAGCCGAGACTGATGCAGGAGCCAGAGACAGAGGGACGGAGACCGAGGCACCGAGAAGTAGTTCAGGAAGAGAGAGAGGAGATTCAGAGACTTAAAAGGAGAAAAAGAACAGGAGGCGGCCATTCCCAGAGACCGATAAACAGACGGACCCAAGGAGGTGGAGGATAGAGCCCTCTTCCCAGTCTGGCAGGAGTCTCCCCTCACTTTGAATGGGGCCAAAGAGGTCCAGCCCACTAGGCCTCTGGGGATGGGTGTCCCTGCGCTACTGGAGAATCTCCCCAAGGGCTCAGCTGGGAAACACCTGTCCTTCAACAAGAGGATTTACTGCAAACTTCAAGTCTGGCTTGTTAGAAAGTAGAAGACTGTCTACTTCCCAGGTATGGAGCCCAGGCCCCTGAGGCAGGAAGGTGAGTTCAGGCTTGTTCTTTTTAAAAACACAGGCCTATGAACAACCGGCTGTAGGTTGTTGAAAAAATCAACAACCACCCCAACCCAGCCTATTTAGAGAAACTGAGGAAAGGAAGACTTCCTGAGAGGAAGGCAAAAGTCAAGAGAGGTGGCTTGGGGCTTGTTTCCAGGGGGCCCATGCCTCCAGATACCCCTTTCCTTTGAAATAAACATGCCCCAAAGAAGCAGTACCCACAGTATGCGAATGAATTCAATCAGATTGTTTTCACCTAGCAACTAGCACAGGGCTGGCTATTCCAAGCAAGAAACCTTTGGACTGTGGTGAGGGGAAGGAGTTATTTTCTTACTTTTGGAATCCTGGGAGGGAGGCCTGGGGACTTAAGGCAGTGGTGGGGGGGGGGGGGGTTGGGGGGCTAGGGTTGGTGGGACCAAGATCAGGGAAGTGCATCTGGACAAATTTAGGCCTTTTAAAGTTTTGACTGTGGCTGACTGGCTTACAGCCCAGGAGAGAAGGAGGAAACTCCCTTTTTCTGCTTCCTCTCTTTCCCCTCTCCAGTAGGGAAAGGTTTGCTCCCTGCCAGGAGCCAAGCTCTGGGACCGGTGCACGTTGGATCACTTTGGATCTATTTCTGGTCTATTTCAGATTCAACAGGTCTTCAGGGAGGGACTGTCTCTATCAGGCAAGATGAAGGTGCACATTCTATTGATCAAGTCTCATTACAGTCTACTTGCTTTGGTCACGTCTGTTATTTCCACTTGAAGAGACCTCCTTGGAAGCAGGGACCTCATCTCAGTTTCCCTCCTGTGGAGTGTAGCCCCAAACCACAGGATATAGTCATGTTGGGTGAAAAATGAATGAATGAACCTCCTTATCCAACAAATATTTATTGAATACCTACCATGTGTCAGGCATTGTTCTTGGCACTGGGAAAACAGCAGTAAACAAAACCAAGGTCCTGCCCTCATGGAGTTTATGTTCCATAGAGGGGGTTAGACAATAAACAAAGAAGCAAATACAATAAGTCAGATCGTGGTAAGTATTATGGGGAATGCTATGAACTTCACCAACTCTTCAAGATGAGTATTATCTCTTTTATAGATATAGTAAGAAATTATACTATTTTATAGATGTAAGAAAGCCAAATTTCAGAGGCTAAGTGACTTGGTCAAGATGGAGAAGCTGGATTTGAGTTGCATTTATGGATTAGCCTGGAAACCTGGAGAAAATCTTGTCTGGGCTCCAGGCAGGTGGACGAAGGCCCGCTCAAGGCAAGGCCATGTGTGAAACAGGTGGTGGTTTGTAAACACTGAGCAGAAACAGGTGAGAGCTCTATTCCCTTGCCAGTTCACTCCTCTTCACCCACCCAATCCAGGTTCTACAACCTTACCCAGCAGTTGTTTGAACCTAAATTTGTCTCCTTTCTGCCTCTTATCTTAGAGGAACTAAATAAAGCAGAAATAAACCTAAGTGTTTTACTGAGAAGCTACCATGTGCCAGGCACCTCACCACACCGATGTCATTTAAGACTCGCAACTCTGTGAAGTTAATAGAAACACCTCCAAGTTTTAAGTAAGTACGAAAATTAAATGAGTGTTCACTGCAGTATTATTTATAATGGCCAAAAAGTGGGAGCAACTCACATGTTCATCATCTGATGAATGGACAAACAAAATGTGGTGTATCCATACCACAGAATATTATTCATACTACAACATGGAAGAACCTAGAAAACATGATGCTAAGTGAAAGAGGTCGGGCACAAAAGGCCACTTATCAAATGACTGCATCCATACGAACCATCCAGGATAGGCAAATCCATAAAGGCACAAAGTAGATAATGGTTGCCAGAGGTTGGAGGAGGAAGGGTTGGAAGTGGCTGCCAGCGGATACGAAGTTTCCACTTGAAGTGATGAAAATATTCTGGAATTAGTGGCAATGGTTGCACAACTATGTGACTATATTAAAAACCACTCAATTGTATGATCTAAAGGGGTTATCATGGTATACGAGTTACATTCATTTTTAAAAAGAAAAAACAAAAACCGAGACTTGGTCAGATGAACAAACTTGCCCTGAGTCCCACAGACAGAAGAAGATTGATCTGGTTGCCCAAATCTGAATTGTTTTCCCTGTATGAGGCTGAGAAGTATGGAGAGGGGTGCTTCTGCTTCCTTTGGGGCTGGACTGCAGTGCCTTGATCCTTTTCATGATTAACTACAGTTCTGTCTGCTGCAATTAAAACCCTCTTATCTTTAGGACAACTTACCTTTGCCGCCCTCTCTGGCCCACGCAGGAACCTCCTGAGTGCTCCTGACACTCTCCCTGTTCCTCCCTCCTTCCTCCTCTGGCTGAATCTTTCCAACACCTACGTCTTTCTGACCTTTCCTGTCCTACCATTTAGGCGTCTATCTTACTCCCCCCTTGGACTCCTCAGATCTGGCACCAGTTGGCCAGAGTCCCTGGTGGGAGACCTCACCAGCCGAAGGTTGGCAGAGGTCACAGCTGCCTAGTGGCCTCTTCAGACTGTCAGGAGGCTCTTCTCATCAAAATCCTGCAACCCAGGGACATCTTGACTTTCCCCGGCCCTTACAGGTGTTTGCCTCACTGATCTTTTCCATACCCCCCTTCAGTCCCCCCCCCCCCCATCAGAATCAACTTTTATCCCAACCCAGTTCTGCGTGCTGGCCTTCCCCAAGATGGGGTTCTCTGTGTCCAACTTGTTTTCCAATAGGGTGGTTGTTTCCACCTTTGTTTTCCAATAGGGTAGTTGCTGAGGGCCAGGGTACCCTTTCAGTCCCTTCTTTTCCTAGGAAGTTGAGACAAGAGGGTCAGGAGTTGCTGGGTTCTGGCCCCCACCCCTCCCAGAAGCAGTGTCACCTGAGGTCAGAAAGTTTTTGGAAGGGGGTGGGGAGGAGACATGAGGGACTTACCTTCGGTGCAGCTTTTGTGTTTCCCCAGTGTCGGCCCTGTGAGGAAAGAGGAGGAGAGAAACCAATTTGACTATAAATTGTATACACACACACACACACACACACACACACACACACACACACAAGGAAAGAGGAGGAGAGGGAGAGAGAGTAGGAGCACACAGCGCAGTGATGTCCCGGCACCTTCAGTCACAGTTATTATCTCGTGTCCTCCTCCAATAACCCTGTGATGTGGCTTTTGTTATCTCCATTTCACAGATGAGAAGGCCGAGGCACTGAAAGCTGGGAAGGGACACAGACTGGACTCAAATGCTGTTTTTCTGACTCCATTCATTACGAGCTGATTTCTCAACACCAAACTCGGTAGCTGTGGCCCTCGCTTTGCAGGAGTATCTTGCATGTGTCTAGGTGAGTTCTGGCCCTAAAGCCACCTGGTAACCACCCCCCAAGCGCCTTCCGCTCCCCTCTCCCCTGCCTCCCCTCTCCCCTGCCTGCAGAATGAAGAAGTGCCTCCAATTAAAAGAGAAGCAGCTGGGGCTGGGGCTGGGGCTGGGGGAGGAGGAAAGGGAGGGCTCAGCCCTAGAGGGCGGCCCCTTTGGATCCCACACGGCTCCCTCCCCCCTCTGGGAGAGACCCCTGGGCCAGGGGTTGTACTTTAGCTTAGGGGTGTGTGTGTGATAACTTAATTACTTTGTGTTTGTGGGACTGTGTGTCCATGAGGGGAAAGCCAGATGTGAAAGTGTGCGTGACAGTGGGGGCATGATAGCCTGGGCATGTCTCTGAGGAATACTTTTTAAAATCTACCCAACAAATATGTATTGAGTGTCTATTATGTACCAGTGTTAGGCTGCTGGGATTCAAATGCAAGCAAAATGCATGTCTGTGAGGGGACTAGGGGACAGGAGGGGAGTCTAGGTCATTTTTACAACTGTATTTGCCTGTGATGCCAGTGAGTGTGTTTTTTGTAACAGATAAGAGTGTGTCCCTAACTGTTCCCGTATAACGGGCACATATGATGGGGTGAGAGCATCCGTCAGCTACTGTGTGAAAGTGAGGGTGTGATAATGGTGTGTGTGTGTATGCATGCTCGTGAGTGTGTGTATCTGTGGGAGAGATGTCTTATTTTCTAGTGTAGTTGTCTGGGAAATGGCCATATGCGGGCCTGTGGGTGTGGAATGGGGGAGACAGGATATGCCCAATCGATAGTTCGCAGGGAAAGGGTAGAACAAGCTGAGAAATATGTAAGGAGATGTGTAACATGGAGCAGTGGCAGTGGGGCCATTGGGATCTGGATTTCCAATACAGAAGTTTCTGCCTTGCTCACCTGCCTCAGGGAAGGGGGGGGGAATGGAGGGGCAGGTGCAGCTGGTGACTTGAGGACTTAGAGACCCAGTAAAGGGCACTCCACCTCCAAGGTGTGTGGGAGGGTGTTATCTCTAGGTTAGGGAAGGAGGGAGTGAGCAGGTCAGGCTGGTTCCAGCTACACGACTCCGTGATTTCTCAGGGTTGGGGGTGGGGGTGGTGTCTGGGGCCAGCCCCAGGTGCTCCTACCCAAGTCCTTACAGGAATAGGGACTGAGGATCTCTCCAACATGGAAGGACAAGCGTCCATTTATTCATCAGTGGAGGGACCACAGCCGGATTGAAGACAGAGAAAGACAGACCTTTCCTGCTAGAAAACATACCTCAGCTGTCACCTGGGTTAGGAGCCAGCTCCTTACCCCAAAGCCTGGTTGAACAACGGGGTCTTAAGTCTAGGCCCTGCCCTGTAGGGGTCCCCTTCTTGGCCTCTATACAAAGGCAGCTGTTGGCCCATCACCTCTGGGCATGGAGCTAGGACCTCAGGCCTCTCTCTGACCAACTCTCCCCCAAAGGAAGCCCAGAGACCCTCAGGTCCCACCATCCAGACCCATGCCCATGGCAGAGCAGATCTTTGATGCCAAGTCTTCTCTCAGAATGCCAGGATGGGGAAAGGGTTGGGCAGGGTGTGGGCTGAGGTTCGGGGCAGAATAGTGCTCTGTGACCCTGCCATCCGTTGACAGCTCCTGAAGGGCTCCCTGGGCACCAAGTTTAGCTTCCCACCACTGGACCCAGTAGAGCACCCCAGCCTGGGACCCAGGACCACAGGTACACCCCAGCATGCCGACCCTCGGCCTCCGTCCTTGGCCCTGCCCAGCCGACAAGTGGGTCCATGCTGATCCGAGGAATTTCCGAAGGCAGAGGGTCCTAGCCAGCCCCTGGGTGTGCTGAGTGTGGTGTGGGGGAGGAAGAAGGAGCCGGGGGAGTGCCAGCTTGCTGAATGGGGGGACTGGGGGGGGGCCACCACCACCTCCTAGAAACCTACTCCCTGCACCCCAGGGCAGGGAGCAGGGGGGGACAGGGTGGGGTCTGGCAGGCTCTTCAGGATCGGTGGGCCAGACCTCTGGGTGTTCTGTCGCTCCAGCCCCTCAGTCAAGCTGAAAATGAGGGCGGCTTTCCGGCTGGGCCACGAACCTGTAAGCGGTCAGATCTACCCAGATTTCTGGCCTCAGTTCAGGTCCTCAGCCCTCCTGGGGCATACATTTGGGCCGCAGAGGAAGGGCGGGTGGAGACCTCCCAGCTCCGGAAACCCGGCCCCCTAGAGGGGTTCAGTCCTGGGCTGCGGCGGGGAGGGTCTTGCGGTCACCCATAGGAGCTTGGGCCACCTCGGCTTGGACAGGTCTGGACATTTCCGCGGGCGCTCGGGGCACGTCGGAAGCTGCAGGTGCTCCCTGAGCCGCAGCCACACTGCGCTGCGAACGGAAACCCTGGCCAGTGACGACCGCCGCTCCCGCTGAGAAGCCCTGGCCGCGGCGCCTCTGCGCACCTCTGCCCGCACCTCTACCTCCGCGCTGCGGCTGCGCCCAGTGGGCGCCGCAAGTGTCCTCCGCCTAAATGAGTTGAGCTGGAGTTGGGGTTTGAAAGGAACTGGCCAAGCTCCTCCTCCATCAGAAAACCCCGCTGCGGGAGGCAGGGGAACGGATTCCGCCTGGGAGACCCAGCTGCTGTCGAGGAAATGTGTTCCACGCTCTGTCCCGACCGCATATGGCCCCCGCATATACACGAATGGTCCCTGGCAGACACAACCAACACCCGAGGCCTTCCAGATTCAGCGTTGGAGCAGATCCAGCACCCTCTCTCTCAGGCTCACGCTCACAGGTCCACGCTCACCCTTGCGCACACACACACACACACACACACACACACACACACACACTCCTGTGTGCAATCTGGCAGCTGCTCGCAAGGCCTCCTTCACGCCTCCACACACAAGTACACACGGATGTTACAAACACCGCCTTCCACCCAGACTCGGGGCTCAGATAAAAACCACCTCCCTCCCTTCGGGCGCGCACTCTGCCGGCCACCTTGGGCCCACAAGCAGCCACGCAGCTTCCCAACTTTTCTGGGGAGGCCAAAGGCAGGGAGGGAGGGGGCGGGGGAGCCGCAGGTGCCAGGAGTTGGGGTGGGGGTGGCTAAGGGGGAGGGACCGTATCCATATGTATGGGTTCCGCGCACAAAGAGCAGCTGCCCTAAGCTGAGCCCCGCGGGCCCAGAGTTGCTCCGAGGCGGCAGCGGCCCCGCTAATTGAATTAGACCGGCCAGGCCCTGCCACCCGCGCGCCACCCGCGTCCGCTCTGCCACACGTCCCTGGCCGCCGCAGGCGCTGGTTGGGTGCCGAGGGACGGGTTGAGGGAAGGAGGCACCGCCGCCTGAGCCCCTGCCCGAGGCGTCCTCTCCCCCCGGAAATAATCCCATTGTTCTGCGGGCTGCGTGTGGCACTGGGCGGCAGGGATCCCCAACTGGACTGCGACGACGCTGTGATTAATGGGACGGCGGGGAGGGAGCCCTCCGCCCAGCCCACCCGTCTCCCTGGTTCTCAGCTGCCTTCTCACTCCCTGGTTTGAGGGCCCCTTCCCCACTGGAGTCTGGGGTCTGGGGAAGTGAGCGCAGAACCGGGAGGCAGGCCGACGGGGCCACCGGAAATTAGACCAGTTGGATGTCTTAGTGAGGGAGGCAAGGCAGTGTGGGCAGGCACGGCTGCATGGGTGTGTAAGGGCATTGAGAGCTGTGAATCCCTCTGCACTGAATGGGGTGCTGGGGGGCGGTGTATGAATGTGGCTGAAGTGTAGAGTGTGGGGTTGTGAGATATGAAAGGGGTGTGCTCCCGCCTCTGGGGGCCATCCCAGCCCCAAGGCCAGGGAGCTGTGCTGAGCCTCTGGCACTTCCCGGGGTCCCCAGGAAGTGCTTAGCTGGGCACCTGCCTTCTCTCATAATGGATTTCCAGAAGCAGCCTCACCCGAGACCCCAGCCCCAGCCCCACCACCAGCAACTGATGGGGTGGCTCCTGATCGAGGCCTCCACCTCCCTGCCCCCACCTTTCTGGATAATGCCTTCCGAACACAGGCATCCTTTCTTTCCGCTCTTCTCCCACTCAACGTCCTCCGCACCTCCGCTGATCGGGTCTTTTGAGGTCTGGCTCATAGCGCCCTAACCACAGAAAGCTTCCCCACATGTGGCTGGGAAAGAACTCCACTGCCCAAGATGGCCCTCAGATCCCTGAGGTAGGAAGCACGTCTGCATGTCTGTCCTGCTCTAAACTGCAAGTGCCTGGAGGCGCACCAGAGTCCCAGCTTGTCCCCCAGCACTCATACACGCCCACAGGCGCTCTCAGTACCAGTGAGTCCTCCTTGTTGGTGAGCTCCGCCCAAGAGCTGTGGAGACCGTGGGCACACGGCCATGCTTCTGAGGTCATGGCGAAGTTCGCCTCCTTGCCTCCTTCACCCAGAAGCAGGACACACGGTCCTGGCCCCAAGTGGGTGTCGGGTGGGGGTGCCCTAGGGACCGAGCCATGGATTCCTAGGAGGGTGGAAGAGGACCCCCACCTCAGGGAACCGAGGGCTGCAGCAGGCTTTGGCCACCCAGTGGTCAGCACTGATACTGAGACCCTGCCCCGGCAAGGACCTCTGGCCCTCAGGCTTCCTGCCTGATGTTGCCCTCCGCCTGCCCACTGAGCTCTGCCAAGCCACCCAGGTTATGCAGTCAAGGCAAGGTCCCCTAGAAATCCAACGAGGGTGGGAGCGGGCCAAAGCGGGGGCTTCAAGCCCACCAGAAGGGCTCAGTGCATCTGGCAGGGACCAGGACCCTCTGGAGGAGTAACACCAAGGACAGCGGTGTGGCTGGCGTCTCCACCCACACCCCTTTGCTCTGATACTCAAGGCTCTGGAGAGGCGGTGGGGGTGGGGGCTCTGGGCCGGGCTGGGCATCCTGGTAGGTCACCCTGAGAGCGCTAGGCGCCAGCACTGCCCACCCTCTCAGGCCCAGGGCCAGGCCTCCGCGGCCCTTACTGTATTTCCCGGGACTTTTACTGCAGCGCCAAGATGAGCAGTGACATCCCCTCTCCCCTTTCATAAATATTGCATCTTTGCAATGCAATTACAGGAGACGGAGCGGCATGAGCATTTACTAAATAAGATTATGGGGTAATGCTAATGCAGTTTATGTCTGCGCTCTGACACCAGACAAACTCCCTATTAATAACCTCTCAATGAGGCGCGAGGCTCAGAAAGCAGAGCCTGGGGCTGCCCAGGGCTGTGCACTAGCTCGGCATGGTCACAGCATGGCCACTCCATGCTGGGGGGGGGGGGGGGGGGGGGGGGCCCCGGGGGCCCCCCCCCCCCCCCCGGCCCCCGCCTGGGGGGGGGGGGGGGGGCGCCCCCGCTCCCGTGGCTCCCACCCTCCTCTCTGGGCCTCTTGGCTTGGAGTTCCTTCCACACTCCTTAGGAGGCAACCTTACTTACCCTCCACCCTCACGCCCGGAGTCTTACTGCCACCCCAGCTTCCTCCACTTCCCTTCTTTTTCCTGGCTGGCACCTCACCCCTCTCTTTGGAATTCACCCTGCTGGCGAGGCCCAATCCCCCCACCCCCTCACACCCTCACAAAGGACATGCAAGGCACATTCTTCTCTGGCTTAGAAACCACTCGCCATTGCCTATAGGAAAATCCAAGCCCTTTATCCCACCATTCAAGGCCTTCAACTTGCCCCTTCATTGGTAGTACCCTCCCCCAATCCCCAGCTACCATTCACCATTTTGTATCAGTTGAGACAAATTCTCTCACACCTTTCCACTGACCGCCATCTCCTCAGTGCAATGCCCTGGCAACATCCATTTCTCTCCTATCCCAACCACACACACACACACACACACACACACACACACACACACCCTACTCCTACTGTATGTTGGGTTCTGTGCTGGGCGTGCAGCCTGCTTAAGATTCTCTCTCTCCCTCTCCCTCTGCCCCTCCCTTGCTTACACATGCACATGTTCTCTCTCTCTCTCTCTCTCTTTCTAAAAAAAATAAAATCAAAATCATACACATGCACATGTTCTCTCTCTCTCTTTCTAAAAAAAAAATAAATAAAATAAAAATCAAAAATAAATGTGCATCAGAACAGATCGACTAACTTCTCTGGCCCTTACTTTTTTGTTTGTAAAATGGGCCCAATGGACTCTGCCTTCTACTTCGGCAAGCCATTGTCAGAATCTTCCTATTTCATTGGCTGTAGCTCTGCTTTACCATCTTTCTTACTGTATTAAAATTTGTGTAAAATGTTTGTCAGCCCTACTTGTCTGGGAGCTGTTGAAACTCAATGCTGTCGGCCCTGCTCAGTTACCCGAACCAGCCGATGAGCGCCTGGGACTAGGAGAAACCCTTCTCCTTGCCTCCTCAGTTTTCCTCCTCTTGGGGCCTCTTTAAGGTCCCGTTGAGAGGATAGGGCTAAAGCAGTAGAGACAAGTTCTGGAAAAATAGAACATCAGTGCAGCAGGAAAATGTAGGCAGGATTTCAAGGTCAAGGGAGCCAGTCCCCTGCCTCAGGCCCTGGTGCTGGCTGGTCATTAATGCAGCCCTGGGTTCTTTTTGGCCTTCAAATAAAAAGATATTTCATGCCCAAGGGCCTCAGTAATGAGGAACCAGGGAGGGGCTGGGTAGCCTGCAGGTTCAGCAAAACCTTCCCCACCTCAGAGGCCTCCCCCTCCTTCCTCCCTCCTCCTCTGTCCCTCTGAAGTCAGCGAAACCTTTCAGCAGCTTCGGGAAGAAGAAGGCTCCTTTGCCTTTGGAGCAGGGAGAGGGATGAAGGGTACCGGCACGGCCTAAAGAGGCCTCCTGGAGCCTCGCTCCCCTGCCCCCACCTCTCTACCAAGGACAAACCATCTCTACCTAGAGAGGCCAACCTGTGGAGAAAGGCTGGGGCCCAGGGCCTGGAGGATGGGAGTGGGACAGTGCCTTACCATACTTTCCAGTCCCTCACCCCTGAGAACCGGGGCTAGCGCATACTTACCACCAACTCTAACCTGCCATTCCTGCCCTGGGCTACAAATGACTTTGCTGAGTGCTGCAAACCTGTCTGAATCTGTCTGGGGCATTTCGGACTTACCGCAACATCCCTTTGCTTATTTACGAAGCATTAGGCTTGACTCTTTTTTTCTGTTTTCCCTTTCTCTCTTACCTGTCCTGTCCAGTCTCCCTGCTGAGTGTTTTCTTAGTGCTCTTGGTCTGGGAAACTTCCTAACCAGCCCCTTTACCCAACTCGGAGGTTGTATGCGCACAAACGCACATGCAAACTGAGAGGTGCGTGCAGACCTTTACTCTCAAAAACACACGAACAAAGTCCTGAGCGTAACATTAACCCCCCTCCCCCATGAAGTCCCGGATCCACCTGTGCAGACAGACATGCACCTGCGCTGTCCCCACTGAAATGCCGTCTCCCACTGTCTCCCATGCAGAGAAGTATACAGCCACATAGGTTAGCATGTTCATGCAAACACAAATACTCAACCAATCTACATGCCAAGCACAGTTTCTGAAGTTGGTGCTGCCATTGAATCTTCCAGAGTTTGCCAGGGATCAAACTCTGGAAGATTTGATATCTATTTCATTCTTTATTTTGTTAAGTTTATTTTTGAGAGAGAGAGAGAGAGAGAGAGAGAGAGTGAGCGAGGGGCAGCGAGAGAGGGAGAGAGAAAGAATCCCACGCAGCCTCCCAACTGTCAGTGCAGAGCCCAAAGTGGGACTCAAGCTCACCCGATAAGGGGCTCGGACTCACAAACCATGAGATCATGACCTGAGCCGAAGGTGGATGCTTAACCAACTGAGCCACCCAGGCGCCCAGGAAGTGCCTTCTTTTATCCTGGGTGGGAACTCGGTATATTTAGGATAACATATGCTCAAGGGTATCTGGGGCTTGTAGAATTGTAGGGCGGTATTGGTAAAAACCACTCCCCACAAGGTACCTGAGCTATGAGTCATTCCGGAGGACCTGAAAAAGTAGGAGCAGCACACATCTGAACAGAGGGATGTGGTCTACTCATTGGAATCCGAACCTGTCCATCATGTGCACTCTGTAAATTAGGTGCGGATCCTGAGACAGGAAGTAGGAAGGAACCCGGTGGGCGGGCTCCGCAGGGAGTGGCCTTTGAAACAGGAAAGGAAGGAGCTATCTGGGCCTCTCTCAGGGAGTGGCCCTCAGTTCCAAGAAGCACAAGGTAAAGCTAGCACTTACCTTGGGGGTGACTACTTAGGCCCTGGTGAAGCCAGGCCTCACCGTGGCCAGGAAAAGCAGTGGAGTTGTACCAAAAGGGTTTGTTTCCACCTCAGCGTACGTGAAGAAGGCCACTCGTGGCAAAGAAAAATGGACTAGGGTAAAAGGTGGGGGCTTCAGGAGGCTGGGGAGGAGGGAAGTATAATGGAAAGACCAAAGACATTGATGTTGGAACAGGATTCAAATTGTCCCCGTGCTCCACTAGCTGTGTGGTTTTGGGCAACATGTTTAGCCTCTCTGATCCTCGGTTTACTCCTCTATAAAATGAAGATATGCCACCTACTTTGTTTGATTGTGGTGAAGAATAAAAGAGATAAAAATATCTAAAAGTGCTCAGCCCAATGGCTGGTACATGGCAGGCTCCAACGGATGGGGGCTGTATGTGAGAAGAAAGTAATTAGAAGGCCAGTGTAAGAAAGTCTGAAACGCAGGACCAGAAGGTGTAGGGCCTTCCTTTCCTGAAGGGGATTTGGGCTGCTGGGGCCAAGGCAGGACCCAGAAAAAGAAGGGTGGCTTCAAGTTGAAGTGCCTGTACCTGGTCAAGTGAGCAGAGCACAGTGGTTAATAATCCAATGCCAGACAGCCCGAGTTCAAGTTCTTCTAGCTATAAGACCTACAGCCAATTTCTTTATGGCTTGATTTCTTTATAAAATGAGCATCATAATAATAACAGGATCTAGCAGGGTGCCTGGGTGGCTCAGGTGGTTAAGTGTCTGACTCTCGATTTCTGTTCGGGTCACATCTCAGTTTTGTGAGATCGAGCCCCACATGGGGCTCTGCACTGACAGTGAGAAGCCTTGCTTGGGATTCTCTCTCTCCCTCCCTCTCTGCCCCTCCCTCTGTTCACATATGCGTGTGTGCCTGCTCTCTCTCAAAACAAATAAAGAAACGCTTAAAATAATAGCAACAATAACAATAACACCTATCTTGTGAACTTGATCTGAGAAGTAAATGAGTTATTATTTGTAAAGTGCTTAGAATAGTACCTGACACAGAATAAATGCCCTACGAATGTATGCTCAGTCAATAGAAACAAACCAGGCTCACATGCTGACGGGGAACCTGGTCCCGGGGACTCAGTGGGGCAGCCACACACCAGAGGCAGCCTGCCTCTTTGGCTGCGTGATCAGTGATCTTCAGAACCCTGTGCTTTCGAACTCCTGGTTTTGTCCTCCCGTGGCTGTGGTTTGTTTACTTTAGGAACAGGTTACCCTTTTAAGTTTTCAAGGTGCTTGAGGGTTTGTTAAGGGAAGAGTAGACATTTCTTTATATGTTGCTGGTGGTGCTGTAAATTAATCCCGGCCTCCTCGAGTGATGTAACAAAAACCATGATACTGTTCATATCCTTTGATCAGATAATCCCACTTTTGGGACCATATCCCAGGGAAATAAAAAAAGCAATTCGTACAAAGATGTTCATAGGAGCACCATTCATAACAGCTCAACCTTGGAAGCAGCCCAAACACCCAACACTAGGGTAACGGTTAAGCCAGCTAGAAAGCTGCTTCACAAAGGAATAGCACACAGCCATTAAACTGCTAACGAGGGCGCAGGTAAGGAGTGGGACGTGCCGTATTCCTAGGGGAAGATGCCAAACTGTAAAAATGTCAGAACTCCCTAAGAAAACGTACAGGCTCAATGTCCTACTAATCAAAAATCAAAGCAGACATTTTCTTATATTAAAAGAAAAAAAGATTCCGACATTCACATGAAAGAGTAAATAGGTGGACATATCAAATGTTTCTCTTTTTTTTGTTATTTTTTAGTGTTTATTTTTGAGAGACAGAGACAGAGCGTGAGCGGGGGAGGGGCAGAGAGAAGAGGGAGACACAGACTCTGAAGCAGCCTCCAGACTCTGAGCTGTCGGCACAGAGCCTGATGCGGGGCTCGAACCCATGAACCGTGAGATCATGACCTGAGTCGAAGTCAGATGCTCAACCCACTGAGCCAGCCCCCCGGGTGCCCCATGAATACCTTCTGATCTGACTCCTGAACCTGGCCCTGCTGAACTTCCCTGCCTCCAAACCAGACTGAGACACCTCCTACCAGCTCCCTAGAGGGCCAGACTGCCTGGGTTCCAATTTCAGTTCTCCACTTAAAAACTGGGCGATCTTGGACCAGTAGCTTAACCTCTCTAGATCTCAGTTTTCTTATCTGGAAGGTGGAATAAGAGTAGTACTTATATAGAGAATTATTGCCATGATTTAATCAGTCAACTTACGGAAACCCAGAGAACAGTGTCTGGCCTAGAGTAACATCTCAGTAACAGTTGGTCATTCTTTGGGTTGGGTTTGGGGGAACTCTAAAGGGAGGAGGCAGAAAACTTTAATTTCTCTGATGCTTATGTCTTCCGGGTCTCTGGTTGGTTTTGAAGCCTAGGGCACCTGGCTTTCTCCTTCATCTCAGCTGACGAAGCAAGAGAGTCTTAGCCAAGAGGGGGCCCTCGGTGCAGACCAAGAATCCAGTGCTGACACACAGGGCTCAGCTGCCTCAGATTGTTCCAGCCTGCGTGCCCTCCCTACCCCAGCCGGGGAGTTTAGCCCTGCCCTGCCCCCGGGTACTAAGACCAAGTCAAGTCTCTGTCATGGATTTGGGGAAAATGGGCTTTGTGCTTAGGGGATAAAGAAGGGCCAGGTTCTGAGCGCTTGGCTGCAGGCGATGTCTCACTGACCTGAGACAACTCCCCCAGCCGAGGACCGGCCCCCATGCCGGCTCTGTCCTCCTTTTGCTCAGCTTCCTCCAGAGATCACTCTCTCCAACTGAAGACTGGAGCTCCCGCCAGAAGTTTCCAGGCTTGCAGGAAAATGGGGGTGCTTTTCTTGAACTGTCTCTGTGTATTTGGCTTGCTAAGTCAGGCCCAGATCGGGTGATAGGGCTGGGAGGTGGAGTGGGTCTATTTTCTGTCATCTTTCCCTATATGTCCCTCACACACAAACCTGGGAGTGTCCTCATCTTGTGGTGAAAATTTTGTTCATTGCTCTGTTTGACTACACTTGATCTTAGCCAAAAGGCCAAGAAGCAATGTTTATTGCTCTGTTTTCTTGTTATCGTCACTTTTGTTGTAATTAGCCAAGGTAAGACTTCCCAGGATCGACTTAGTGGCCACTCAGTGGCCCCTAGGAGGAGCAAAGGAAGTGACTACTGGGTCTGTACAGGATAGAGAGACATGAGGGCAGGGATCTGTGAGAGCCAGATTGAAAAACACTTTCTTCTTCTAGGGACTAGACCAGGTGAACCTTTAGTAGCCAAGGTGGCTACAGAATGAAGTGAGTGTCAGCCTTAGGGAAGGGGGGTTGCCCAAAGGGTCACCTGCAAAGAGTAAACAAGGAGGAGGCCTGGAAAGGGCTGAGGATCCTTCCTGACTCCCCAGTGAGACCAGCCCCACGTATGTGCTCAAAGAGTTTTGAACCCACACAGAGTCGGGAGGTTGACTACCAAGAAACCTTCCTGCCTTCACCTAGCCATGCGTGTATTCACTTATCTATCCATGTAGCCCACTTCGCTGAGCTTTGTTCTAAGCCAGGCACCGTGCCTGCTATGTGAGAGCTAGGCAGGCCCCTTGGGAAAGGGGTTGGGGGGCCTGGGGGGCAGGCCCAGCAAGTCCCTTACTTCTGTCAAAGCCAGAACCAACCACTTCTCAACCTTTCTGGGATTCCAGTGACTCTGTAGTCTGTCTGTGTTTGTTTGTTTTGTTTGTTTTTTGTTTCTGCTAACCCCTGTTTGCCTGTAGTTCCTGGTGATTAGAAAAACAAGCAGGGCAAAGCCTTAAACATGAGAAAGGGGACCTGTGCTTGTTTCAGAGCCCAGGAGCGGAAGAGGCCTGGAGAGGTGCCAGGAGAGAAGAGTCCAGGGAGGGAGAGCCCGAAGTCCGAGCCTTCTTCCCCATCCCACCCTCCCCAGTGTCCCCCACCCCACCTCCTTCCAGATCCCCGGTTCCTCTCTCTACACCCCTTTAAACATCCCCCGGCATCGCACAGTTTCTCACGTCCCCTCTCCCTCCCCCTCTGGAGTCTGGCTTTGAGCCTTGGGTGCTGGAGGACTTGGGCTGGGCCTGAGCACCACCCCCCCCCCACCATGATCATTCGTCCTGGGATGAGCCCTGGCCTCCAGGGGTCAAAGGTGGCAGCTTTATTTACTCCCAGTCAAGCTCTCACTGCTCGGGTGCTTTCATCATTTTGTTATAATGGAAACAGCCTGATGGCCACAGGCGCCTTGGGAGACCGTCAGCCACCTCCCTTCTCCCCCCAGCCTCCAGACACACAGACACTTGTATCCCTCCAATAAGGGCTCGGATTTCTCAGCAAAGTACAGCTTTGCTCTTACGACAGTTTTCAGCTGTCGGCGTGATCACATTCCTCTGTCTGTTTAGAGCCTGTGCCAGAGAGGCTGGGGGGCTGGCCCGCGTGTGAGAGTGGGCATGAGTGTGCGAAATGGGTACGGTGCGCGAGTCTGAGAGTGCGTGGCGTGAGTGTGTGTTTGTGTGTGAGAACTTGCACGAGTGTGTGGACGCGTGAGGTTCTGGGTGTATTTGTGTACACGTGTGTGTGTGTGTGTGTGTGTGTGTGTGTGTGTGTGTGAGACAGTCACGTAGGCGAGCCTAACGGGAATGCGCATATGTGCGTGAGAGCCCAGGCATGTCCGTGCTGTGCGTGTGCATACTCGTAGCAGAACCTTATTCACATAAGCCGGCCCGTGTGCCAGCTCTTACAAGTGTGTGTGCATCTCCACGTGCAAATATCGTTTAAGGATGTGTCTGCACAACATGGATAGATCTCAGAACTATAATGCTGGGCAACAGAAGACAGACAAAGAAGGTAACATACTCTGTGATTCCATTCAAATAAAGTGTAAAAACAGGAAAATCCATGTTTGGTGTAAGAAGTCAGAACAGAGTATTGTGCCTGGAAAGGGGGCCCGAGGGCATTCCTGGGTACTAATGATATTGTACTTTTTTTAAATTCATTTTTTAAAAAATATTTTTTAACGTTCATTTATTTTTGAGACAGAGAGAGACAGAGCATGAACGGGGGAGGGTCAGAGAGAGAGGGAGACACAGAATCAGAAACAGGCTCCAGGCTCTGAGCGGTCAGCACAGAGCCCGACACGGGGCTCGAACTCATGGACCGCGAGATCATGGCCTGAGCTGAAGTCGGACGCTTAACCGACTGAGCCACCCAGGTGCCCCTTTAAATTCATTTTTGAGAGAGACAGAGATAGCGTGAGTGGGGGAGAGGCAGAGAGAGGGAGAGAGAGAGAGAATCCCAAGCCGGCTCCACACTATCAGCCCAGAGTCCGACGCTGGGCTCGAGCTCACGAAACCACGAGATCATGACCTGAGCCGAAACCAAGAGTGGGATGCTTAACCGACTGAGCCACCCAGGTGCCCCAATAATATTCTACTTTTTGATCGGGATGCTGTTTACATGTATACATGTATGTGTCCACTTTGTGGAAATTCACTGACCCCTATACTCATATATAATGAGAAATCATAAAGTACATATATAATTTTACTGGCTGAATATGTTATAATTCAGTGAAACATTGGTCCAAGAATATCTAACCTGAAGACCGTCCCCTGCACACCCCCCCACGTCCCTCCCACATGCCTGCGTTGCTCACCTTCTCCAACTGGCCCCTCGGCCTGCTTTCCCTCCTCACACACCCCCTCCCCCCCCCCCACTGGCACACACACTGTCTGGGTGTGTAAGAGGCCTATGTCTCTGGGTTGCCGAGATGCCTGCTCGGATCCCAGCTCACCTCTGGGCTTCTCCCCGAACTCAGTGACTCCCTTGGAAGGCAGTGTCCCTGAAGGCAGAGTGAAGATGACGAAAGATTTGGCTTCACCCTCCGGGAGCCCCCAAGCTGACTTTCTGGGTCTGGACAGGCCTCCAGCGTGCACACCAGTGTGGAAGGTCAGCCACGCTCCTGCAGGACAAACGACACATGGGAGGGAGTGGGTGACCGCAAGGCATTAGTTAAGGACGGCCTTTTATGAAGGAAAAACCTTGAAGGTCTCTCTCTGAAGACCCCAAAGGTGAGCCTTGGCTGCACTACTTAAGCTCCCAGAATCTGGCTCGTTAATCTGTAAAGGGATAGAAAGCACTCTGGTTTCCAGCACCGTCCCTGTGATTATCTGTGCCTGAGTGTCTCTTTGTGTACAGGACTGTGTGCACATGCCCGCAGGTGAGGCGTGTGACTGTGGGTATGCTTGTGCCTGTGTCACCAGATGGGGTCCTGGATGATTTCATAGGGAGTGTGCTCCTGTTCCATGCAGGAGGCAGGATAAGCATATCGCATTCCAAATCACTTTGCCCCATGATTCTCACAAACACTTCCCTGCCACATGTCTCAATTTGGGGTTCAGAACTTCTGATAGAAATCAGAGCCGGGACATAGGGTCTACACTGGGAAGGGGGTTATGGCTCCAGAGAAGAGGGGGAGCCTGGCTCGACTCTCTCATCTTTCTCCAGGTCGGGTTTATTCACTCCCTCCCAAGCTGGCGCCTGGCATGGCACCCTGAGAAACCTGGCCCTGTCAGCTCCGTCCCTGGCCCAGGGCCCTCCCCCAAGTCAGAGCTCCTCCCACCCTCTCCCAAACCTGCTCAACCCGCCTGGCAGGCCAGCGTCTCCCAGAGGTGCCTCTGGTGCCCCCTGGGAGTGGGGGGAACAGGCATCCCACCGTCATCAGGAGAGCCAGCAAGAGTAGCAGCAATGGGGTAGGTGGGAGGGCAGGCTGACCCCTTCGGGAGGGGTTGGGGCAAGTAGGCTGCCAGAAATTGCCTCCATCCTTCTCCTGACCTGAGCTCGCTGCGCCCCCTCCCCCATGGTCCCTGGTCCCTCTTTCCTGCCGGCCAGAATTTTCCCCCTCTTCACCACCCACCCTCAAGGGCTCCGTCCTCCCTCCTGGCTCAGCTAACATCCAATCTGAATGACCCAGGGGGGCAAATGGGGCATTGGCCTGGAATGTCCTAGAAGCACAGAAAGCATGAGAGCTGGATGTGAGTCATCCCATCCCTCTCCAGGGCCCCCTTGAGGACAGGCCTGGGCTCTGGATCTCAGGATCAGCAAGCACCCTAGATCCCTGCAGTAGGTGTGTATAAACAGACCGGAAGGGGAGACCTACCCAGCCGTCTCCCCTTCCTTGATGGAAGACAGGCTGAGACGGTGGCTCTTCTTTTAAGAGGCTCTTCTTTTAAAGAACAATTTGTTGAACACTTACTATGTGCCAGGGGCTGTTCAAAGAGTTTTATAGAACTCAGCTCATTTTAACCTTCGTAGCAATCCTATAGAGCAGCTACATTCCTTATCCCCCTTTTAAAGATAGGAAGACTGAGGCACGGAGAGGTCACATAACTTGGTCAAGATCGTATCTCCAGTAAACAGAGGATTTAAGATTCAAACTCAGGCAACAGGGCTGCTAAGCCTGTGCTGTTAACCATCCCCTTATAACATTTGCATAATTACCCTTAAGTATATATACACCTCCTCATACTTAGGCCGTCTCACATACATAATTGTGCATAGAAACATATCATTACCCAGACGCTAATCACACCTAACATCTATACAGCAATTTATTTACAAATCGCTTTTACACCTAGATACAATGCCCACTGAAAGAGGGATTGTTGCCCTCTTAACCGTTAACAGACGTCAATTAAGGCTGCCATTTACTGACTCAACTTACCACTAACTGGCTCGGTTATTTGGCTGGAAGCAGTTTATCCTTTCTTTCTTTCTTTCTTTCTTTCTTTCTTTCTTTCTTTCTTTCTTTCTTTTTTAAAAAAAAAATTTTTTAACGTTTATTTATTTTTGGGACAGAGAGAGACAGAGCATGAACGGGGGGGGGGGGGG
>NW_024412404.1:40147157-40225717 GCF_014898765.1 Herpailurus yagouaroundi | reverse complement strand
AGAGGGAGACACAGAATCGGAAGCAGGCTCCAGGCTCTGAACCATCAGCCCAGAGCCTGACGCGGGGCTCGAACTCGCGGGGCTCGAACTCACGGACCACGAGATCGTGACCTGAGCTGAAGTCGGACGCTTAACCGACTGAGCCACGCAGGCGCCCCTCTTTTTTTTTAAAACCAAAGTAAAATAGGCTCAGTAGGAAAATTAAAACAGGGCAACGGGAATAACGCGAAAAGTAGAAGATCCCCCCCCTTTTCCTCCCGTTATTTCTGTTTCCAGAGGTAACTGCTGCTGACAGTTTCTTTGTAACCCCTCTGGAAATGGTCAGTGCACATGTAAGTAAATAGTATTAGAGATTCTATTTGGCTTCAAATCCTTGCAATGTCTCACTTGCGAAGAAGCCCTGATTCTCCTCCTTTTACAGATGAAACTTAAAAGCAGGTGGCTCTCCGAAGTCACTCAGGTGTTGAGTGGAGAAGTTTGCTGCCCATCCAAGTTTTCCTGGTCTGGAACCTGGTCCAGGTCTGGTGTCGTCACTGGTTCCTGGTTCCTGGTCTGGTGTCGTCATCGTCATCTTCGTTTCTCCTCCTCCTCCTCCTCCTTCTTTCTTCTTTCTTCTTTCTTCTCCTCCTCCTTCTTTCTTCTTCTTCTCCTTCTCCTCCTCCTCCTTCTTCCTTTCCTTTTTTTTTTTTAATGTTTATTTATTTTTGAGAAAGAGAGAGTGTGCATGCAGGCGAAAGGCAGAGAAAGAGGGGGCCAGAGGATCCAAAGTAGGCTCTGGGCTGACAGCAGACAGCCCAACGTGGGGCTTGATCTCATGAATGACACTATCATGACCTGAGCCAAAGTCCGATGTTTATCCGACTGAGGCACCCAGACGCCCTGGAACCTGTGTCTTCTACACCCTCTGCCCCAGGGTTCCTTGCCTCCTCCATCTCACGCTGGCACCGCGATGGGCCAGCTGAGGTGAGAGCCCCCTCATTCCCGTGGGCAGGCCGGGACTCTGCTGCTCTGTGCTTTTAGGGCAGGGTGGCCCCCTCTGACGACTCAATCTAGGGGAGAACCTGCTGATGGGAAGGGCAAGGAGCAGGCCCAGGAACTTGACTGAGATGACCGTGGGGTCCACATCCGCGGAGGGGCCCATCCCAGGATGCCCTCTGGGGTCCGTATTGGGTTTCGCTGAGGCCTTGAGGGTTACAGAGAACCACAGGCCTCAGTGTCTGCAGGACCTCCCAGACAGGGACACAGGATCGGGGAGGAAAGTGGTCCGGGGCTCCCAGGGAGGAGAGGGACATTTAGATGAGAACTCCAGCCCTCCAGAGGGAAGAGGCCGAGCAGGAGCAAAGACAGTACTGTTGCTCCTGGCTGGGAGGAGAGGCTCTGGAAGGCCCTGCCCCCTGGGTAAGCTTTCAGAACGACTCCCAGACCCGTCCTCAAGTCCTCTTTTGTACAGAGCCTTCAGGTTGGGGCCTTAGGAGATGTGAGTTGCCAAGGTCCAGCCATAGCCGCTGAGGCCTCGGAGGAGACTCTCCCAAGGGACTGGGTGCAGGGGGCATCTGACCCTGGCCGCCTGGGCTGTCCCTGCCTGGGCCTGCATGCCTCAGGCCTGCGTCCCGGTTCTCACACTCCCTATCCTCACACGGAGTGTAGACAATGGGCCAGGCTGGCACCTACCCCTTCCCAGTCCTCGTGGGACGCTCTTTGGGACAGAATCCTCAGTGAGGTGCTCCTTCCTATCCGTCCAAGACGGAGCTTGTATCAGGGATCCCCGAGGCCAGTACTCGGAAGGGAGAGCGGTCTCGACGAGGCTTGTGAAAGCCCGAGGAGAGGCTGAAGGTGGACCCATCTCTCTGCAATTTCTGGGCCAGACTGACTCCAAGGGACCAGGTAAGCCTGCCCGAGGGCTCGACCCTCTCCCTCGGCACACGGCAGAGGTCCCTAGGTCCCTGTTACCCCCAGGAATCATGTCCACATGCCTTAACGTGGACTTATTACTCGTGAAGTCCCACAGCTCTGATGTGTACCAGGTGGACATTTGTGGGACAGCCCGCTTCTATCTGTTGATAGTGACAGTGCTGGACTGGGGGTCTGAGGACATGGGTCTGTTCCCAGCTTGCCTTCTAACTGACTTAAGTGCCTGGGACAAGTCACTTCCCCACTCAGCCTCAGTTTGCCCATCTGTGAAATGTGAGAGCTGGACCGAGTTTGGAATCGTGGAAATCCGGGAATGAGCTGGCGTGAGTGGGGTTGGCAGGGGGAGTTCTGCTCGTCGAACTGAGGAGGCTCTCTGTCTAGGGAGCTGGGGAGCACTGTGGAAGGTGGGGACCCCTAAAAGGATATTATTGGTCATGAGGAAAGAATGTACGTGCGTGTGCCATCAGTGTGTTTATAAGTGTGCATGTGATGTGCATATATGTACACCGGAGCATGAGTACATGTGTAGGCGAGCGTGCATTCGCGCGTACGTGTGTGTGTGTGTAGCAGCTAATTGATCCCTCCCTCCCAGCTGGGGTGGGGGAAGGGGCCAAGAAGGCACTCACTCATTAGGAGGCAGCTAATGGGCCCAAATGGCCGTGTCAGCAAAGGCTGAGCTCAGATGCACTTCCTCCCGGAGGGGGGCAGGGGAGAGATGTGAAATAGGAAAGAGCGGGGAGAAGAAAGCAAAGAGGGACAGAAAGAAGGAGAAAGGATGAAGCTTGCTTTCCCGGGGGGAACTGTAACGTTTGCCGGGGCCTCACTTTGGCCCCATCAATAAATACTCCCACTTGCTTGGAGAAAACGCTCCAGGACCCGAGAAAGGGATGGGGAGAAACGGGATAGAAGACGGTGGAGGAAAGCGCGCCTATGTTCCTGTGCCCCAGGCACAGTACGTTCACGGACCGCCTATGCCTATCCTGCACGCCTATCCATGCACGCAGGAGCCACGTGCTCACCCAGGGACACACCCCTCGGGCACAAACTGAGCACACAAAAGGGCAGGTGCATGTGTGCATGAGGGTGTATATGCGCATTCACCCCAGGATGCTGGCTCTGTGTTAGGTGTGAGGGAGATCAAAGTGAAGAGGACAGGTCCCTGCCCCCTGGAGGCTGACATTTCAGTGGGGGTCCATGCTAATGAAACAGACCATTCATGTGGTTTGACACAGGCACACATAGGTGGACTTCTCAGGACCCTGGGGGGATCACCTGCCATTCCTTTGCCTGGGGCCATTTTCATACTGAGGGGTGGGAAAGGGGGAACCAAGGCCAAAGTCTGTACCTCAGTCAGCTAAGCCCTAGGAGGATGTGACCCTCGTGTCACATCCATTTCCCCCACACCCTTCCTTCACCACACCAGACCGTTGCCATTGCTTACAAAATCTCTCACTTTCAAATTGTGAAAACACTAGCTGCATGCATTGATAATAGCAAATCAGATTCATAGTCTGGATACCTGGCCGGGGAATTCTCTAAACTTGACTTTACAAGAGGATTATTTCTTTTTTTCTTTTTTTTATAAAAAAATTTTTTTTCAACGTTTATTTATTTTTGGGACAGAGAGAGACAGAGCATGAACGGGGAAGGGGCAGAGAGAGAGGGAGACACAGAATCGGAAACAGGCTCCAGGCTCTGAGCCATCAGCCCAGAGCCCGACGCGGGGCTCGAACTCACGGACCGCGAGATCGTGACCTGGCTGAAGTCGGACGCTTAACCGACTGCGCCACCCAGGCGCCCCAAGAGGATTATTTCTATCTTGCACCATTTACAAACTAGATTCCAGAGGAAATAAAAATCTGATTCTAAAATGTTAGAAGACAATATGAGCTAAAATGAAATAATTTCACATTAGAGAAGGCTGTTTAAAATAAGACACAGGGGCGCCTCGGTGGCTCAGTCAGTTAAGCGTCAGACTTTGGCTCAGGTCATGATCTCGCGGTTCATGGGTTCAAGCCCCATGTCGGGCTCTGTGCTAACAGCTGAGAGCCTGGAGCCTGCTTCAGGTTCTGTGTCTCCGTCTCTCTCTGCAGCCTCCCTTGCTCGCCCTCTGTCTCTCTCTGTCTCTCTCAAAAATAAATAAACATTAAAGAAAATTTAAAATAAGACAGAAACTATAATAGCCATCAAGAAAAGCATTGAAAAATATACATCTAAATTTAAAACTGCTTTCTGATAAAAGATTGAAAATGACATAGAGAGAAAAGCAACCAAAGCATAACAAATACTAATATGCAGAATAACGAATTCTAATACACCAATAAGAAAAAGATTTTAAAAACCTACTTGAAAAATGGGCAAAGTATATGAACAGGCAGTTTATACAAGAAATACAAAATATCCAATAAACTTAATAAAATATGTTCAACATTAGAGCGATGCAATCATAATTAGGAAGATGTAAATTAGAACAAAGATAAGATTTATTTTTGCTTGATCCATTAGATTAGCAAAATTCAGAAGACTGCTATTATCCAATACTGGAGAGAGTGTATGTAAAGTGGGTTGTCTCATCAGCAACTGGAAGCACCATAAGTTGCTCCAGTCCAGTCTTTCGGGAAGGTACTTTGGCAGTTTCTATTAAAATTAACAAGGCCCATCTTTGTCTTAGCAGCTCTATTTCTAGATATCCATTATCCTAACAAAATACTCATGTCTGTCCACAGAACCACATACCAGGGAGTTCACTGAGCATTTTTAATAACAATGAAAAGCTGGAACTAACCTACCAGTCCACTGGTGGGGCAATGGCTAAACTAAATAACAATGGCAACCTGTGCTATGGAATACTTAATATGTTGCAGTTAAAACTAATGAGGCAGATCTATAGGTATTGAGTCAGGACATCTCTGTGCCATATTTTTTTCCAAACCATATTTTTTAAAAAATAGAAACCTAGCTTATTTTTAGTGTTTACTTATGTATGTGTGTGTGGGGGGGGGGGGAGAGAGAGAGAGAGAGAGAGAGAGAGACAAGCGTGACCAAGGGAGGGGCAGAGAGAAAGGGAGACACAGGCTTCAGGCTCTAAGCTGTCAGCACAGAGTCTGACATGGGTTTGAACCCACGAACGGCGAGATCATGACCTGAGCCGAAGTCGTTTAACTGACTGAGCCACCCAGGCGCACCCCCCCTCCAAGCCATATTTTTAACTAGAAAATCAAATTGCAGAAAAATAATGTGTACACAAAGCTAAAAAAACACCCCAAAAAAATCTGTATGTTTTCTCATGTATAATATTTACATATACATGTAAACTCATAGGAAATTGTCTAGAAGGATACCTAGTAAACTGACCACAGTAGTGATCTCTGGGGAGGGTTCTGGAATCTGAAAGGGTGCTTCATAGTTATTTCTTACAACAGGAATGCATCCAGGCCGCCTGGCTGGCTCAGTCACTAGAGCGTGCAACTCTTGATCTCAGGGTCTTGAGTTTGAGCCCCACGTTGGGTATAGAGCTTATTTAATAAAAAAATAAATAATAAATGGACAAAAGAATGCATCCATGGCTCACTTTTGAAATTTAAAATAAAAAGTTAACCGAAGGTATCTTGAATGACTTCCTGAATGAAGGGGGCAGCAGTGAGACCCGACATACACACACGAGGAGGCACCAAGAGTTATCATCCATTGAATGAAGAGTGGAGATCCTCTCTGGAAGCCATGATGCTTTGGCAGATGTCACAAGGATTCGCCTTCCATTCCACTCCTGGGATGTTAACATTGGGGAGCTATCCAGACTGACTGGCTAGAGCCCCTCATTTTACAGAGGTGAGAGAGATGGCCGGGGCCCTAGGCATAGCTGCAGAAAGATCACAAAAGGTTAATGGAAGGCAGAGGGTGGCAATGTGACCGTACACCTGTTTGACTCGTCATTTGTTGTCTCAGAGACAGATCCAGGCCCGGGGACTCCTGGATGTCGCCACCGGCACTGCCTTCTGTCCCAGCGATTCAAAACAAATATTGAGTGATGATTGGTGCTAACAGTCACTCCCAGCAGCCCTCTGCAGTTGATAGGATCTTGCCTTGCACATGTCCTCATTTGTTCTCGTCATGGCTCTGAAAGGTAGCCCCTGTTGCTATCCCCATGTCACAGATGAGGAAACTGAGGCTCAAAGAAGTTAAAGACTTGGCCGGGCTCACTCAGACACCAAGAGGCAGCGCAAGACTCATCCTCATTCATTTCGCATCTTTACCCTTAGTTCTTCCGGCTGCAGCAAAATTCCTTCTGGGATTACCATCTTCTTCCCACCTCGGTTTTTCTGGGCACGAGCCTCGGCCCCGGCCTGACATTTGCTCTGGGAAGAATCCAGTTCTGAGGCTGAGCTCAGGCAAAGGACCTCACTGAGGCCTCGGGATGGTGATGAAGACCACGACGAGAGGCAAGACTGTGCAGTGACCTAATCACAAGGGCAAGCCCTTGGCACCAGATGCACCAGGGCTCTCTAGCTTAGCGAGCTTGAGCACATGCCTCAACATTTTTGCCTCTGTTTCTTCATCCATAAAATAGCAATAATATGAGAATCTCGCTTGAGGATGTGGCGAACATACACTGAGATAATACATAGAAAGGCCTTGGTTTGGGCCCCAGCATTTTATTAGCTCTCACTAATACGCTGAAGGCGCTGATGGCAAACATTTATGGTGGGATGGCCCTTCCGCCCAGGTAAGCATGACTGAATCTCGGGTTTAGTCACACTTGCACTACAGACGGAGCTACGTCAGAGAAAAGTGTGACGGCAGCCTGGGAACTCCGGAGGAGCACCTGAGGCCGGGAGAGGATGAGCCGGCCTCCAGCTGCCAACAGGGAGAAATAAACCCCCAAACAGGAAAACAAGCCCCGTGTCTTTAGAGTAGATGGTCTGAGAGGCAGTCAGAACTCATTGTCGGGGGAGGGCGAGGGGGAGGGCCGTGGTCAAGGGCAGGACGGGGCCAGTATGCCAAGCAAAGATGCCAGGAGGATGGCCGGGGACAGGTTTTAGGGGTACTTAGGATCCACAGTGAGAGTCGGCCAGATAGGATCCACAAGCCAGGGTGGGTCTGGATTTCCCTTCCTCGGGGCTTTTGTGTCTAGAAGGAGCCAGAGAGGGATAAAGTAGAGGGCCGAGGGACTCAGAAGGCTGAATACCCAAAGCAGTCTCCAAGTCTTCTTGGCAACGGCTGATAGGGGACATCCAGAGTCATCCAAGGTCAAGGAGAGGGGCTCTCTGAGACAGTTCCATAACATTTTCCAGGCTGCTTCCTGTTGCCTCTCCCCAACTCTTGTCCCACAGGAGCCTAAGGCCAAACAGTTACCAGACTGTGGGGGCAGCCAGTGTGGAAGGAAGCGGCCTAGCCCAGCTGAGGTGTGGGGTGCTCTCGTTCGCCAACTGCCCGTCCAGGGGCTGCTCTCGAGCTTCCTCCCCCTCCCCCTCGCTCCACATCCACCTGATCATGAAACCCTCCCTAGGATTTCTAACATCTCCCTTCCTTCTCCCTGCTTTCCCTGCCCAGGCCACCACCTTCCGCCTGGACAGAGGCAATGGCCTCCTCGCTGCTGCCTCACCCTCCCATCCACCGCTCGTGGCCACAAGAATAATCTTCCTAAATTGTCTATCTGAACAAACTACGCCTCTGATAAAGTCAAAAACAACAACAATACCCTTCAGTGATTCCTCATTGCCCTGGAGGCCAAGTTCAAGTTCAAGGTCCTTATCAGGGTTGGCGAGGTCCCTGCTCTCCTCTGTGGTGTCATCGCTTATCATTCACCATCTCATAATTTATGCTCTGGCTGCATGGGACCGCGGGCTCTCACCTCAGGACCACTGAACCAGAATCTGCGTTGGAACCAGCTCCCTAGATGATTCTCACGCACATCAAAGTCTGAGAAGACAGCTCTAGACTCGTGTGTCCCAAATTCTCTGATAATTAGAATCTCCTGGGATGTTTATTAAAAATGCAAATCCCTGGGCCCCACCCTAGCCCAGCCAAATCAGAATTTCCGTGGGAGAGGCCTGGGAAGCTGTGTATTTAACAAGCCTCTCAAGTGACTCTCTTCGTCAGGGAAGTTTGGGAATCATTATCGGTGGTTCTCAATCTTGGCTGCACATGCGAATCACATGAGGGAGCTTTAAATCTATATGACCGATTGGGGATTGCTTTCTGGGGTGCAGCCTGGCTGGGACCCAGAGCCTCCCTGTATGGGCTGTGGCCGTGGGATAACATCCCACTCCAGCTTGGAACCGACTGGGGTGAGAGCAGGGAGAGAGGCAGAGGGTGGAGAGAGCGCGCTGGCTTCCGAGGATCACAAACGGCACTGGAGCCTCAGGATTACTCCGGAAGGAGGTTTTCTCCCCACGTGCAGGTACAGAAACAGACTCAGAGAAGTCACGTGTCCATAGCCACAGAGCTGATCAATGGCAGAGCTTGGGCTCTGGGTCTTCTGGGATTTTCCCTCTGAGATACACAGGCAGTGACTGCCTTCCCCACTCACGTTTGCGCTCTCACACCCAAGCACAATCATTTACACCCAGAAGCACCAACACATTTACGCAGACACACGCCTACACACAGTCACACACATGCACACCGTCAGTCCTCCAGCATGCACACTCACGGACACAAATGCATCCATACCCACTCTCATGAGCCCCTGGCGGCTCTCCCTCTTTCCCAGAGGTCGACTCTCCAATCTTCACCTGGACCTCATTCAAAGTGTGTATTGAGGGGTAGGGTTGGGCCTCAGAGGAGTGGCAGGGAAGCAGATGTCTGGCCCCAACAGCCCACCTCATCCCTCCGCCTTACGAATCGTGCCTCCAGCCCTGGGTCAAGGGGCTGACTGTGTTTGGGCACAAACACAGTTCATTCTTGAACGACGAGAAGCCAGAATGGAGATCAGGATAGAAATCCACCATCAACCAGAGCCCCCTCAGGCCATTCTGAGCCTGGAGCGAAATCCTGGGGCTCAGAAGTCAGACCGAATTGGGGTTTGAATCCTGTTCTTACCACTTCCTCGTGGTGTGGCTTCCAACAATTCACTTCCACGTCTCTAAGTCTCGGCTTCCTGGTCCGTAAAGCAGGGCTGTAAGTTCTGCCTTCTTGCAGCACTGATAGGAAAAGCAAATTGCAAGGGCGTCTGGCACAACACATGGAAAGCATTCCATCCATTGAAGCTGTTTTTCACTATCCTTGCTATTATCATCATCAAATATCATCATTATTACAAACGCCCCCGCGGGTGGCCCGTTGAGGAGATCAGCCAACGGGCAGATGGGCTGAGGTGGCCTTTCCAGGGCAGAGCAGAAGGGCAAGGGTAGGGGTAAAACAGGTCGTGGGGCAGAAGCTAGAGAGGGCCGTGAGGGGGCTCCTTCCAGGCGGGAGCAGGTACAGCCGGAGAGGGTGTCGAGCATGGACCCAGCTGTGTCCCCTGGTTCATAGGTCACTTCCTGCCCTATCAGAGAGACAGAAGGGAGCTGGGGGCCCTTCCCTAGGCTTCAGTGCCTGGTATCCCATCCCTCTGAAGCTCTAGATAGAAACCAGGGTCTACCCATCAGCAGTGGGTGTCCTCCTCTTTATCTCTGCTATCAGTGCCCCGAGCCAGCACCACCTCCTGCTTACCATTGCTCCCTGAGAAGCTTCGCTGCATTCTCCAGGCACCCCGGGGAGGCTTAGAGGGTCAGGAGTTTTCTCCTTCACGGAGAGTCAGACTGGGAAGCATTTTCTGCTAATTGACCTTGAGGTGGGAAATTGAGACACAGGACCCCAGTCCAAGCCACAGGGAGAATTCAAAAAAGCTGGGGCTGGAATCCTTGACTTTTACTTCCTCCCCCAGACACTGACCGCCAGGGCTGGGAGGGGATAAAAAGGTCTCCCCGGGCCGACCTGAACTGAAGGGTCAAGATCTCCATCTTCTGGAGGTAAGGCCAGATTTAGCCAGTAGCTGGGGAGCGGCAAGACTTTTCCAAGGCACCCCCAGGCCTCTGCCGAAGAAGACGGAAGGGAAGCCGAGATGGGTTGGTGGGGGGGGTATTGCACCGAGACCGGTACTGCCCTCTCTGTGGCCGGAGCCCAGCCGAGGAGGCCAATTACCCACGAGCCCCTGCTCCCCAGGGCCCCATCACCAGGAGCTCTCATCACCTCCAGGCCCAAGCGGATCCCCCTTTATCAGCCCCCCTGGCACCAGCCTGTCTGAGCCTCCCGCACCTCTGACGCCCAGGACATTTGTTTTGGTATCTGTGGTCAGAACATAATTGGAGCTGAAACACCCACTCGGACCCCCTGAAGGATAAACAAGCTAGGCTGGGGCAGCCCTGGAACCGACGTGAAGACAGACATAAAGACAGTGGGCTGAGGAAGCCAGGCAAGCTGGGTGTGGAAGGCCAGGCGGGGAAGGGAGAGGGCCCAGGTGGGGAGACAGCCATGGGCCTGCATGCATCCAGGGCAGGGAAGTCAGGGCCCAGGTGCACCTGCGAAAGCCTCCCCACCCCCAGCCCGCCCGGGTCCGTGGCTGATCCTCAGGAAACTCTGGGCCTAATGAGGGTTTCCCCAGCCTCCAAGGAAGTCCGCTGTGCAGACTAGAAGCTAGCTAACAGTCCCGTTCCCTGGACCCTGTCCCCACAGCCTGCAGCTCAGTGGGTCTTCAGGCCCAGGAGTCACGCTTGGAAAAACACTGGCCTTCATTGAGGGGGACGTCTTGACCTTCCCTTCAGGGAACCTGAGAGCAGGAGACTGGGCCCTGCCTGGGGCTGGGAGTTCCCAGGCAGACCCGAAGGCCCCACAGCCACGAGGGGCACTCCAGGATCCCAGCTAATACCTGCAGAGAGCTGGGGGGAGGAGATGACGGCAAGGACAGCTAGGCAAGATCTGCCAAGGAGACGGATGGTTCCAGCTGTTTTCCTGGGGCTCTAGCTGAGGCAGCTGGGGCTAAAGGAGGCCTGGCTGTCCTTCAGAGTCCGGCTCTGCCAGCTCCACCCTTGGGGCTCAAGGCATTTAAAGGGCCAGAGCCCTGCGTCTCTGGGGGAAACAGCTTGTTGGCTAGGTGGTGATGCAATGCCACGCGTGCTATGCACACCATCATACCGCAGCTCTGCCCGGCCTCGGGAGAGGCCAGAAGACCATACCCTTGCGTGGGATGTGGGGGTTGAGGGGCTTGGAGAAGGGTCAGGCTGGGGGCCTCTGGCAAGCCCGTTGTTGAAGCCCCAAGTCTCCATTTGTGTCTCTGGGCACCTCACCACTTACGTGGAGGAGGGAGAGGGAGGAGGGGGCGGGTCTGTGGGGGGCCAGGGGTCCTTGAGTGGAAAGGGTCCACGCAGCTCACAGGCCCGTGTGTCTGAACGATCCGTTTGAGGGCCAGCGAGCCCTCCAGACGCTGAGGATGGGCTTGGACCTGGGAAGGAGAGCCTTAAGAGCCTGGCCACATTTCAGGGGAGCTCGGCCCCAGCCAGTGATGTTGGGACTGGCCACGTCCTCCCCGGCTCGGGTCCCGTTGCTCACACACGCCTTCTGGGACCCCCGACTCTTCTGAGACGATCCCATTGGAGGATGGCACCGGGTGTGGTCTCATGTGTGAGATGGGTCCTGTCTTTTGGTCCCACTGAGGCTCGGGGCTCTTTCCCTGGGCAAGACTCACATCTCCACCTATCCCACCCCACCCCGGCGTCTGTCTCCTGCCCAGCCCACCTTTTCCAAAGGCATTTCCTCCAGCGCCGCTGTCCTGGGCTTTAGGTCTGCCCTCTGGTGGACACTGCCATAACTACTGCCACCACCTTCTGAGGCTTTGGCCTTCTCAGAGGTGTGGCCAGAGAGAGCGGCACCGACCCCAGAGAGACAGGGCCCTGGGGGAGGCAGGCAGGACTCCACGGCCATCCGTCCGGTGAGCACGCCCACATCCTGCTTCCTGGGACGGGGCGCTCCCAAGAGTTGGGCTTCTTTGGCAGCGGAGGCTCTTAGGTGCTGGGCAGGAACCTCCCAGGAAAGTCTCCCTCTGCTCCACCCACAACGGCCTCAGGAAGCCCAGGGGCCAACCACGGGCCTCTCATTCTGCCCCGTTTCTCCTGGCCAGGACTAGAAAGGTCCCGGAGGCCACAGCCCCATTTCCTAGAGCTGAGAAGTTCCTGTGCGCGTTCTCAGGCGGAGCAGACACTCACTCGCTAATGGGACACTTCTCCCTACTATCCCCTCAATCCCTTTGCCTGGAGCTCCTTGCCTGGGCCAGACCAGTGAACACCCACAGTCCTGTAGAGCTGCTATGAGGACCCAGAGGTCCGATGATCCACCTCATAGACGCAGACGGAAGGACGGAAGCCCTCATCACAGGATTCCTCCACGCGCCCCAGCAACGGTGAATAATTTATGTACAAGGCGGAGAAGACAATAAATCAGCAGCAATGATTAACATGAGCTATTTTACGTGTGAGAAAGATCTATGGCAGGAGGCTGCCAGGTTGCTGGTGATTAATGCTGCTGTTTGCACTGGCTTCTGGGCCTTTATATTCAATTATGGGCCTGGAGTATGTGGGGGGTCCTGGGAATGGCATGGGGGAGACCAGGAAACAAGGGTGGAATAGTTGTTGCCTAGGACCGAGGTTGAGATGACAACAGGTGGCAGCCTAGCCCCGTGGACACCTTTACCGATGAAAAGGCTGTTAGTGGGACAGAGAAGTGGCTATTTCTGTGATGGGGGTCACTCTGCCCCTGGGATCCCCTGTAAATACTGGTGAAAAGGGTGCCCCGGCAAGGGGGCACAGATGGAAGGAAGTATCCTTGGGCAAATCTGACCCTTCTAGAGTCCAATGTTGGATTTCTGAGTCGGGAATGGAGTAACAGCAGCCAGTCAGCTTGGGGTTGGGGTCAGCAGTTAACGCTGGGAAAAGCTCCCTGTCAGCAACAGAGCCAGGGAACCAGAGCCTAATTTCACATCCTAGACGTGGATGGCGGCAGGGGGACAGGCCGGGGAAGAACTCTCCGGGTGCCCTCGTCCCAGCTGACCCAGGAAGCCCTGGGAGGCCCCCTCCCTGCATTCCCACACTCGGCCTCTCTTGCTCAGCCGGCTCCAGCTGGCCCCTGTCAGTGCTGGGAGGCGGGGGGCGGGTGGGGGGGGGGTCCAAAGAACAGTGGCGGCTTTGGGGTTAAATGATTTCCCCCTGCCCACCCCCTCCCAGCCCTGGCTCCTATCAGCTCCTTCCTCCTCTTCCTCCTCCTCCTCCGCTCCAGTGACCTCTGTGCAGTATGGCCCTGCCTCCCCTTAGAACCCAAGGCTTGTCATGAAGGGTGGGGGTGGGGAGTCTTCTGGGGGCTGGGCTGACAGCTGAGCACTGGGACCCTTTGGAGGACCCGGACGTGCAGGAAGAGCTCCCTCCCTCCCCCCAGCCTGGCGTGGAGACTTCTGTAAGTCATTCTATCCACAGGCCAATGCTTCAGAATCGCAGGTCTGGGGTGGGAGGAGGCTTGAGGGAAAAGGAAAAGGGAACATCATCACCCTGGTAGGGGATGGGACGGGGCACCAGAGGAGGCTGGTTTCGGCAGGCCAGAGTTTCTGGCTGGAGAGAGAGCCTGTGGCTCGTCTCCCCCAAGCCCCCGCCCCTTGCACACCCTGCAACTTCGTGGGAAGTGGTCCTAAGTCATAATGCTGTACGTCTGTGTGTGTGAGCCTGTGTGGGTATGAAATTCTGTGTGTCTGCCTCTAGAAGTCTCTGGGAAGCGTCTGGGTCCGTGGCGGCGTGTGCCTGTGTTTCTGAGCACCTGTTGTGGCTGTATGAGGGCCCATGTGGGGAGCACATGAACACACACGCTTGAGGCTGACCCCAGCCCGGGCCTCGCTCACAGCCCCATCTGACCCACCATTCCCCGACAACTGTCTTCCTCGGCCCCTAATCCCCTGCTTGCCCGGCTCATCCCCTGGACTCCTTGGGACTCCATTAATGAGCCCCGGCCGCCCCAGGACAAGCTCCAAATTAACCCCACTGCTGACCCCGACATGGACACCTGTAATTAGGCCAGGAGTGGCTGAGGCAGAGAAGGCCCTGGGGCTGAGGGGGGTGAGGGTAAGGCTGCGCTGGGACAGGGAGCCTAATGCCCAGGAATGCTCTAAAAGCTGCGCCTGGCTCCAGGGCCCGCCGCCTGGCTCATCTCTAATACCTCACAAAGCCTCCCAGACGGGGCTCCGGGGGGATTACCCCCCAGAGAGGCCCTGGAAGTGGGCAGGGCTGCTCAGTGCGCCCACCCTGCTGGCTCTGGGCTGGGGAGGCCTTACGGGAGGGGAAAGCTGCCCCCGTGGCCTCAGAGCCCAGCAGCTAGCCCCCAGGGTTTCGGCAGCCCAGAGCCTGTGTTCCTGACGGCAGCCGCCCCAGGGAGAGCCAAGTCCAGGCTGGCTGGTGCACCCCCCCACCCCAGGGCCAGCCCCTCCCTCCCCCAACTTGTTTTGTTTGCTCTGTGTGGCGTGTCCGGTAGCCCCACCTGCATTAACCCCTGACCCCAACCGTAACTCTTCCTCCACGGTCTGACATCTGTGTTTATCCAGTTCCCCTTCGAGCCTTTCCCCTCCTGCCGGGCCTCTCCCAGGGAAAGCTGCATCCACCCTGGGACTCCCCCGATCCTGGGAGCTGCGGGAAGAACTGTTGCCCGTGAGTGTGTCTGAGAGCAAAGGCGCACAACTGATGTGGCTGCTGCTGAGGGCCTGGCAGGCAGCACGCACGCGGGCTTGGGAGATCACCTTGATGTGCAATCTGGCAATATCTATCAGACGTTTTCAATGAACATATCATTTGGCCGAGCAATTCTACATCCAGGAATTTGTCTATCTGCGTCCCGGGTGTGTGCTCGGGCAAATATATATCGTCAGTATTTATGGTCGTGTTGTAAGAGCTAAAGACAGGAAGCGTTCTAGGTGTCTACCCAGACGCTGGCTGATAATGAAGCCACAGCCACACAACGGAATACTCTGCAGCCATTCAAAAGAGTAGCTACATACTCCCATCATCAATGATCTTCAAGATATAAGGGTAGCAAGGTGCAGACAGAAGGCAAGATGCAGAGCAGAGTAGGGTACATGCCACCATTTGGGGAGGGTGCGGAAGAAGAGGAAATATGCACATAAGCATTCACCAGTTTTTGAAAATCTATAGTTTTAAATCTTCAAGAAGTAACAGTGGTGGCACTGAGGACCAGGAGGGGAACTGAGGTCAGGAGTTTCACTCCTTTGTACTTTATGATTTTTTTTTTTGAACTTTGTATATGCTTTACTTTTCAAAAACAAACACGTTTATTATAACACAAAAATAAAATACATATCTCTTGGGACCCAACTATTCAATTTCCAGAAATCTAGCCTACAGAAATAAACAACTACACAAAGATAATACAAGGATGGTCTGCTGTTTAAATGTCACACACTGGGGGCGCCTGGGTGGCTCAGTCAGTTAAGTGCACGATTTTGGCCCAGGTCATGATCTCACGGTTTGTGGGTTTGAGCTCCGTGTCCGGCTCTGTGCTGACAGCTCAGAGCCTGGAGCCTGCTTCGGATTCTGTGTCTCCCTCCCTCTCTGCCCCTCCCCCGCTTACACTCCGTCTCTGTCTCTCAAAAAACTAAATAAATGTTTAAAAAAAATGTTAAATGTCATACACTGGAAACAACTTACATGCTCATGAATAGGTTAACTGTTTAAATAAATGATGGTATATCTGAACAATAGAATATGAGTGGCCATATAAAAATGAGGTAGATCTCCATGTACTGGCATGGGAACACTACAAAGACAAATGTAAGAGGAAAAAGTAAATTGCAAGCCAATTCAAAAATATTCCATGTGTCAAAAAAGAGAAGGAGCAAAAGGAAGAAGGAAGGAAGGAAGGAAGGATGGATGGAAGGAAGGAAGGAAGGAAAGGGAAGGAAGGTGGAGAGGGGAAGGAAAGGAAGACAACTATATATTTCTCTATGTACATATATATGACATAAATGTATCCCCAAAACTCTAGAAAGATAAACACCAAATTGATGGGAGAGGGAAAATGGGAAGAGGATGTCACATATGCTTCTGCATCTATAACAAGACTTTAGGGGCACCTGGGTGGCTCGGTCAGTTAAGTGGCCAATTTCGGCTCAGGTCATGATCTTGTGGTTCCGAGAGTTCAGGCCCCGTGTCGGGCTCTGTGCTTACAGCTCAGAGCCTGGAGCCTGCTTGGGATTCTGTGTCTCCCTCTCTCTCTGCCCCTCCAGCTCTCTTCTGTCTGTCTCTCTCTCAAAAATAAATAAACGTTAAAAAAAAATTATAAGACTTTAAGTACTTCTTGTATAATTAAAAAATCAAATAAATAAAAGCTCCAAAGATAACGACAGCGCCAGTCACTCATCTGGTTTCCTCCCACTACATCAGCTTCTGAAACTGGCGTGAACAGCGCCATTATTATCCTTCTGTTATGGAGGGGGAAATGGAGACTGAGAGAGGTTATACAACCTCCCCAAGGTCACACAGCACACCCGAGCTGGAATGGCCCTGAAGCTCATAGCTCGTCCATACCATCTCTCCTTGGAGGTGCCATTTCTTCTGTGTTCTGGGCCTCCTCAAGGGTATGGACATCTGGGTTGGGGTTAATAATTTCCCCCTGCTCTTGTGTACAGCACGTCACGGACGCCCTTCCCTTCCTGTCCACCTCATCCCCTCCAGCTCCCAGAGGACCTGCTGGCGAGCCCAGCCCGGGGTGCAGCTCCTGGCCTTGGCATGGCTGCCAGCTTCCCCATCACCTGCTCCTGTTCTGGCTCCTTCTACCAGCAAGAGCTATGTACCCGTTCCCCGCCAACACCCCCCACCCTGCCACAGAGCACCCCCTTAATTACAGTTAATGGCAAAGACCATAAGAGCTTTATTAACTTTATTATGGACCCAATTAGCAGCTAATGCCCCATGACTACTATCCCCCCCAATAATCCCATTAAACATAATGAAGCAGTCTTCTCCCTCCCCTGCTGGGTTGGGGCTGAGGGGACCGGGGAAATCCATCTTCCTGGGCCTGATTTTGCCCCTCAGGCCCATTGGACACCAGTGAAGGCCTGGAGCTTCTAGGGGACCAGGGCTGGGTACGAGAAGACAGAGATTAATCAGCAAGTATTTTGATGCCGGCCATTGAGCCTAGACACACACACACACACACACACACACACACACACACACACACGTGCACTGACACACACACTCACATATACCACCTGGCTGATGTCCAAACAATTCCATTCTTGAAACAGGGATGTGGAATCACACCCAGTCCTCGAGTACATCCCTGTCCGGCACACAGACATTCTCCCAGCCTTGTCCAAGAGCTCTTCAGAGTGGGGCGTCCAAGTCCAAGGCCTCTGCCTGGGCTTGTCACCGGGTAAGGGATCAGGAGCCAGGAGGTAAGGAAGGCAGAGGGCGAGAAAGAGTCATTCTCCCCTAAAGTCCACACCTCCACCACACCCCTAGCTCTTGCCCTGCTCTGGCTGATGGTTTTGATATTTATTCAGCACCCACAATGTGCCAGACACAGTGAGAGACCCCCTCTGCCATCTCACTTGAGCACCACCACAAGCCACGGAAGTAGGCATTACTTCTCCCATTTTACAGATGAAGAAACTGAGGCTTTGAGAGACAGCCAGGTTTTGAAAGAGCTGTTCTACATGATTTGCCTTAAAAGATCTCTCCTCTCTCCTTCCCCAACAACCCACCTTTCCCCCTCCTAAGGCAGAAGAGGGAGAGATCATGGAGGCAGTTCCCTATTACCTAGATGAGGAGCTAAGGCATAGAGAAGATTCGAGGGGCCATCATGGTGCTCATGACAAGACAGCTCATTCTACTGTCTTGAGAATGAGAATGAGTCTCATTCTTCTCCCGCCTTGATGGGGCGAGAAAGCTAGAAACCAGAGAACGCTGCCCCCGCCCCCCAACACTACTGTCACAAGAGGCCCCTGAACTGTTAAAGCCCAGGCCTCAATGCAGGATCTGGCATGAAGGAGAAGGTGGGAGGGGACAGGAGTGTGCGAGGGTAGCCACAACAGGTTAAATCCCCAGCTACCCCCATGATCAAAGCCTTCAGACTTGGGGATTCTGGTCCCTGAGGGTCTATGCCAGGGGACCTCGTCCATCCCCACCCGAAGTACAAGAACGACCTCCAGATGGGCTGGGGGTGGCACGTACTCTCCTTCACTTGGCCCCGGATAAAGAATAAGGAGTAGACGCTGAGACTGACAGCGTGGAATCAATGGTTGCCCTGAGCAAGGGGGCAGGGGCTCAGGAAGGGAGACCCTTGAACCTTTGCTTGGAAGCAGTCTCCCTGTTCCCGCTCCCCCTCCCTCTGGCTGGCGCAGCCTGGAAGCAGCCACTTGAAATGGGTCCCAGGGAGCCTGGGAGAGGGGCTGGCCTGGCTGCCTCCCCAGTCAGACCCACTCCCCCACCCCAACCCCGACCCAGCCCCAGCTGGGGTCAGGCAAGAGAGCGAGAGCTTTCTCTCTAGATCCATCCAAGTCAGGATCCCTCCCTGCCACACACACCCAGCATGGCATCCCTCCAATTGTTCCATCCCTGGGGAGGGGGGGGATGTGAGTAAGTCAGCACCCTCTCCTTTCCCAAAAGGCCATGGGGCCTGGGGAGGGGGCAATCCTACTCCCTGGGGTTACTCTAGGGCACTGAGTAGCCTCCCAGGGCGGGGCCCTATTCTTCTCTTTGCCCTGGATGAGTGTTCTCTGACACCCAGGGCCCGGGCCCCACCCCACCCTCTGAACAAACAGCACCACCCTCCCCACCCTCCTCACACCCAGAGGGATCCGGTGCCCAGAATCAGCCAATAGGGGATGCTGCGGAGGGGCCACGGTGGAGTGCAAGTGAATTTGGGGGCCTTGGGCAAAGTCAGCCTGTACTGAGGCGCTGGGCAGGGCAACTGTTGGCTTTACCATTTCCTGGCAACGCCAGCTTAAGCAAGTACCCAAACCCTTCTGAACCTCAAGTGTTCTTCTGTAAAATGCAACTGAAAATTGAACCTACTCTGTAGAGCTTTTTGTGAACATTAAAGTTGTAACATATATAAAATGCTTAGCGAGAATCTAGAAATACTTAGAACACAATAAATGAGAATTGTATTGTTGTCTGCAGGGTGGGGTGGTCCCTAGATTGGCAATAATAATCACAACATAATAATAGATAACGTTGTTAGAGCACTAGAGGGACCATGGCCCCTCAAGTAACTATGCCTGGTTCTTACTAAGAAAGGAGGAGAGGACTCCTGTCTCCTCACCTTGACCATCCAAGGCCTCCACTACTTACAGTGCACCCTGGCCTGAGGATTTCAGAGGGCTGACTCAGTCCTGGCTCACTTCCCTCATACCCTAAAGGTATCTTTTTACATGCCCGCATCACCTCTTTATACACGGCCCCCCAAAACTACACACACCTACACACACACACACACACACACACACACACACACACTGTGCCTTCTTCCCCCTTCCTTTCCCCGGAGCAAGGAAGAAAGAGATATCAGAGTTTGAAGGATGTGAAAATTAGCCGGAACTGAGAGAGGCATCAACTTCAAGGCAGTATCCCCCCCCACACACACCCCTTCTCTGCCCAAGGGATGGTGTTTCCACAAGTCTCTGCAGGGAGACCCCCACCCCACCCCAGGTGCGGACTGACACTGTCGGGCGAGGAGAGGGAGCAGGAAAGGTGGCTTGCCAGCAAGAACAGGGCCCCAGCCCAAGGCCGGGGCGGGGCCTCCAAGCAGCCCACTCAGCACTCAGAGCTGTGCTCAGGGTGGGCAGAGGCCAGAGGAGGAGACAGTTGGAGCCCAGCTTCCTCAGCCAGAGCTGAAAGTGCCACGGGTTTGTGCCCCCTCGTTGGGGGACAGCTCCTTCCCTGGGAAGCAAGAGGGATCTAGGACAGTGTCCTTATCTCCAAGTGCCTCCCCAACCCCACCTCTGGCCCGTCTGAAGGTCTTGTTGGAGTCCCTGCCTCGATTTCCCCACCTCTCAAGGAGGGCCACCGGCTGTCACTTGCTCTGCCTTCTGGTCACACTGAGCGGCGGGCGGGAGTTCCCGGAGAGAAGGCCCTGGCAGAAGAGCCTGTCTCTGTCATCGTTAACAGCCACAATTATTATTATTTGGAGAGACAGGCCGGAGGTGGTCAGGGACGTGGTTGGGGTGAATGAAATGAAGAAGTCCTCGGTATGTGCCGTCTCGCCAGGTTAATACTCCTGCCTGTCGGCCTGACAGCTGCAAGATTGATTACCCAGGCCTCCCGCTCTTTATAACTCGATCAGTCGAATTAATCTCTGGCTGTCGGCCCATCTGATGCCTGAATCACAAATTTAATTTGGAGGTGCACGGCTCCTCCCCCATCCCGTCTCCTCCTTTCCTGCCGGCCCCCTTCCTCCTCAGTCCCTCCCTCCTCCTCCTCTTTCCTCCCTACACCTCTGCTTCTCCCCACTTCTTCCTGTTCCTCCTGCTCCTGCTTCCCTGGGCCTCTAGGGCCTCTCAGCGGGCGGTGGGCGGAGGAGGAGGGAGAGGGGGGTGGGTGGCCCTGAGTCAGCAGACCCTCTGCCCAGGCCACGGGAGGGGTCATGGTCACCCACCCACCGGGCAAGGCGCCCATCCCACCGTGCTCCACCCCAAACGGAGAAAGAGGCTTAGCTGACACTAAGTAAGACATATTAATGTACTAAAGACTTAATGAAGTTGGGGGGGGGGGGGTGTGGGGTGGAAAGTGCTTGCTTTATTAGTTTATGGCCGATTAATGGGGACGCCATTACTGTGATGGAGATGAATCGCTGCTGTCAGCAGCCTGGGCTGAGGGCCGGCCCTGGCTCTTCCTTGGTGGTGGGTGCCCTGAACAGAGTCAGGGAGAACTGCATTAGAAGCGCCTATAGGATCCCACCCCGGGAGGCCCTGAGGCCAAGCTGGAGGGGTCGGAGCAGGGCTCAGCTCTAGGCTTTGGGAGGAGGGGTGCAAGAGGTCAGGGCTGGGCGCCAATGTCAGTTGGGAACGCAACCAAAGGCAGCAGGGCAGGGAGGTGGCCTGGCTCTGGACCTGCACACAGCAGGGGCTCAATAATGTCACCTGGGGGAAAGGGAGGGGGAATCTAAAAGGCCAGAATAACCAGCACCCACTTGATTTGCCTGAGACCCTTCCCAGAGTGAAGAGCAAGGGAGGCCGGATCTCTTCCATCCTTCCTCTGAGGGTGGTGGCGCACAAAGACCCCAGGTCCGCTGGCCCAGAGGACTGGGCGTCTCATCACCAGCAGCAGGCGGCCCTACCGCTGGGATCCCCAGCACCGGAGCCAGACACGTCACCCCACACTCTGCAAAAGCATTGCCTCAACTAGCTGGCAGCTACTGACTGCCCAGGCAGCAAGGTGGAGAACAGGGCAGGTGGACTTGGGGGACAGCCATGGGGAAACGGGAATGATGCCACCCGACCTCTAGGCTTTCTCAGGCCTGGGGGACAGGCTGTCCCAGTCAGCAGGTGAGCTGATCCAGACACACCCTTGGTGGCTTTCCCCTCCCCTCAGCTCCTTCTGACCTCCATGACCCCAGCCCCACCTTGCCTTGTATGAAGAGGGAGAAGTAAGGACTGAACCTAACACAGCCCTGCTCCCAAGGGCCACTCTATTTGGAAGACTCCAGAGGCCCCCATCTCTCAAGAGTATATGACATCTTGACACGGACATTTTGATGCAGGAACATTAAACTCTCGATTTTTTAAATTATTATCAAGTGATGTTCTTCTATCCTTCCCTAAGCCCCACGCTGCCCTAAGCCCCTCCCAACCCCGACACAGCCCGGAGAGGAATCGGGGATGAAAAGAGATTCTAGAAGGACTAGATGGACTCAGAATCAGTCTGTTGGCCACAGTACACGGTACTAAAAATACATTTTGACATTTTGACACAAGTTAGGCCAAGCAGCTGTGGCCAAACGACAGAGCAAAAGTGCCCTGTTTGGTCTTTTTGCCCTTCTTGCTACGTGCATGGTTTACATGACGCTGTGGGCGCGCGCGCGCGTCCCCGCCTCCACCGGCGACCACGTGTGTGAGAGCCAGCCGCTGGGTCTGAGCGTGCTCCACGAGGGCCTGCATCTGTGTGTGTCGAGCGTCCGTCTGCATCACGGGGCGGACACTCCCTCCTGCGGCACTGAGGTTGCCACTCTGAGTGCTCAGGCCAGGGGGCCAACCATTGGTTCAGGGGTCACCACCCAAGCTCACTCCCCAAGGTAGGAGCTACCTGCTCAGCCTAACTGGGAAATAAATACCCTGTTTCTGAGAGTAATTTAATTATTGGCTCCTGCGGACGAGTGGGTAATTAAATTCCGCAGCTCCCAAAGTAATTAATTGCTATGCAAATAGTAATGCCCTCTGCTTTGGAGAGAAGGATCTCGGCCTGGGTTTGCCCTGCAATTAGAAGCTAATAATTACCCTGTCAGTTCCCAGCCTCTGCCCGGTAATTACCTGCTGCAGCCCCACCGGTCACCAAGGGCCGGGACGGTCATCTGCTGCCGCAGCTCTGGCTGCGGTGGCCCCAACTGCCAGGGCAGGGCATCTCCGGAGCACTGGTTGATCTTGAGGTCCTCCCCATGATGTGCCATATCCACACACCTCAGGAGCCCCACAGAGACACCCTCGCTTCTGACCAAAGACAACTATGGCCGGAACCTCTTCAGGTCCCCTCTGTTAAGAGAAGCAGAGCCTCAGCTCCTTGGTGCGTAAATTCCCGAGCGAGTCCCAGCTGTCGGGAAACTGTCCCAAAGAGTATCTAATAGTTAATCTTCATAAAAATCATTTTTGCCGTGTGATTTCCTTTGACCGGTCAACCAGGCTACACTCTCTCCGAGAACGGGAGAGAGGGCGGCCGCCACTTTGTAGCAAACACACACCCTCTCCCTGTTATTGAAGCAAACACTGATCTAGGGCCTGCTGCAAAGGGATTTGAAAGATGTAATTAAAGTCCCTAATTAGTCAACTTTAGGGAGAGTATCCCCTGTGAGCCTGGCCTAAGCAGGCAAGCCCTTGAAAGAGACACACTTCCTGATGAAGGACACTCCGGCTGCCCTCCCCTCGCTAGACTCCTCTTCCTGATGGGCTGTGGACAATGGCCTTACCATTGCCCCGGGGTCCAACTTGTTCCTGAGCTATTCTCTTTCCTTCCTGATTGCATGACCTACAGATTTTGTACTTGCCTAGCCAACCTCCACAGTTGCATAAACCAGTTCCTTGAAATAGATCTCCTGCATATAAAATATGCATATATTATGATAACGTACGCTCCGCCCCACTCAGGCCCACCCCCTTAGAAGGAGTCAGAGCATCAAGAACCCAGGATGCCACTCAGGATGCCAACCCCCCAATCACATCAGCCAATTCCTTGTAATAAATCTCTGTCCTGGGTTCTCAGCCTAACTTTTACAGATAAAGAAACAAGAGTCAGATACACAGCAGTGGCTGACCAAAGATGCCATGGCTAGGAAGGGTGAAAACAGAGTTTGAAGCCAGGCCCCTGACCTTATTGCCACTTCCCATTCAGCAGCAGGATGTGGCTCCAGGTCCCATGTCCCAGGTAGGTTACATCTGTGCTGGAATGAGGGGGTATTTACGGATCCCCACACCCCAGAACTCTCAGGTATCCCTGTGGTTCGCCTGCTTGTTCATTTCTTATCTGGATCTCGTCCCCTCTGTCAGCTCCCTCTGCCCCAGGTCTCTGATCCCCACCTGAGGTTGTGGCCCTGGGAGCAGCAGCACCACGTGCCTTCTTGCCACCAGGTGCTCCCTTTGAGGAATACCCAGATCCCACCCTCTCTGGATCCTTCTCCTCTGGGTCCTCAGTCTTTCAACTGAATCCCTGGGGGAAAGTGTCCCGGTGTAATCCCAGAGTTGGGAAGTCTCTGGGGAAGCTGGATGCTGGGCAGGGTGTGGCTAGTGGAGGAGGACCTCTTGAGGAGACTGGACTGAAGGGCCCTGAGCCAAGAAGCAGTCCCACAAGTCTGGGAGAAAAGAGGTGTGAGGAGCAGAAGGGGCCAATAAGGGTGACAGTCCCCATCCTGCCCCACACTTGGGCATTTCCCCCTTACCCTTCAGGTCTCCATTTCAGTGTGCTTGGTCCAGAAAGTTCTCCCTCACCCCTAGGAGAAGGTGAGCCACATGCTCCATTCTCTCCCTCCCCTACTTTTGTCCTGGGCCAGGTGAGCAGAGGGCAGAGGAGACAGGGGATGCAGGTGACAGTTCTCCTCAGCCCATAGGACTGTCTAGGATTGAAGGTGGCAGGAAGCGCTACAGACTTTGAGGCCACAGTCTAGCCCTCGAATGCCTTGCCCTTGGGTCAGACACACTCTGGGATGAGTTTGTGCCACCTGAGGCAACACACCCACCAACACTACCAGGGAGGATAAGAGAAAAATGGCAGACATAGAGTGGCACCAGGGAAGCCGGTGGAGATCAACAAATAGGTTTTCCGAACTTCAAGTGGGGATGTGGGCAGGGACCACAGGGAAATAGTCAAGATTCTCAATGCCAGAGGTGAAGTCACTTGACACCAATGAGAGTCTCATCTATTTGGGAGAGGCCAATCTTGGAGATGTCCCTTGCCCTTCTCCCTGGTTTCCCCTGGCCCAGTTCCCCCCATGGTAGAAGGGAAGTAATGGTGTTCCTTAGTCTGGAGTCTGCAGCTTGCCTTCTGTGCCCAACTTCTGCCGCTGATTTGCTATAGGGACTGGGAGGAGTCATGCTCTTACCTCTGCCTTCACGAGGAGGTAATTTCTTGCTTCTTGCTAGAGATTTTAGGACAAAGATGTCTGTCACTTATAAGTTAGCACTCTTCGGAGAGCAGTCTAGCAAGTGGGGGCCATTTCTCTCCCCATTAGACTGGGGGTTCCCTACAAGCAAGGGATGATGTGTCTCCCCTCTAAACAGGGACTCCCAAAGGCAGTTGATATTTCCCTATCTTCCCCCTTGGTGCCTGGCCCCCAGGCCTGTAAACAGTGATTCTCAAAGCAAAAACAAAAGCAAAAACTATGAAGTAGGCTCATATGACCAGGGGTCCCGGGGCATGGCCAGGGGCTGCCAGGCCCCCTCTGCACAATCTGGCCTCCTGTCTCGGCGGGTGCGGTTACTGCTCCAGTGACAGCTCTTTAGAATCCATTCAGAGCTTTGGCCCTGCTGTAATCTCTGGGTGATGAATATTTCCCCTAATGAATGGATGGGAATTGGATTAGGCTGGAATGCCCGTGTGCTTAGACTCCAGCTGATTAAACCCCCATCTGTGCAAGTACTGCCTGTGAACAGCTCGTTACATATAATTTTTTGAAGGAGGGTAAAAATGATGTTGGTATTTGGGTTTTGCAAAGGAGGTGAGGGAAAGTAGAAGCAAAATGTCTGTCCAGAATTTGGTGGGGTTTAGTTGCTTTAAGTCTGACCAGGCCGGCGCTCCCCACACTAGGGCACCCCCACTTTCCTCCACTCAGGCCAAGGGTCCCCAGGGCTCAGATGTCTGCACTCTTAACCAGGAGCCCTACCCAGGGTTCTCTGGGCCCACACCTATCTGTCCCCTGCAAGGAGCATTGACTGGACAGGGGTTGCTTTGAAAAAGGCAGGAGAGGGAGATGGAGCAAGAGTGGGAGGGGTTAGATCTGTGCATTCAGTTCTCACCAGATGAGCCTCAGAGCTTTGTTCCTACTCTAAAAATCCTTCAGTCCCTTTCAAAGGATATTGTAGGGAGTTGGGAGGACCATCCAAGACAGGGACTCTGGGATATTCCTGGGACCTTTGTCAGTCAGGACCAAGGATAGCACCTATGCCAAGGATCTCCAAACTTCCAGGCCCCTCCACCCATCCCTCTTTCTTCCCTGCTGAACATGTTTCTCTACTCTTTAACACTCTTTCCTTTTCCTCCTCCTGCCCTTCCTTTTAACCCTCCCTCTCTCCCTCCTTCTCCTCTCTCTCCTCGCTCCTTCTCCTTCTTAATCCCAGGGACAGAGCTTGGCCCTGGTTCTTCACCACATACTTCATCCCAGGAATTCCTCAAGAAAAGTTATTTAAGCACCCCAAGAAGCCTGTCTTATGTAACCTCTGTTAAAAAGCCTTATCCCCAGGATTGTTGCTCACCCACAGCATACAAGAACACACACACACACGCACACGCGCACACACACACACACGCTGAAACATGGTATCTAGCAGGAAGGAAGGTCAGAGTCATTGTGTTTCAGACTGGCTGGCCAGCTCTCCCCATCTCCAGTGGGGTCAGGGATCGGCCCATCTGCCTGAAGGACTCCCAACATAACTACAAACTCTAACTCCACAGCCCTCCCTCATCTCTCCTTCCCTCTCCTCCCACCCTTTCCCGCCTCCTCCCTTCCCTTTCATGCCTCTCCTCTGCGTCTCTTTGAAAAGTGGCAGCAGCTGCTAGAGAAGGCATACCCTTCAATGAACATCAGCAATTGTAGTGACTGAGTGTCCCAGCCTTCTTTCCTGGTTAATCTAACTTGGGAAGAGTTGAGGTGCGCTCTGGCTTTGCTGCCCATGAAAGGCAGAGAATAAATAACAAGCCAGAGGCATAAACAGATGTGCAGATATATGCAGCTGGCGCTTTCCTGCCAAATTACCATGGACGGAACACTGGCGGGGGGCCAGGATGCCTCCCCCTTTGTTTGGAATTTGGCCACCAGGATCTATCCAGGCTCACCATCCATTTGGCAACATCTGAGTGAAGGGAGGGGATGCCAGGGAAGGGAGTGGAAAGGCTGCAGGTGCCCTTAGATTTGGTGAAGAGGTCTGGAGGCTTATCATAAAGACTCAGGTGGGTAGGGGTTAACGTGGTGGGGGAGGAAGAGGGAGTTCTGACTAAGTTTCCCTTAGTTTCCTTAGAATAGTTCCCCCAGGATGTGGCTTGAAGCATTTGAAGGCTGACTCTAACAATACCACATATGCATACAACGGGCTCTATGTGGCCACCCTTACTCTTACCCAAGGATTGGGTGTTCCTGTGATCCTTGATCCTGTAGAATGCTGCTCCCAGTTGGCCTGGAGTGCAGCAGGCAGGCAGCAGCTGGATGAGAGCCAACCAGAAATGGCCAAACATGAAAAGAGGTCCCTGAGGACTCCAGCCCTGGAACAAGAAATGGAGGAAAACTGGCTGGAATTTTGTGAAACCAGGGGAAAAAGCAGGTGAGCGGTGGGGAGAAAACGTGAGTTGGGGGGGTTGTTGCCCAAGGAGACCTCTCTCTATGGACACCCCCAGATCTGAATTCAGAGAGACACCAAGCCACTTTCCAGGATTCATTCAGACCACATGAAATCTTTTCTCTTCATCAATTATTAATTTGTCTTCCTCTTGCCAGGCCATCTCATGCAGATCTAGGGGGCATGGAACAATTTTTCCAGTGCCTGATTACTAGCCCTTCTCCAGATAATGCGATACAGATTCCTGACCTGTCGGATGGGTGTATGTTCTCTGGACAGCTATGGCATAAGATGGGTCTAGAGTGGACTCCGTCTTGTAGGCAATGGGAAGCAGGAGAGTAATAAGATAAAAGTCGTGGCCTAAATACACAAGACTGGTGGTGAGGACTAAGGATGTGTTGAACAGAGGAGAAATACAGAGCAGGAGGCTAGTTTAAGAGCCTGTCATCACCGAAGCCTAATGATGTTGGTGGGACTTACTGATGGGTTGAACAGGAATCAGAGATGAGGAGGAATAGCGTGACCATATAATTTATTGTCCAATCCAGAATGGTTTTGAGGATGAAAAGAGTACTATCGGTCATTTTACCAAGACAGTAGACACACACTGAACAATCCTGGGCAAATATGGACACGCAGACACCTTGGTCAAAGATGACCCAAGGTGAGGTGTGGCATGTGGGTGACAAGATCTATAGGGTGATGCTGACCAACGTAGTCTGGGAGGCAGAGTAGCAGGATGGAAGGGAGGGAATAATGAGCTTGGAACTGGACTTACTGAGTTTGAAGTGTTGGAGACATTTACCTGGAAATAGCCTGATCACCATCTTGGAAGCATCCACGGGCACTTGCTTGGAAATGTCGGTTTCAAGTTTAAAGGAAAAATCCAAGTTAGATATACAGCGAGTGTCTTTGGACCCAGTGATGCCGTTTTTAGAAATCTGAATCTCATAAATACTCATTCCTTTTAAAACAATTTTTAATGTTTATTTATTTTTGAGAAAGAGACAGAGCATGAGCAGGGGAGGGACAGAGAGAGAGGGAGACACAGAATCCGAAGCGGGCTCCAGGCTCTGAGCTGTCAGCACAGAGCCCAACGTGGGGCTCGAACTCAAGAACCGTGAGATCATGACCTGAGCCAAAGTCAGACGCTTAACCAACTGAGCCACCCGGGCGCCCCAGAATCACTCATTCTTGTACAAAATGACATACATTTAAGAAGGCTTACCGTGGCATTGTTTGTAAAAGAACGACTTGGGAATAACAAAAAGGCCCACCAATAAGGAATTGGTGAAATCTATTATGGAGTGCCATGTGAAATATCTATATGTGTTGAGCTGTATCCTTATGTGTTGGCCTGGAAAATATCTCTGATAGTTTTTAAGTGAAAAGAACAAATAATAAGATAGTAGTATGGCATGATAAATCTATATAGTAATTGTTTTTCAATCTAATTTGTGTGCGCGTCTGTCCGACTGTACGTGTATGGTAGATATGTAAAAGATCTAGAAGAATACACACCAAATTGTTCAGAGCAGTAACTTACAGAGAAGAGAGTAAGATTAGCGGGAAAGAGGAAAGAGGGGCTTTTCCTTCTTACTCTACGCACTTCTGGATCGTTTGAAATTCCTCTAATCCTATATTCATGTACTAGATTGTAAAAATAAAAACAATAAAAAGGATTCCTAGAGAAGACGCAGAGTCTGTCACCTTAGGAAGGCGATGGATGGGTGACGTGATGGGGGAAGCTCTGGGGGTGACAGTCAGGACTGGGGCCAGAACATGAGGTTTATACCAACTGAAGAGGCGCTAGGAGAAAGGAGGCAGGGCCAGAGAAGAACCCTCAGAGTGCGCCTGAAGAAAGTGGGACTCATTTCTGACCCCCCCAGGGCTGAGAGAGAGAGAGACTCTCCGCTCCACAAATGAGGCTGCCCGAACCACTCCCTCCAACTCGAAGCCTCCCCTTCAGCAGGACTGAGTTTAAACAAGAGCCCAGTTTTTTTCCAGGGCCCCTGACGGGTTCTAGGTGGCCTACTGCTGTCCCAGGCCCCATGCTGTTAGAGCAAAAGCCCCTTCTTCCTTAAGTACCGTGCTTGCCTAGATCAGCTCAGTCCAAGGCACCACACTGCCCTGGGTCACTCAGCGCCACCCACCCTAGGTGTCCCCCCCCCCCCCCCCCCGCCGGCGTGACTTCTTCTCTCCTCTCCCCTTATGCTGCCAAAATGCCCAGCACTTCTCCAGGTGGAGAAAAGAAGAGCCCGAAATTAATTCCCTTCTGGAGCAGAGCTGTGTGCTTGGGGGGTGGGGAGTGAAATCCAGGGGACCTACGGCAGCAGTGACTCACAGGGGCTCCTCCCCTGGGGAGATGGAACTGACAGACCAGGGTGTGGGATGCTTCGAGGTGATTTCCTGCCAAGGCTGTCAGCGCGTTTCACTCCTCACTCTCCGCGTGAGTCCCCTGCAGCTGAGCTGCGCCTTCTCTTTCTCTCTCTTCACCTTTCCTGGCTCTCTTCCGTTCCCAATGCTCCCTCTCCCCATTTGGCAAGTCCTTACCGGTGCTAACTTTGTGCCTTGGTGCCCCGCTCTCCAGCTCTGCTAGGCTTTTCTTCTTTTTTTCTGTTAACAGAAATACACGGAGTCAGCTTTTCTGTTGGGGTGCCCTGGCCCCAGGCTCCTTCCCAACCACAGCAAATTTTATGGATGATTGGGAGTCCAGGGATGCACAGTACATGGGGCAAGGAGGCTGTGTGTGTGTGTGTGTGTGTGTGTGTGAGGGGAGGGGAAGAGGAAGAGAGAGCAGAAAGCGAGCCTCTTTGGAGTTGCATCTGTGCTGCTCAGGCGGGAGGCTTCAGAGCACAGCAGTAAGGGGAGGGGGACACGGCTGAGGCTGTCAATGCTCCTCAGGTCTTAGAAGATCATAGGACACCAGTAGCAGCGGTATTTCTAGTTTGTCGCATCAGCCCTCCCCGCTCCCCCCCCCCCTTTACAAATGAGAAAGCTGAGGTCCAGAGAGGTTAAATGACTTCTCTTCATTCCCGCAGCTAGCTAAAACTGGTTCTGTCGGCAGAACCAGGACGAGAACCGGGGATCCTGACTCGTGGACAATGAATGCTGCGTCCATAAGTCTATCAGAGACTTTGGAGGAAAGGTCCCATTTCTCAGATGCTGTCGATGAGATGACAGATTTGACTAACAACTTCTCAAAGAGATGGAAAATGCTAGAATCCCCTGGCTTTCAGGCTGCTCAGGGGACAGGCTGGGCCCTGTCTCTGTGCCCCCAGCAGCCCCAGCAGTGACAGCAACAGTTCTCTTCCCCTCTGGCTGCTTCCCAGCTCCTTCCTGGGTATACCCCGGACACACAGCAGTCCGCCTGGGAATGCTCTATATCCAAGTCCATCCCCTTAGCTACAGGCAAGTCTTGTCTGACCCTGAATCCTGCCTGCTTCATCCAAGGACCTAGCCCAAGACAAATTCGTCTTCTTTTCATCTAAGCTCTGATTCCAGCCACTCCCTCCCCAAAGGCTTTTTTTTTTTTTCCTTTTTCAAAGTGTCCTCTGTCTCCCACCCCAAACCTGGAGAGCTTTTAATCCAGGGTCCCTTGGCATTGGAGTCACTTGCCTCCCCAGAAATAACATATGACCCCTCCCCCTTCACTGATTGAAAGAAAAATTAATCCTTAACACAGGCTCCAGTCATTTGTCCTAAATGGGAGATATGGGCATGGCGTCCCCACCGAGGCTACATGGTCCAAAGCCCTCTCCTCTTCCTCCAGGTCCCCGTGCTAAGCTAGTATGCGGACAACCTCCCCCCTACCCCACTGTTCCCCCAGATCCGCCCCCAGGCCGTCCAGAGGGGCCCCGAACTCCCGGATGTGAGGGGAAGTGGTGAGTTCTGAGCACACAATGCTTTCTTGTACTCTCCTCGCCTCTCGAAACTGCCCGCCATTCCCCAGGAAGAGAGAGTGGAAAGAGCGCGTGGACAGGAGGTTGGCAGGGCAATAAAAATGTCAGGGCCTTTCCTCTCCGCTCCCTTCCTCCCAATCGTCTCCCGCTCTCTCCTTCGCCCCTCTCCATCTCCTCCCTTCCCTCCCTCCTTCTCTCCCGCAGACCCTGCTGCAGCCGGGCCGAGGCGGCGGTATTTGGGGTATGAGACGGGAGAGGTTAATTATTGCTCCCCCGCCCCCACGCCCCCCCCCACAAGATGTATCTGACTGTCAGAAGGGGTGACAGATGAAGACAAAGTACAGGTACGGCTCCCGCAAACCCAGCCCTCCATGTACCAGCCAGGGGTGGGAGTGGAGGGGGGCGCGCTACCGAAGTTTTAACCCCTCCGACGCCGCCGATCCACACAGCCAGGCAGGGCGGGGCGAGTGGGGGAAGCCAGGGTTAGAACCTGGGTCCCAGCCAGAGCGGGCTGAGCCCGGGAGACCTGTTGGCCTGCTCCCGCCCTCCACCAGCGGCCAGGTGGGAGGGAGGGAGGCAGCAGCTCTGTCCCAGAGGCTGCAGAATCAAGGTCACAAGCAGGCCTCCCAAGATCGTTACAGGTGCAGAGAAAGGGACTCCTGGAGTGGTCTGGGGGATAGGTAGATTTGGGGGCCCAGGAATCCCAATGAGACAGAGGTCCACTACTCCTCCACCTTCTCCACGACAATGTCCCCCCTCACCCAAATCTGTCCCCAGGCATCCTTGGCAGGGTGTGCATGGGGTGTGAGACTGAGAGTTGTGTGTTTAAACCTGGGTGTGCTTGTGATGATGTGCCTCGATAGGCTCAGAAGGACTTGAATATGGTGTGGGGTTGTGTGTGTGGGGGGGGTGGTGTGCACACGTAAACCACAGTGCTCGGAAGGGTCATTTGCATGTATCCGCAAGAGGGCCTATACTGCACTCCCAGCACAATGTGTTGGGAGTGTTTGTGCCTGAGAGAGAGAGAGAGAGAGAGAGAGAGAGAGCTTTTGCCTGGAAGCATGGCTGTGGGGAAGAAGTGTGTCTTCAGGAGAGTGTAGACATGTGCTTGCAAGAGGTGAGGTGTCTGTGTTTGGGAAGATGTGGACCAGGCATGTCGTTCTGTGGGTACACAGTGTGTGCCGATGTGAGGGCATATGTGTAGACATTGCTGTTGGTATGAACATGGGTGTGATTGTGTGTGTGTGTGTGTGTGTGTGCGCGCGCGCACACGTGCCTGCTTGCACATGTGCCGGTCCAAAGCTGCCAGCATCTTCCTCTTACTGGCATCCCTCCCTTTCCTGACTCTCCCTTCTCCATAAGCAAACGAGGTGAAATAATTACTTTTCCATTTAAATGCCCCATGTTCAAGCCAGAATGAAAACAAAGTGATTTAATAAAATTGTCTTTAAAAGGGAAAAGAGGAAAATAAACGTCTGTTCCGTTCCTCTCCCTGGTGTTCAGGGAGGCCCCAAGCCCTTCAGAGTTAATTAAAACAGGAACGAAAATCGCAGAATAGCTTACCAACCCTTTTCCCATCTCCACCTTAAAGGTAAGGCGGCCCCCAAAAGCCCTGCCTTTGGCCGGGAACTTGAGGCCCTCCTGTTCTCAGGCTCAGCTTTGCCCTGAGAGGAGCCCTCATCCCTGGCAGGCAGGCCATCCCTGGCCTTCCTGCAGCCCCACCTAGGGGAGGAAACTCTGCTCCTTTTCTCCTCCCAAAGAGTCATGAAAGGCCTTGTCTGCACATTTGAAAGCCTTGATGGACACTGGCCCCCATCAGGAGCTTCCGGCCCTTGCCTCCTCCCAGGACACAGCCTGCCCTAAGCCCCTCCTGCCCCTCCCCATGCGTCCCCTGAGTCCCCAGCTGCTCTGAGCTTTATCTGTCTTCACTGACCCCCTGGCCTGGTCCTCAGCTCCAGCTCGGCACAGTTCCGGCTGTTTCCGCCTGGTCTGTATCTGTTCCCCATCAGAGGCCCCATTGGAGCTCCGGCCCTTCAGCAGCCCAGATAAAAGAGATGGATGGAGGTGAGTTTGGGGGACGCCCCTCCCTGCAAGCTCAGAGCTAGAGCCCTGGGTTGTGACAGGGGCTCCCTGAGGAGGGCCGAAGGTGAGGCTAAAGACTGCCAAGTTCTCCGGAGGCCCAGTTGCTACCCATCCCCACCCTGCCTTAGTCCTTTCCCTCCTCCAAAGGCCCAATTCCTGAGGCCCCCTCCAGGCAGGCACTAAGACTGCAGTCACCCTCTCTTCTAACACACACACTTCAGCAGGAAGCTCTGTACTAGGTACCCGACCCCCATCTCCATGCAACTCATCAGCCCACAAATAGTAGTAGTAAAATTGACCATTTACTATTGTGTTCCAGACACATTACTTGTAAGATCTCTAATGTCATCGCAACCCCCTACAGAGCAAGTTTTATATTATTTTTCAGAGGAGGACACAGAAGAAGGGAAGCTAAGAAAATTGCCCAGGTATGCACTTAAAAAGCAGTAGAACTGACATTCGAACCCGTACTGCAAAACCCCATGTGCCCTTGCCAGGCTATCCTTGACCTCTGAGGTCTAGTTCTACTCGCAAAGACCCATCATTGCCCTTCAGAGACCACTGGCATTGAGACTGCCCCCCCCCCAACTACTACCCCCTGAATTCAAACCCTTCTAACACTAGTTCACATTGCAGAGGAGGGGGAGCTGGGAAACCAGAGTTGAAACCTGGGTCTCTTGAGGGTCAGGGGAGTCCAGGAGGCCTGTGGGGCCTTCTCCAGCCCTGCTTCAGTGATCTGGGATGAGGGTGGGGTGGGAGGTAGGAAGTGTTTGTCCCTGAGTCCTCAACTCTCATCCCGGGAGACCCTCTCTCTTCTCACAAAGACTCTATCTTTTCTCCCAGGGAACTCCAGACCCCACTTCTGCACCCTCAAGGTCGTGCTGCCTCCCAAGGGGACAAGGGGAGACTTGACTGTGGGGTAACATTTGTCACCCAAGCTGGCTTTCGTAACTGTCCACCCTGTTCAGAGAGCCTTCGGCCACTCGCTTGGCAGAGAAAATGTCAAAAATAAATTCAGGCCGGGATTTATAAATAAGTAAAGCCAGCCTCTGTCTTCAGCCCCTCCCCCTGTACACACCAGGGATCTAAGATCTCAACCCTGGGAAGAAAAGAGAGACTGAAGGAAGGAAAGAGAGGCAACGAAGGGACAGAAGCCTGGTTTTAGGGGGAAATAGTTGGGCTTGAGGTGTTGCCACAGACCAAGGGGCACCTGAAGGCTTCTGGCCTTGACTGCATCTGGAAAACATCTAGCAAAGGAGGGAAAGAAGGAAGAAATCATTCAGAAGCACCTTTCCCAATTCAGTCCCAGGAATGTGTGGGTGTATGTGGGGAGGGGGATCTGTGACCTTTCCCAGGTCCAGGCCTCACCCTTGTTTGAACCCTCTGCGCTGAGCCCAAACTGAAAGCGGTAATGGCAAAGCGGTGGGCAATGACCCAGGCAGTTGGGATGAGGCTTCATGGTCCGGTGGTGTTGGGATCCGTGCCTCACCTCGCCTACCAGTGAGTCACCTGAGCCAGGCCAAGCCCCACGGCCTCCACTCTTCTCTGCCACCAGCATATCTGGGACCCAGCTTGAGCAGAGAGAGGACTAGAGAACATTAGGGGCCCCAGAATGGAGAAGGGAGAGTGGGGAGAAATGCGGGGATGACTCCATCTGAGCTGGCCTCCAGGTTCCACCCCGAGACTGCCACCAGAGCCGCTATATCTGGACCCCCCCAACTCCATCCCTAATCCTAACCTCATTACTCCCATTGGGCCCCATCTCTGTCCACCAGCCCACCCCTCCCAGAGTTCTCAAAACACCCTCCATTATCTGCAACTGACTCCCAGAGCTCCCATCACTCCCTTCCAGATCAGATCCCTTCTACTCTCTACATGCCCCAACCACTGCCCTCAGAGAACTCCTTCCTACCGCCACCTTCCCAGACTCCATTCCCACCCATCCCAATCTTCAAACTTTCCTCCCAAGGTGCTTTGCTTTGAGAGGTGAGAGTTGAGCTTCACTAACATCTCATTACCCAGAGTGGATTTCCATAACTGTTCACCCTTTTAGAAAGAATCTAGTCATTTACAGGGCTGGGGAAGTGACCAAAGTATATCCCAGGAGGTGATGGGCCTGTGTCTCCAGCCTATTTCCCTCTGCCTTAAGCTGTCTGCACACTTAGAATAGAGTCGTAGGTGATAGGACCTGAAATTTTGAGCAAAAAAGAGTTCAGTAAATCTCCAAGTCCACCAGAAGAGTGCTTAAGCTTGTCTGCCCCTCACATGTGTAGACAGAGTTACACAATCATGTGCATGTAATCCTGTAAACACACACGTATGTAATTAATCTAAGTATACATACATTCACATGCACATGTTAGAACAGAATGTAAGCTCCATGAGTCAGGGACAATGTGCCTTTCTGTGACGTACCTCCAGTTCCTACAATGATGTTAGCACATAACAAGTATTTGTTGAAAGAATGGCACGTAATGGAACATATATTTGCAAATAAATGTATAATACATAATGGAACATATATTTGCAAATGTGTATACATGTATATACACAAATAACAATACATCCATGTATACAATGCTTATGCACACACATACATATACGTGTCTACATGGTTATCCACATACACACATATGCTTTTAGATAATCCATATATATAACATATTGTGATGTACATACATACATGTATACACACACCTCATAAAATGCAGGTAAGCACACACACACATGTAACTACTATGAACATATAATAGACATTACATGTAAATATCACACACATATACACATATATGTAGGTGTAGGTACGTGTGCACGCTCACATACATAAATGAATACAAATAGAAGCACCTTTTTACTCAGAAATTTCCAGTCAATTTAACTGTCTCAACCCCCCCCCCCCCCTCCACCGGCCCAGGTCTGGCTGCCGCAACCAGAAACATCCACCAGATGGCACTCCTTTGCCACTTCCTGTACTCCCAAGTGTTGCCAGAGATGTCGCCCCTTTTGGCCAAGGCACAAAACTGGTGGAGTCGGCGGCGTACCCCAAGAGCTTCCCCGTCACTCCCCTACCCAGCAGGGCGGTGGACATATCCTTCGTCCCCAAAGTCTGCAAACTCGTTCCCTCTCCAAAGTGGAACTCCTCCTCTGGGGCCTCCAGGCTTCTGTTGGAGGGGGGGACTCCTCTTTGGGGGTCCCTGTTCTGCTCAGCCCTCAAATCCAGCCCCCTTCACCAGTGAGTCAAGGGTTGGGCCTCACCCAGACTCCCTCTGTTCAGAACAGCGTGCTCAAGGGCCTTTACTAGGAGTCTTCGTAGTAATAAGCAGATTCCCCACGACGGCGGAGGAGCGAGTCAAGGTCATCTGTACACATGTGGCACCTACACTCCTGTACACACAGCCCTCCGACCCACGGCGTACCCCCGACATCGTGCCCTGGATGCCCAGCGGGAGTCAGCCAAAAGCCGAGGGAATGGCCAGGCCCTGGGACCTAGTACCCTCGGCTAGGGAGGAGCAGGTCCCGGTTAACCCCTCCTGCACCGGTCCAGTGTTGACTCCGGATCTCTGGCTTGGAGTCGGAAGGAAGTACATTCGCTCATCTTAACCAAACCACTTCAAATCCCGGAGGTGAGGGAAGTGGGGTGCGACAGAGGTCCTCCCGCCACTTCGAGTCAGCTCTCACGGAACCTCACATTTCGGGGGTGAGCAACCTCGAACAGAAAACGCAGGGAAGGCTTGGAAACCCGTTGGGAGGCGAGGCCAGAGTTCTGGCAGCGGCTCTGCTTCCCCCTCCTCTTCCCCTCTCTTCCCCCGGGAGCGGCGGGAAATTATTTATTAAAACGCCGCCCGCGCTCTCATTTATTTGCGGTGAATAATCCTCGGCATCGCAGCGCGTTTATTAAACCTTTCCCGTCCCCGCATTACTTTAATAATAAATCGCGTGTCACTTTCCAGCGACGTTATTAAAGCCCGTCCGCGGAGCAGAGGAGGGGAGGGGGTGGGGGGGGGGGGTAGAGCAGCAGGGATTCCTTCTATTCCAGGCTGCGGGGCCTAAACCAGCAGGGTTGCGGAGGGGGGGAAACTGAGGCTGTAAGGAGGCTGCACGCGAATACTCTACAAAGTCTGCATGAGCAAACAAGGAGTACGGATTCCGGGGGTGCGTGTGACCCTGGTTGGGTCGGGTGGAGCCTCTGCTCTGCAGGTAGGATCGATGGGCCCGCCAGGGGGCGCCTTCGAGCACAGCTGCACCGGAGTCCCCTTCGAAGAACTAGCCTGGGAAGGATTCCCAGGCTTCCACAGAACCCTGACCACGTCCCCTCTTTCAATCCGGAGCACACCACCTTCTGTTCCGGACGCCAGGCAACACGACCCCTCTATCCCTGGCACACTGCTCACGTCCCTACTCCTGCTTCCGCGGTCGCCTTGGAATTCGCCTCAAGTATCCAACCCGCTCGTGCCGTGGAGCGCAGTTTCTGGGGCCGCCGGGCTCTAGACGGGACTAGGCCATGAGAGCTGTCCTCTGGCTTAGCCTCTGGAGGAGCCCTGCGGTTCCGCGGGAGGCACCGCCAAACCCTCGGATTGGGATTCCTGACCACGCCCCTCCCAAGAGCCCGGGCTCCCTGCTTCGGGCCCCAAAGGACAAGCTCAGACATTGAGCCAACTGCAATCTCTCCGGTGGTGGCGCCAGGCTCTAGGCGGAGCCCAGGCGCGCAGGAGACTGTCGCCATCCATACACAGGGTCTAGGCCTCCCGAACTTAAGTTTTCATTTTCTGCTTCAATCACTCAATAAACACTGTGCCTCACCAGTGCCCCTTGGCTAGGTAAGGAGAGTGTGAAGAGAGATGTGGGGAGGGAAAAAAACGTGGCTCTGTGAGGGACCCTCAGCCAGACAGGACGGGTCACAGTTGGTAGATGAGGAAACAGGCTTACCTGACTTCTGTCTGGTTTCAACAAGGAAATGGGTGGATTCCTAGGGGAATCCTAGGGCTTGGTCCATGCTGGTGGCCAAGCATCTCCCCTCCCTCATCCAGCTTGTGCTTTTACACTGGGGCCCTACCCACATAGACCTGGTTCGCCACTCTGCCTAGGGAGGGGACCAGAGTGGGCTGAACAGAGGGGGCAGGCACTCTAACTCTAGTCCAGCACAAATGGAGACCAGACTGGGAAGATACCCTCCCTCCAACCAGATGGCTTCAGCCTTCCTCCCTAGAGGGCAAGGGAGGCCCCAGCTCAAGCTTCCCCTCCGTACATCTGGCAGGCGTGTGCTTAGGGAGTGGGACCCACAGCTTTTGGATGCCTCCCAAGGAAATGTGGTCTTCATGTGCACATCTGCATGAACCATCTGTGCATCCGTGTGACTCAGTTTGTTCATAAATCCTTTATTGCGTGCCTACTGTGCCTAGTCCTGTGCTAGGCATTGTCCAATACAGAGTGCTATAAGATATGGTGCTGGCCTTGTGGGGTTTCCAGAATGACAGAAGCCGGTCATGACCAAATGCCCATTTTACTGCCCTGGACTAAACCATGCTCCATTATGCTTTTCTAGACAACAGATGGCCAACAGCAAAGAGGACCGCAGTTAGTAAGTGCAACTGGGACTTAGGTGAGGGGGGAAATTTCTAGAAGGTGAGTTTTGAGGAAGGGTAAACTGAGGCTAGGCAAAGGTTAGGGACTAGAAAAATAACAGCCGGAGCTGTGGTGAAGGGTAATTAGAAAGACTGGCTGAGCAGGGCTGGAGGGAGGGGTCTCAGAAAGAAATGGAGGACCTTGGTTGCCTCCTTGTGCCCACTCTTCACGTGCCCCCACACCTCCACCCAGCCTAGGGACCAGCGGGCAGCTGCTGTCTTCTGCCTGGTTGGTCCCCGCTGGAGACTGTCCTGGCCAGGGCACTTCCTCCATGGGCCTCTTAGCATCCCACCACCCCTAGTCTCTGCCTCTCTCCTTATCCTCCAACTTTGTCTTCCTACTTACTACTACCACGTCTCCCCTATTAAGGGCATTAAAGTGATTAAAGGCCCCCGCTCCCCCTTTCAGGTCTTTTCAAGAGCAGGGATGAATACTGTCCCCACTCACCCACCCCCATAGGCCAGAGCTCCGGACCTAGTAGTAATCCTCGCCCTCTTCACTCTCAGCCTCCTCCTCCGGAACCAGATGTAGGGATGGCAGCTGGGGGATGCCTGTAGAGTTCAGCTGGTCTGCAAACACATGTGGGCAAAGGAGAGAGAACGGGAAAGAGGGGCCGTCGGTACCCACGTGTCCCAGACTGTGAGAAAGCCCTACTTGCCTGTGCACCCATATGCGCGCACACACGCGCGCGCGCGCGCACACGTGTGAGGTCCTGAATCCACCACCAGTCCCCCCAGTCCCCGGAGCCCAGGGCTCCCCCTTACCCGGCGTGAGCACCGTCAGGCTAGCTGGGGCCTCAACCTGGCCGAGAGCATTGCGGGCCAGGCAGCGGTAGATACCCTCATCGCTGGGACGCACAGCTTGGATCTGCAGCCAGCCTGTCACTTCAAACCTCTGGGGTCCACCCCTGAACTGGAGCCAGAGAAAGGGTCAGCAAGATCCTTCTAGGGGGACCCTGGGCTGCCCAAGGGAGGCCTCTGCTCCCTATCCTACCTGCACTGAGATGTGGGGATCATCCCCTGGCAGCTGAATGTCCAAGCCGTCCTTCCTCCACTCGATGGATGCCATGGGGTAGGCAAACACCTCACAGCCAAAGATCACATCCTGTCCCGTCACGTTCCAAATGTCATATGGGTGCAACACGATCTGGGGCTCTAGGGGTGGAGGCGGAAGGCCTGAGAACAGGGTGGCACATCTCGCCCAGCAAGAAGCCCATGTATGAACCCTCATGGATGTGTTTGTGGGGAAACACAACAGACGCTCAGGTAGATACACATCCATTCCATAAGCAAGACATGACATGTACACACAGGTACATACAAATGTAGGTGCGGGTACACACAGGTACAAACCCAGAAGTGGCGAGGCACATGCAACAGGATGCACGAACGAGCACACAGGTCCACACCTCAGCTTGGCAGCCACACTCTGTCCCTGATTGCTCCCCTGTCCTCATTCCACCCTCTAGGCCCCTGTCCTGCTATACTTGTAACTGACACCTCCCCCTACCCTCCCCCTTTCCTAACCAGTCCAGTTGCCAAAGACCAGAAGAGCGGCCCTCCCCCTACCCCCCACTCTGGGACCAGGGAAGGGGGCGAGAGGGGGGGGGATTCCCACGTGGGAAAGGCAGAGAACCTGAAACCAGATCTGGGCAGCAGGCAGAAAGCCTGAAGTTGCGGGGTAAAGTGTTGGGACCCTGCCGGTGTTTGTTTTCCAAGCAGCCACGGCCAGGCCAGATCCCTCAAAGGGGCTCAGGAAGCGAAAGTTACTAAAGCTGCCAAAGGAAACCTGAGGCTTGAATGGCCCTCAGCACCACCACCACCACCCCCCCCCCCCCCGGGGGGGGGGGGGGGAGCTGGAAGAGCCCCCCCCCCCCCTTCACTACTCCTGAGGCCCAGAAGAAAGAGAAGGGAGGCGGGAGACCGGGCTAACAGCTTGCTCTGCGAATCCGAATCCGCCCAAGTGAAACCTGATTTCATCTCACTGGAACCCAAATCGCGTTGCCTGGGCTCCAGAGGTCTGGGCAAAGCCTGGGAGTCTCTTCACTCTCTCCCTTTTGGGAGACCAATCATTGGCTCTGTGCCTGCTCCCTCAGAGGGGTCCGTCCCGCCCGCCGGGTCAGGAGCTTTCACGCGCCTCAGGGCACACAGCTTGCTGACAAAGCTCGGACCGCACCTTAGGGCAGCGGTCTCTGCGGACCAGCAGCGAGCGCGGGCTCTTATACTGACTGAAGTCGAGCACTCCCCTGCCTCATCTTTTTCGCTCCGCTGGCCACAGACCAATTCAGTCGGAGGTCGGGGATCAGTGCCTCGAGCGCCCCGAGCGCCAGGGGTAGGGACCCCGGGCCGTGCGTACCCGATTCGCAGGGCCCCGGGTGCGCCACAGTGAGGTTGGCGTCGGGCCGAGCGCGGGCCGCCTCCTGCAGCCGGCAGATCTGAGCGTAGGTGCGGCCGTCGGATCCGCAGAGCGGGCGCTGCGAGCGGCAGGCGCACAGCGGCTCCGGCACCTCCCCGCGGCTCAGGTCGCCGCCTGCGTCCAACCGGCACTCAAGCTGCTCGCCGCAGCGCCCGTAGAAGTGGGCGCTGGGGTCCAGGTCGCAGAGCTGGCCCTCGAGGTTGGCGCATTCCCAGCAGCAGCCGCACGCGTCGCGCACCCGGCCGGCCAGGCAGCCCCGTGGCGCGGCGCACTCTTCTGGCCGGCAGGGAGCGCAGCCCTCGCCCTCCGCCAGCAGCCGCAGCCAGCCGCGCCGCAGGTAATCGGGGCGTGGGGACGGTCGCGCGCCTGTCGGGGGCGGCGTCCGCACCACCAGCAGTAGCAGTAGCGAGGACAGCGCCAGGGCAGCTGCCGGCGGCCGTGGCATGGTTAGCTGGAAGCCCTGCGAGCGCTCTGGGCATCAGCGCGTTCGTGGCACCCTGCCAGGGAGGGAAGCCAGGTCAGGAGGTCAGGAGCAACCTCACTGTTACTTGTACCAAAGTTTGACCCACGCACTGCCCCCTTCCCTGCTGCCTTGGAGTCAAGGAGACCCTCAACACAGAAGCATAGTGACTCTCTAGGAGTCATCCAGTTATTGATCGGACCGGGTTTCTGGGGTTGGGGACAGATGAGAGGAAAGGATGGTAAAACTCAGGCGCCAGGATACACGCGCGCGCACGTGCGCGCGCGCGCACACACACACACACACACACACACACACACACACACACAGCAGCAGCACCACAGACCATCCAACTCTGAAGCTTCCTGTCCTAGAGGTAGATGGGAGTGGATGGCCCCAGAGCTAAGGAGTTGTTAACAAGGGAGGAAACGCGGAAAGAGTAGATGCCCTGGGGCCCAGAGTGCTCACCTACTGTCTAGGACTAAGCCCTTCAGAGCAGCCGTGATTCCGGTCCGAAAAAGCAGGCAGTGGAAAGAAGCAGAGGCCAACAAAAGGCTGGGCCTGCCAGCCACCTCTGCTGCGGCTTGAGGATCTCTGAGAGAGCCCAAGGGCTTGGACTCGGAGAGCAACTCCTCCGCCCCCTCTCCCCGCCTCTCGACGTCGCACACAACCCCCTCCCTCCAGTTTTGAAGCTGCCAATTTTATGCAGCCGCACAGGACCCTCCTGGGCCACTTCCCCTAGCTGGGCCAAAGTCACAGTGAGAAGTGAGGAATCGTAACCGGACACCGAAGCTGGGAGAAGACAAGGGGCAGGATGGGGTGGGGGGTTGGGAGTAGGGGCTATGAGGGTGGCTGGGAAGCTCGAAAGAGCCGAGTGAAGGTCTAAGTCTTGTCCCATCCTACTCTACAGTCCCTGGGGTCTGCTAGAGCAGCTGCATAACGCGGAGGCGGTAGGAGCTCTGGTGCCTTGGCTCCTGGAGGGCAGAGCCAACCAATGTAGTCTCCCCGCAGCCCAGGGCTGGCTTCCCAGGGACTACTGCAGTCTCGTCCACCCAGCTTCCCCACTAAGGCGCCGGTCAGAGATTCGGTGCTTACATCTGCCTCACCACATCTGGCCTCGTCCTCCCTCCCCACATCCGGCAGGTGCCTCAGCCCGCGGATGAGCCTGGAGATTAGAGGTCCCAGCCGACTAGCAGCCGCAGGGAGAGGTGGGCGGGGCGCCTCCCCCGCGGACCTCGCTCCGGGTCGGGATTATAGGTTATAGTTAGTTCCAAGGCCGGCAGGGCCGGAGGCATTTGGTTTCGCGGCCGCCACCAGCGCCACCGTGGCACTTTGGGCTGGGGGCGGGGAGGAGAGCGTTCCTGGAGGCCCGCCCGCCTTACAGGGGGTCGGCCAGGCCCCGCCCTAGCCTGCCCCTAGCGGCTTACAGAAGCCGCGCAGCAGTTCAGTGTGTAGGGGGCGAAAACTGCGCTTTGCAGCGAGGGAGGTGACAGTATTTAGTCAGTCTCGGGCCAGAAGGACCTGGCCCCCAGCCTAGCGGCCTCCGAGGCCTCCTGACTAACCTCGAACTTCAGGGCTGGCGGCAGCGTGCCGACCGCCCAGGGGGATCCGCTCCGCATGCGTACTGGAGGCCTGGAGAGTCCAACCCCCTGATGCGGTCTAGGACTGTCAGTCCGGACCTCAACTTGGACAAGCCCTTCCACTTAGGGGTTCCCTAGCCGCGTGCACGTCACTCCTGGCCAGAGGAGGCTCTGATGAGGTGGGCGAAAACAGATACACAGTCACCGTGTTCCCCAAACTCCGGAGGGACAGGGAGCAAACTTCGCGCGAGATCTCACAACCATCGCGAGAACCTGAACAGGAAGCCTAGGAATTCGGAGCAGGAAAGGCCCGCGGGTTTTAAACCGGAAAAAGAATGGGCGGGGCCGGCGATGGCAGATATTTGTGGGTAATCCCCAGTCTTTTGCCCTGGGGTCAACTGAAATGTTGACCTGGGGCAGATGTGAACTATAAGAAAACTGCAGGAAGTCCTGAGAAAAACAGGAGAGTGGGTAGGAAGGGACTTGAAATTGCGGAACTGACTAATGGAGCCACTCAGGGAAGTCTGACTCTGAATTACAAAATGCCTTGAGGGTGATCACTCCCAGTATACAGAGGGGAAGCAGTCGGGGATCTCAAAATGAATTGTTACCGGCTTCTAAGACTTGGAGGCAGTATTTAAACAGCAAACTCCCCGGACCTACAAACCCTTCACTTACCCCACTTTACTGTAGCCGGTTGTTTGCTTTCAGTATTTGCTATGCTCTAAGCGTTTGACATTAGGAATCGTGTCTGACTCTTCACTGTATCTTGTGCACCTAGCCCTGCGCCTAGCAGCACAGTAAATTCTTGGTAAATATTTGGGGATTAAATGTGAAAGACTTCCTGTGTGTGAAAGTCCAGTTTAATTTAGACTTTCGGAGTCGCTGAAGGCTGGATAGACGGGGAACGAGCGCCCTCTGGTGGGCATGCGGTTGGCGATGAGAACAAGACCGTGCATACAGTAGGCACCAAAGATGTTGACGGTACAGATCGGCTTTTATTAAGTAAAGATGTGTTCCTGGAAAAACACCACATATTGTAAAAAATATTTTAGAAGGGATTTTTTTTTGCAAAAGACAATTTGAAAGTCTAGCTATGTTCCCAGAGCCTCATCATCTGACACTATCCAATTCAGACTGCAAAACACATTCAATAACATCTATTCCCATTCAGTGTTTTGAAGAATACATAGTACTGCCTCTTTCTCTTCCCCACCCTTGACTGTAGACTCTTGTACTGAGAGGAGGAGGCATAGAATGTAGTTTGCTTTCCACCATGATTCATAGCCTGGAGTTCACAGGCTATCGTATCTTCACTTTCAGCCACTGACCCATGAAATAGTTGTTAGATATAATGACAGAATGAAATGGGTCTTGTACAGATGAACAGCAGAAGAAGAAACAAGGGTAAAAGATCAGTGTGTAACCGGGTAAGAAATGACTTGGGAGGGATCACACCTTCCAACCTGACACCAGCCTCTTTTGACATGGCTGGTGAAAATAGGGGGGTTGCCACTTTGATGAAGAGGCAGAAGTGAAACAAATGGTCCAAACTGACCCATGAGAGACAGATACGGAGGAATTGTGTTTTCTGAGAACATTAGAACCAGTTAAGTCAAAGAAGGCTCAACAGATAATTAAGATGGAATACCTTGTAGATACCAATGATGGCAAATAGGTGAACTTAGTCAAAATATGTGTAGGAAAGCAAGGTTAAGTGAAAAGGAGAAGGATCTGGATACTAATCATTACTGTGTAAATATTTGCCATATGTATCATCAGTAAACACCTTAAGACAATTCAGAATGAGGCAAATCGTTGAGTATACAGCTCACTATTCCTTTATTTTGTAAAATTTATTTTCCATAATAAAAAATTAGAGGCTATTTTTTATAGGTAGATTTAGGATGTTGAGATAAATTTAGAAAGTTGGGACAGCCAGGTGGGCAGATACACATTATAATATGGCTACAAATAATATTACCAAATAAAAGTTGGAACACTCAGGAGACGAGCTGTCTGGAATACCTAGGCATTAAGTCAAGGAAAATGAGCTTTAAGACATGCAGAGAGAGATCAGGTGAAACTTTCTTTAGTTTACTCTTCCTATATCCCAGGATGCAACTCTCTCTGTCCCACCCTCAGTGTCCCATCCACCTTTGAGATGGAGACTGTAGCTCCATCTGACCTGATGACTTGGCCATATTTTGAATTAATAAACTTAGAAAGGATGTTTAAGTCATTTAGATTCTCTCTACATTTCTTGTTCTTGTTTTTCACTTTTTTCCCATTTTGAAGTATAAAAGACAAACAGAAAAAGTGCACAAAATAGAGATATAGGCCAATTAATCATTACAAAATTAATACTCATGTGATCATCATCCAGGTCAAGAAATAGAACATTGTTAAAACCGCCAGAAACCCTCATGTCCCATCACAACCATTAATCCCTCCTTTCCCCACTAGGTAACCATTTCTAACTTCATATTTTAATTTTACCTGCTTTTGATTTATATATAAATTGCGATACACCTAGGAATGGAATAGCTGCTTCATGTGATATACACGCATTCAACATTAGCAGTTATTACCAAACCATTTTCCCCAAGTGATTCTATCAATTTACATAGTCACCAGCAATTAATGAGAGCTCCCATTGTGCCACATCCTTGCCAACACTTGGTATTGGCAGTCTTTTCCATTTTAGCCATTAAGTAAATATTGTAGAGCCTAAGATCTAAGATGGCCAGTCCACAAGGATTTCCTCCCCTGGATTAAAAAAAAAAAAAACACTTTATTTTGAAATAATTTAACATTTGCATAGAAGTTTCAAAAATAGCACAGGGGTGCCTGGGTGGCTTGGTCAGTTAAGCATCTGACTTTTCAGCTCAGGTCATGAACTCACGGTTTCTGAGTTTGAAACCCCCCAGTCTGGCTCTGTGCTAAGAATGCAGAGCCTGGGGCGCCTGGGTGGCTCAGTCGGTTAGGCATCCGACTTCGGCTCAGGTCATGATCTCGCGGTCTGTGAGTTCGAGCCCCGCATCAGGCTCTGTGCTGGCAGCTCAGAGCCTGCAGCCTGTTTCAGATTCTGTGTCTCCCTCTCTCTCCGACCCTCCCCCGTTCATGCTGTCTCTCCCTGTCTCAAAAATAAATAAACGTTAAAAAAAATTAAAAAAAAAAAGAATGCAGAGCCTGCTTGGGATTTTTTCTCTCTCTCTCTCTCTCTCTCTCTCTCTCTCTCTCTCTCCCCCCAGCTGGCTCTCTTTCTCTCTCTCTCAAAATAAATAAATACACATAAAAAAATAGCACAGAAAGTGCCCATGTACCCTCACCCACCTGACCCCAATGAAACCATATTATATAACCATAGTATAATTAACAGAACCCAGACATTGACATTGCTACAATACTATTAACTGCTAACCAAACTATGGACCTTATTCAGATGTCACTAATTTTTACATACATTCATGTGGGGTGTGTGTGTGTGTGTGTGTGTGTGTGTGTGTGTGTGTGTTTATAATTGAAATTTTATTACATGTATAGGTTTGTGTACTATGAGGTGAATAAGTGGGTCTTCTGGGGTATGGGAGACTAAAGCACATGCCAGGGGAACAACTTGTAGAATCTATAACACTAAACCAAATGTCATTTAGTATATAAGTTGCTTTTTAAGTTACTATCGAAAGTCATTGAAGGGAGGGGCACCTGGCTGGCTCAGTCGGTGCCACATGCGGCTTTTGATCTTGGGGTTGTGAGTTTGAGCCCCACATTGGGTTTAGAGATGACTTAAAAAATAAAATCTAAAAAAAAAAATCATTGAAGGGAAAGGAGGCTAGTTGTCAAGAAAGCTAAATATACATTTTCACACTCAGCATCTACCTGTTGGGGCAGCTGGGGGCAAGGGCGGAGTCCCAGGGTCACTGGTGGAGGTCAACTGTTCATTATGGCATACTCAGAAGGAAAGACCTGGTAATGACAAGTGATGTTCTCCAAAGTGGCAGGCTCTTCAGTCTTGCCTTGCTTTTTACTTGAAGACAATTTTCTGTAAGTGAGGCCAACGAGATAACTTCCTGCTGAGACATCTACAGTGATCCTTTATTCATTCTACCATTATTTTATATGTCCAGATGATACCCAAATTTCCACCACTGGCCCAGACCTCTCTCCTGAATGTCACACCAGTACAATCAAACTGATGAATCCACTTCTAGCATTTTCTTTTTTTTTTAATGTTTTTTAGCATTTATTTATTTTTGAGACAGAGAGAGACAGAGCATGAATGGGGGAGGGGCAGAGAGGGAGGGAGACACAGAGTCCGAAGCAGGCTCCAGGCTCTGAGCCATCAGCCCAGAGCCCGACATGGGGCTCGAACTCACGGACCGCGAGATCGTGACCTGAGTTGAAGTCGGTCGCTTAACCGACTGAGCCACCCAGGCGCCCCTAGCATTTTCTTCCAAGCAGTCAGGGAAGAAGGCCAGAAACAGCTGCAGCCTGCATCATATTTATGGCTCCCAGAAAAAAAAAAGCATCAATATGTCAAATCACAGGGTAACATTTCATTGACTCTGCTTGAGTGATATGCTCAACGAGAATTAATCAGATGGCCAAGGCCTGGCCAGCCTGGAGCACAAGTCTCCCCCTGCTGCAGATGCAGTCCATGCCCCACGCATTTACTCTTGGCCACCCCAAAGTTTACCTGCAGACAGTTCATTCCTGTACAGTCTCGTGGGTCTGAGCCCCTAGAGTGAGCTCAGGTAGCAGGGCAGGCTAAAAATGCCAGAGTTAACCCAAGAGCAAGCCATATCAGGTGAGGGGCAGGAGTTGAAGGGTAAATACCTCTGCTTCATTTCCTTTCAGTGGGATAATTCTGAGGTGTATTCTGTCTGGTCTTCCAGAAAGGCTCCAGTGGGACTGAGCTCCAGTTACCCTCAGTGGTAACTCACTCGCTGATGCACCCTCTATTTGTTTCCGCCCCCCCCTTCCCTCACTTCCCTTCTCCCTCACTGTATTCTCTGGGGGGTTTGCCAAATAAAGAACTTCTACTCAAACCTTGTCTCGGGATGTGATTTCTGAGGAACCAAAACTAAGATGACCCCTGTAAGGCCATCTGTCTGGAAGCCCCATCAAGACCATTTGACCAGGAAAAGATTTTGGACCCCAAACTACACTTGTTTGTGACCGTATCCTTTGCTCATGCCCCACTTTTAACCTTTGCTTTTGACGTATCACAGTTCAGTGTTGGCTTCTGTGGGGAGTTGGGCAATAGGTTAATAACATCCGAGACTTCTCCGAACTGAAACCAAGGTTTCCCTGAAACCAAGGAAGAATCTGGGAAATGCATGCTCAGAACTCCAAAGAAGAAATGGTAGGATGTTTTCTCAAGGGCTGATGGAAGACAGAAAGAACACCATTAGGAACTACTTGGCTTTTAGGCAACCACACCACGTAGAAACCTCTTGACCCCGGGCAAGAATCAGAATAAGGTGAGTATAATCCTAGGCAAAGAGTAACCGCCATCTCTGCTCAGTGTGGGCAACTCAGCACTAACAGAACAAACATGTTAGAAAGGACGGGCGGTAAAGAACAAACACGGGGCTCTCCCAACCGAGGTCGGGAGTCAGACTGCGGATTTGGGCTCAGGTCATGTTCTCATGGTTCGGTTCACGGCGGGCTCCATGTTGACAGCACAGAGCCTGCTTGGGATTCTCTCTCTCCCTCTCCCTCTGCTTCTCTCCCTCTCAAAATAAATAAATGGACTTAAAAAAATAAAAAAAAGAACAAACACGAGACTCAGCATGAACCTCTGAGCATGTCCAAAAGTCCATAAGCCTCACATGTCAGTATGAAGCCACATGAAACTCCGGACACACTTGTGCACTTTCTCTCCTCTTCCCCAGTGGTTAAGGTGCAGGAAGAGAGGTACCACGAGAGGGCACAGGAGAACCATGGCTAGCGAACCTCCTGCTGGTTCGGTCCCCCCATTAAAGGGAGACCCAAGTGGGGAATTCATTGAGTAGAATCACACTGCGGTTGAGTTCAAGAAATGGGTACAAAATGGTGCTTTAAGCTAAAAGCGGAGATCTCCAAGGGTCCCGAAACGTGACTTCGCGCCGCGCGGCTGTCTACATTTCTAAAGAATTTGGATTTAGCCCAAGAGCGAAGGCTACCGTGCCACTGGCCCAGCCACTGGCAGCATCTGCAGCGAGCGGCAGCTGAAAAGGCCGATAGTGTGGAAAGGGCCTCACAGAAGTTCCTACTTGAACTTAGCATCCAGGCTTCCCGTCAGCTTTGCCAGCAGCTGCGACCCATCTGAACCTCAGTTTCCTCTGAGAGACGAGGGTGTATTCAGCCTTCGGACATGTTGTATTTGGCACAGGGTTTTTGGGTTTCTAACTAATTGCCAATATTTCAGCATAAAAATCCAGAATGTGGGGGGCAGCGTCGGCAGGCCAGGATGCTCAGGGAGGCCTGGGGGAGAACTCCCCGCTGCTCTTAGTGCTGAGATAGGGAGGTAAGAAAAGTCAAGCTGATATCAAGCCGCTGGTGCTGCTAAAAAAGAGGGAGTGCGAGGGGGGCGGGGAGAGAGAAAAGAAAACCTGGGGAATCTGGTCCACTTAGCAACCACTGAGCATAAGTAGTGGCTGCTGGTTTAGGTGGGTCTGGCCCTCTCCAGCTCACCCTAGTCCTGATGGTGGGACCAGTTTGCCTCACTGAAGACTCCTGCCTGCCCCTGTAACCTTTGCGGATATGATCCTCCAACTAGATCGGTCTTTGGCTCCAAAAGGCAATAGCAACGACAACAATAGCTACCGCTGAGCAAAGGTTCCAGTGTGCCAGGCACGGTGGCCGGCAATTTACATACATTAGCTTGTTGCAGACTTACAATGCCTTGTAAGGTAGGCTTATTAAACTTCCTTATTTTTGGGGGCACCTGGGTGGCTCAGTCGGTTGAGTGGCCGACTTCAGCTCAGGTCATGATCTCACGGTCCGTGAGTTCGAGCCCCGTGTCGGGCTCTGTGCTGACAGCTCAGAGCCTGGAGCCTGTTTCGGATTCTGTGTCTCCCTCTCTCTGACCCTCCCCCGTTCATGCTCTGTCTCAAAAATAAATAAACGTTAAAAAAATTTAAAAAAAAAACTTATTTTTTTAATGCTTATTTTTGAGAGAGAGAGAGAGAGAGAGAGAGAGAGAGAGAGAGAGAGAGAGCACAAGCAGGAGAGGAGCAAAGACAGAGGAAGATACAGATCTGAAGCAGGCTGCAGGCTCTGAGCTCTCAGGACAGAGCCCAATGCGGGGCTCGAACTTACAAACTGTGAGATCATGACCTGAGCTGAAACTTACTTTTTAAATAAGGAAACTGAGGGGGCGCCTGGGTGGCTCAGTTGTTTAAGCATCTGAGACTTTGGCTCAGGTCATGATCTCACGGTTTGTGGGTTCAAGCCCCGTGACAGGCTCTGTGCTGACACCTCAGAGCCTGGAGCCTGCTTTGGATTCTGTGTCTCCCTCTCTCTCTGCCCCTCCTCTGCTCGTGCTCTCTCTGTCTCTGTCTCAAACGAATAAACACTGGGGCTCCTGGGTGGCTCAGTCCAACTCTTGGTTTCAGCTCAGGTCATGATTTCGTGGTTCGTGAGATCAAGTTGTACGCTTGAGAGCACAGAGCCTGCTTGAGATTCTCTGCCCCTCCTCTGCTCTGTCTCTAAAAATAAATACACTTTTAAAAAAGTTTAAATGAATGAACATTAAAAGAATAAATAAGGAAACTGGGGTTCAGACTGGTAGGTAAGTTTGCCCACTGCCACACTGACCAGTAAGCAACAAAGTCAAGACTTGAACCTGGGGCTGCCCGGGCATGATTCTACCATCACACTGTCCTGACACTGTCACTCTTATCTTTATCCGCTACCTTCAGGGCAGCTAGAACCAGAACTGCAGCTGGTGGTTTATAAGTTTAAATGCCCCATATTCAAGAGCCAAGCAGTAGAGATGCAGGTGAGTATATGTCCAGTCAGCAGAAAATCGGGAGGCGGGGAGGTGATGGGGCACATCCTCGGTTAAAGCATTTGCGCACCTGAGGCCAAAGCGCCTCGGGGTTAGTATTAATAGAAGACCAGAGCTATGAGCTTGGGGGAGGGGGGAGACGGGATCAGTCTCCTGAGATGCCAGGACCTTCGAGAGGCCTTGGGGAAGGCCTCTCCAGGTGCTCCTAGTGCTGAGACAGGTAGGTAGAAGGTGAGAGAGTGATGCTGATACCTGAGCTGCTGGTATTGACAGGAAGTCTCCTGGCTATGGGGGGTTGGGGTGGGGGGTTCTGGCGAATGGAGAGCGGGTGGCCGTCTGAGCTGGGGGACAATGTGAGCCTCTGGGCCATGAGGCCTAGGGGTCCCACCCATGCCTTCCTCCCTACTTGCCCCTCCCCGCTCCTGGTCTGAGGGGTCTGTGGTAACCAACCAGCTTCCTGTGCAGGACGTAGCCCAGCTAGCTCACAGGAAAAAAAATGGATCGGAGCCTTTCTTAGGTGCAGCATTTTACCTAAAGCCTCGCGAACACGGCGCCCCACAGTGCAAGGACGGGAGAAGGACAAGGAGGAAAGGACTCGTTCAGAGGCCCTTCACCTCGGCGCGGGGGCTCAGCCTCCACTTGCCTGGCCCGGTGGGTAGCAGGGAGGATGAGGCTAGGTCTGGGGGAGCGAGGGCACCGCGCGGTTCCGTGTCCCAGTCAGGTGAATGGCCCGGAGCCTAGAACTGGGCGCCCTGCCTGGGATCCCGCAGCCAAGGCCTGGAGCGCCCCCTGCGGAGGCCGAGAACACCGCAGGCAGGTGGCAGCACCCGGCGAGGAGGCCGGAGGAGGGAGCTCCAGCCCCGCCCGGGAGCCGGGTGCGCCCCCATCCCACCTGCACGAGGGCACCCCGCCCGGGGGAGGGGGGCGGGAGTCCGAGGCGGGTCGGATTCCCAGCCAGCTCTCTCCTCACAGGAGGCGGCCCATTATCCGGCGTCGTTAAAGAGCAATTAGATGGAAATTAAGCCGAGAACAAGTATTGATTATCTCATTAAGGCCGGGGGAGCCCGCTCTGTCGGTGAGAGTTTACCGCCGCTCACCCCATTATCTGCAAGGTGAAAGCCTGCGGTCATCAAAACCCAGTGAAGTATTGATCTTACCCCTATCCCCAAACCCAGTCCCGCGCCCTCCCCCTAGAGTGTATGGGGTCTGGAGAGGTGACACGGGGTGTGTGTGTGTGTGTGGGGGGGTGATGGGGGGAGGAAAATCTCAGGCCCCCACTCTCTGTGTCTTAGCACTTCCTCTGTATTCCTTTCATTTTCTGCTTCCAAATCATTATTTTTCCCCGTGCTACTTTGGGGGGGGGGGGGGCCGGGGGGGAAAGGAGACCAGAGATCATTCACATCCCTCCAGGGCGGTAGAGGGGGATCCCCTAGTTTTACCTCCAGGGAAGATAAACTAAAGTTGAAACTTAACTGAAAGTATTTGCCCCTGTTGACACAGGGTATCGGGTGTCTCTGGGCCTCGAACCCCATACCCTGCAGGGAGGGGGATGGGTTTAGTTCTGGATCACCACCATCTCCCAAAGAAGAGATACCTAGGATCACCCGCAAGGCCCCCCAAGGCTTGGAGACCTTAGAGTTAAGAAGGGGCTTCCCCAGGGTCCCCGATGATGAGACCTTAGGAGAAAAATCAGAGCGTGTTAGAGAGAAAAGTTGTTTTCATCCTAGTTTTGCTTCTAGCTAGCTGTGTAACCTCAGGCAAGTCACGTTGCCTCTTCAGGCCACAGAGTCTGCAAAGAATGGGGTTGGAAGCGCTCTAGAGCTCCTGTGCCCTCAGACACAACAATCTGTCAGACAAAGTGCGGAGTCCGGCTGGCAGGCCTGGGGGTGCAGCTGTGTGCCCAGCCCCTGCCTGACCCTGGGGGAGCTTATGGCCTCAAGGGGAAGAAGACATTGAATGGATAATCATGGAAATAATTAATAAGTCGCAATTATGATAGGAACTAGAAGGAAGAGTGCAGGTGCTAAGACGGTGTTTGAGACACGAACGGAGGGGGCTTGCGCAGGAAGCAGATGTTTCAGTAAAGACACAGGGAACGCCTGTTGCCCACTATCTCGTTCAACACACGGTTACCGAAGGTGCTCCAGAGCCCAAGGTGAGCCAAACCACGGCACTTCTCCCTGGAGCCCATAGTCCAGTGGGGGGAGACAGACAGCAATGATCTAACCACGCACATGAAAGCAAAAGCACACATACGGTACACCTACTGAAAAATACGACGAGTAATGAGCGAGAATAAGAGGAGGGATTCACTTGGAGAAGAGAGGGTCCGGGAAGCCTCTCTGAGAGCGCGATGGTCAGTCAGTCCATCATTGAAGACCAGAAGCCCTTCAGTGGAGTCTTTGGGAAAACGGGGTGGGGGAGGGAGTCTCCTGGAGAGGGCGCACCTTCCTCCCCAACGCGCCTTGCCTTGGAGCGCGCCCAGGACGGAGACCCAGCAGAGACTAGGGTTCCGGCCTCTGACACTCCGGACCCCACCGTGGGGCTCACCTGAGAGTTTCAGGCGAGCCTAGGGGGCGGAGGGCGGGCCGGCGGCGGCAGGTGGTACGCCGGGCGCACACCAAGTTGGCCCGAGCGGAGTGCGCGGCGCCGACGCGGTATCTGGGCTCATCTCCCTGCCCCGGAGCCGGGCAACGATTAATCTTGGTTGACGGTTTCTAATGTCCTAATTGGGAGGTGGGGAGAGCGGCCCAGTCCGCCCTAAAGGTAGACGCGGCTAATGGGCCTCTTCATCACCGCCAGGAGCGGGTCCCCGGTGGAGCGCGAGGGGCGCTGCAGCAGGTGAGGCGCGGAGCTGGCGGCGGCCCTTAATGAAGCTGCCCGGCCTGCGCGGACCGAGAGGAGAGCTCCGGGGAGGGAGGCGGTTCCAGGGGTGGAGGGCGGTTAGCTCAGCCCAGCGCGGGGGGCTCACCTGGGTGCCCTTTCCCTGAGGAGGCCCCCCGGGGGCGCAGGGCTGGGTGGGTGGGGGTGCTGGGTTAGACCTGAGTAGAGAATGGATCTTTTCGGAGGTGACAGGAGTGGGACGGGATATGGCCCTGCATAGGAGGGGTCGCCCTGCAGTAAGGAAGGGCCTGGCACTAGGTGGGCGCTCCGAGATGTTGCTGACCTACAAGGCCTGTGCCCGACGTGTGCAGGGCAGAGATGTGAGAAGCAAGTGTGGATTCTCAGGCTTTCGGGGACCCTAACGACTCCAGAGCGCCTTGTCTTTCACAGCTGCGCCCCTTGGCCTCTGCGACTCAGATTCCCTTCTGGAGCGGGTTTGTGAGCTCCCAGCCCCTCCAGCTCTCAAGCCCGCCCCACCCCCACCCCCTCCAGCATATACTAGCGGGACCTGTAGCTAACCTAGTCCTACCGATACAGTCCCCCTCACCCATCCCCATGTGGCCCAAACTGCGGGGGCTGGGGGTGCGGGTCACGCTTGTGCCCCACTCCCACCCCCCGCCAGGCCCGGACGCGATACGCGCCTCTCTTGCCCTCCCCTGGGAACCGCTGCTTTCTGGAACCGCGTCTTCTCCGCGGGCTTCGCTGTCTCTCGCTCGCTCGCTGGAAGCCTCTCTCCCGCCCCCTTCCCCCTCCAGCCGCCCCAGAAATATATTGTATTCTCACCTAATCCTGTTCAATTACAGCATAATAAAACACATAATAAAAACCTAATTCATTTTTCTCCCGCGCCCCCCATCTCCCGGCATCTTCTTGCTCGGGATTAAAAATTTGTCTTCATGCTTGTGGCACCGCAGTCCCGGCGCCTCGGCATCTTTAATGTATGAGCCGGGGAGCCAGGGACCCGCCGGCTCCGCCGTCTCCGCTCCGGAAAGGCGTCCGCTAGTCACCTGAGGATGCGGGCGGGGACGGAGGGAGGAGCGCATCCCTGAGTGGGGCTCCATTGGCAGCCACCCCTCCTTTCCACGGGACGATTTGGGGCTCACAGGTCCTCAGATTCCCAGTGGTGAGGCGATAGCTTGTCCGTCAGAGCCAACGGACCTAGTGTGGCCTCCAGGGGACGCAATGGGGGGCAGGTCTCGGGGAGGGAGTGTCCTAAGGAGGCTTGGCTCCCCACCCCCTAATGCAGAGCAGAGCCGGGCAAGCAGCGGCCCCAGTTTCCTCGGCCCTCCTTCTCTCCTCTGCTTCGGCTCTCAGCTGGCCCCGCCAACCAGGCTCTGGCTTCTAAGTTACCGCCACCATTCCCAGTCCCTCGGGACTCTCCACCACCCTCTGATCACATTGTGTGAACAACCTGGAACGCTGAAACGAGGTTAGAACTTCCCACAAAGAATTATCAAGAATTCGATACGAGAAAATTTCCTACAAAGGCACGGTGCCTGGAGATTGTAGAGAGCAGGTCTGAGACCCAGTACAACCTAGTGGTACTCCCTCATGCCTTCATTTCTTCCTTCATGCATTTAGGGCAAGGGTTCTCAAAGTTACTATGGGTTCCTATAGGACCTTTAGTTTCCCAATTTGCTTCACAGTACCCTAGGCCAAAAGAAACATCTAACAGTTCTGTGTAAGTACTTAGGTCCAAGCAATTCAGTACCTATTTCTGTCCTAACTCCTTTGTACCTGTTTGAAAAACAAATCCACATACATTGCAGGAGGGGGGAGAGTATTTTTATATAATTCGTAACCTTGATTACTTACTAACAGGATGTGTGCACCTGTTGAGATCTGCAAAACTTGTCCACACTTGGAACCAGCTTGGCTACAGTCACCTTCATTGCCTCTGCCCCATTGATTTTTGTGTACTTCTTGCTTTTGGGCACATCAAAAACCCAGTTTTGCCCAAAGGCATTGAAAGTAATGCAGCACAATCTAATTTTGAAACCACGAACTTGAGTTAGCAGTTTGTGCAGTGTCCAGCCTATGTGGAGTACGCTGGGCTTCTCTGGAAAACTGAAAATATCTTGCCACAGTCCTAACTAATTCACTGTAGTGCTCTGGGGTGCCTAAGCACACGGTGGGGAAACCACAGATTTAGGGAGTCTGTTTCCTTTACACAGCAAGCCTCTAGCGGTCTTGGAAAGTTTGGGACAAGTGAATGGAAGTCATCTGATTCGGCCAAAGAAAAAGAACTTGAATCTTACCCACAACTCAGAGATCAGATAGCAGCAGGGTAGTCTGACAGCCTGGGGCTTTAGGTGTCAGAAGCCAGCTTGCAGAAATGGGGCGCTGGAAGAAAATCACTAGCAGTGAAAGCAAATCCAGCAGGAAGAATCTGACCCGGCAGAGGGCTTGAGTATCATAAAAAGGAATGCTTCCAGGTATATTGTCGGGTGATGCTTAATCTTACATCACTGCTACCCAGCAGCTCCCCCACCCCACTGTGCCTTGGTGCCCTGGAAAAGAGAGGGGGCTGAGCCCCTCCTCTCACTGGCCATCACATGTAGGGACACAGCTAGAGCAAGCTTCACCTTGCCTGAGGGACCTTTCAAGCCCCAAGGTTCTGATATGCCTCCCGGGGAGGATATGCTCGCCCATCGTCCAGGCTGAAAGTCACTAAAGATGCGAACCATTGTTTCTTTTGTGAATCTGCGACATATTTTAGGTTTGCTGAGGAGTAATGAAATAGATTGAGAGACACTGCTGGTGATCTTACCTAGGACCAACCTATGAGTGAGCTTTAGGGCTCTTTTGCATTCCACATTCATTTATTCAGCAAACATGTATTGAGTACTTACTGTGAGTCAGGCGGTACTAGGGGTGGTGTGGGCACAAAAAAGTGAATATACGAGCTGTTGTTTAATGGGTACAGAGTTTCAGATGCGCAAGATGAAAAAGTTAGGAAGACCTGTCTCACAACAATGTGCATATACTTAACACTACCAATTATACACCGAAAAACGGTTAAGATGGCAAATTTTGTGTTATGTGTGTTTTATCACAATTTGTTCTAAAAAAGTGAAGATAATGGGGCCCCTGGGTGGCTCAGTGGGTTGAGCGTCCGACTTCGGCTCAGGTCATGATCTCACGGTTCGTGAGTTCGAGCCCCGCGTCGGGCTCTGTGCTGACAGCTCGGAGCCTGGAGCCTGCTTCGGATTCTGTGTCTCCCTCTCTCTCTGCCCCTCCCCCGCTGTCTCTCTCTGTCTCAAAAATAGATGAACACTAAAAAAAATATATTGAAAAAAAAGGGGGGACGGGTTTACTTCCCTGTTGGATGTATGGGGTTGGGCAGGGAGGGGCTGTGTTTGTAGCCCAAGCTATGCAGGGTTCCTCCCCTGCTCTAAGGGTTGTTATTCAGTTTTCAGAACCTGGCTGGTTTCAGATTGGAAGGAGGAAAGAAAAGGCTGGAGGAGGCTGGGGCCCCAAACTGGGGCCTGCGGTTATCCTTCTGGCAGCCTGAGTTGGGAGGACTGCCCATGAGGAAAAAGGTGTGTATATTTAGAAAGAAAGGAGGGAGTTGCCCAGGAAGTTCCCTTGGAGGGTATGATGCAACTGGGCCAAGATTCCTCCACAATTCCTAGCAAAAGAATGCCTCCGCAGCAGCAGCAAAACCCAGATCGCTGTAACAGGCAGGGAGATTGACGTAGAGGGGAGGGGGAGAGACATCTTAATGACTGCCGGGCACAGGCTGTGTCCCTGCAGATGGGGAAGGACTCTGTTCACCCAACAGGCCATTTCTACCCAGCACCGAGCATAGAGCCACTCTTAGCAGTTCAGTAAACGTTTCCTGAACTGTGGGATGCAAGCGCAAGTGGCAGGGCCAAGAGTCGGGTAGGCCGCGGAAATATCCGGGCTTGGGACCCAGGAGAGGCATCGCGCGATTCCTCGAAAACGTCGCGGATTTCCGGGCAGGAAGTCAAAGGGCGGGCGCTGGGGCGCGCGTGAACTTCGAAACTGGAAAGGAGGGAGGCGATCTGGCGGCTGTAACGGTCCGGGACCGAGGACACCCGGAAAGCGGACCTGACAGTAGGTTCCTAGCTCGGGTAGGGATGAACAATTGCATTTCCGGCCAGCGGCGATAAAGCCGTTGCCTGGGAAACAGAAAGGAGGTGGAGCCCAGCCTAACTTTGATTGACAAGGGCCAGAGGAGGGGCGGGACTCTGCGCTGACTGGCTTCGCCCCCCAGGGGGCGTGGCTTACCGGTGACTGACAGCCCCCCTCCCCCAGGGCGGGGCTGGCTTGAGACTGACAAGCATGACTGAGAGGAAAGGGGCTTGGCTGTGACTTGCAGGGCGCCGCAAGGGGGTTGGCGGGAGAGCGAGGGGGAGGGGGACTAGCCTAGTCTGATTGGCCTGCGCCCACAGAGCGGAGCTGAAGCTGGCCCTAACCACTGTCCCTGAGATGCCAGCCTCAGTGACCCTAGAAAAGGGCAGGCTAAATCTACTCCTGAAATCATTGTTGCACTATATGCTAACTCCCTTGGATGTAAATTTAAAAAATAAATTAAATTTAAAAGAAAGAAAGAAAGAAAGAAAGAGAGAGAGAGAGAGAAAGAAAGAAAGAAAGAAAGAAAGAAAGAAAGAAGAGTGGGATATGCCCATTTGGCTCCCTCCCTATGGCCAGCCTAACCCAGACCTGAGCCATTTTTCTCCTCAGAACGTGGGTTGGGAGAAAGGGACGGTTGTGGTCTTAATAATGGGCATGATGGGAGTTCTGGTGCAGATGAAACCAGGCCAGGGGGAAAAGGCTGGAGAGGAAGACCTAAGACGCAGATGTAGGCTCCCAAAGAAGGTTCCCAGAGTCTGGCTGCGCATGAGGAGGAAGAAGGAAGGCCCAAGAATGGGGGAGATTATTTTCCAGCGAGAAAAGTGCTACCTCTGTCCTAATGCTGACTTCCCAGGAAAATTCCAAGTACGTGAAAGCAGTTTGGAAAAGGCACCTGGCTAGGATTTGCCCCTAGAGAGCCTGTGAAGTTAGCCTACAGCCAACTTTTGCTCTGAGAAGCTGGTGTGGAATTAGGAAGGAAAGATGGCAGGAAAACATTCCTTCCTAACTGGCCTCACTGGTGCCTTGGCCAGTCCTCTCCCTGATAGGGTTAGTGTTATCTACAGAACACAGTAAGTTATAAAATGTTCTTAATGATTTTGTTTAACAGAGGTTCCTGTACCTCCCTCCCCAAATAGGTTTATTTTACATGGATTTTCCAGTAAGAGTGCAAGGCCTCTTTTCAAGGAGGTTACCAAAGACCAAAGCAGTACCTGCAGAAAGAGGTTTCAAGAGTTGACCCAGAGCCCCCTGGGCTTGATAGGAGGCACCGGTCAAGACTGGCAGAACAGGATGGAATTGAAACTGGGTTTTGAAATGTTACACCATATTTAAAAACATTTTTTTTTTTAAGTAAACTCTAGGCCCAACATGGGCTTCAACTCACAACCCCAAGACCAGGAGTCACATGCTGTACTGACTGAGCCAGCCAGGCACCCCATCTAAGTGTCGCCCTGTATTTAAACAATTTTTTTTTAATGTTTGTTTATTTTTGGAAGAGAGACAGAGTGTGAGTGGGGGTGGGGAAGAGAGAGAGGAAGACACAGAATCTGAAGCCGGCTCCACACTCTCAGCTGTCAGCACAGAGCCCGACCCAGAGCTTGGTCTCACGAACCGGGAGATCATGAGCCAAAGCCGGATGCTTAACCGATTTGAGCCACCCAGGCGCCCCATGTTGCCCCATCTTTAATCAAGAAGAGAAATCTTTGCTAATGCTCCTTCAGCTGTAAAACTCTCAAGCTTGGAAACTCCTCGGGCTTTAGTAAAAGGCCTGAGTACACTTGTGGGCCTATCAGTTTTGTAGGCCTATAAACAAACTGGGCCCAGGGAGGAGAGGCCCCGGAGCGTCAGAGAGATGAGAAGAATGATCTCAAGTTTGGCTGGTGGCTGGCAGGTGAGGAAGAAGCTCGGCCCAGTGGCTTCAGAGTCACGCGACTCGACTTGAAGCCTGGTTCTACCACTTCCTAGTTGTGGAACCACGGGCAACTTTTTAAATGTCTTCAAGCCTGTGTTTTTGCTAAGAATGGACATAACATGTCTGGTCCCCCAGTGGGTTGTGAAGATCAAAAGGCGGACTTAAAGCACTTGGCCCAGCACCACACGTACGGCTCAATGAGCAGTAGCTGGTATCACCCCCACTGCCCATACAAGGAAACTTCCATTTCCCAAGAGGAGTGAGAGAGTCCAGGCCAAGGTACCAGGTTCACTTCAGGTTGTTGTGGGACCATACAGTCCCAAAGATTGTCTCCCACCACCTAGTGTGAGAGCTTGGAGCTGAAAAAGGGGGGATGAGGGGTATGTCCTGCAGGGAGCAGGCAATGGATTTTATCATAGATTCATACATGTTTATTCCTTTGAATCTTCCAAAGCCAAGACTTGGGGTAAGAGAGGCAACTAACTATAAACTGTTTAATAGTAGCTCTCACCATCTGTTCAGAGGCATGAACTTTTGGCCTCATTTCTCCCCGGGGGTGGGGTGGGGTGGGGTGGGGTGGGGTGGGGTGGGGTTGGGAAGGGTTACACAAGGAGGGAGTGGAGGGTCCTGATGGGGGGGGGGGGAGGGGTGCTAACTAGCAAATGGTCCCTGCCAGGCTTGTTCCTGTGCTGTGCTGGTGGGGGCATGGAGGGGTATGGAGGGTGTGCTGGTGCCCTAACTTCTCTCTGATGGAGCTGGACAGTCCCTAGCCTTCCTCTCTCCAGAGGCTTCCCTGGGAACCAGAGGCCCACCAACCCATGCCAAATGCCTGAAGGGAACCAAGAAGCCCAGAGCCTGAGCTGGTAGGTAGGTGGGATCAGCCTTCCTAGCCAAGAATGAAATGAAGCCAGGACTCTATCTGCAAAGGGAATAGAAGGCATCTACATCCCCTTAGTTAGCACTCTAGGTGCTGATGGAGGACTGATTTTCTAATCTCAGAGTGCCCTCTGCTGGGGGCTGAGGCTCCATACAGAAGGGAGGGAAGAGCTAGAACCTAGATTTTGTGGGGGAGGGAAAGCTGAAGGCAGGAGACTGGTTCTTCCTGAGCACTCAGGACGCAGAATCAAGTGAAGATCAAGAAGTAGATCGGTTTTTAGTTTATTGAGTAACAATGGCATCATAGTTTTAGTCACTGGTGGCAGATAGTTGGGGGAGCACAAAAATGCTCTTAGAGGATCCCACTGGGGCCTTCGTCCGCACCACCCACTGCTTCAGCTAGAGCTCATGGGAGTTGGAGTCAAGGTCAAGCTCTGTATCCTGTGAGTGTAACACCATACATTCCATTCCCAAGCCTACCTGCCCTTTGGACCAGCTATGGATGCCTGGGCCCTTCTTCCTCTTGGGAGATGGGGGTGGGAGTGGAGGTGGGAGCAGGGCCAAGCCTCAAAAAAGAGGAGCTAAGGTCAGGGTTCTGCTGAATGTCTAACAAGAGTCAAGAGAACACAGAATTTCCTGTCTTAAGATCGTACACTCGGGGCCTAGTTGCCCTTGGGGGTGTGCTAGTTGTCTCCACTCAGACACCTGTGGTATCTGAGGTTAAGCACCATTCCCACAGCTGTGTCCCTCTGCAAGAGGGGGCGCTGGGAGCTCTTAAAGGGGGAATGTTTGCTCTGCCTCCATGGCTTTTTGGTTTGGGTTGGGACTATCGGTGTAGATTTGAGTTTATGATGTCAGAGCAGACCAAGAACTCCTAAGAATGTACCTAAAGATGTCCACACTGCAGTGTGGGGGCGATGGGAGGATGGCGAGAGTGGTACAGGATGCCACCCCTTTGTTCTGACAGAGGAGAGGAGAGGAAATGAGCTCTTTCAGGATGTGGGGGGGGGGGTGCACAAACTCCCCGTCTCCCTTACCCTGATATGTCTTTCTCTGCCAGCCCGGTTCCTGGGAGCCAGGAAGCAAAAGTCGGAAGGAGTCGGGCCCGTTTGGCCTGCTAGTATCCCTCAGTCTCTGTTCAGAGATCCTAGCTACTCCTGTTGTCCAGAAGGGGCCCTCGAGGTGCTGTCAGAAATGACTTGGCCAGTGGAACTGTTTAGGCAGGGAAGTCCTGCAGCCTGGCTGGCTGACAGGTGGCAAGAGGCCGAGAGGAGAAGCCAGATTATCAGGACATCCTAGGACAGCACGTCCGTTCCTAGCTTCTAGGACAGCACGTACACACACACGTACACACGTATCATGTGTGTACATACATCGACATAGGAGCACAGGAGAAGGGGGTTATGTGGCCCTGCTCTTTGAAACCAGAGAGGAGAGAAAAAGGCTTAACGGGGGCACCTCTCAGCCTATGGATTGCTGGTCTCAATGGCTGCTTCCCCACCAAGCCCCCGCCCGCCCGCCCGGTACCAGGAAGAGGGGCAAGTGGCAGGGATGGCAAGGCTCCACCACAGCAGCAGCCCAAGGAGGTGAGGGAGGGGTCCAGGGGCTGACCCTCCCTCAAAGCCCCTTGTTGTAGTAGACCACTTCGATGCTGGGGTTCTGCTCACGGACCCGAGCTCTCAGCTCCGGCTCCAGCCTGCTCACATGTAAGGAGCTGCAACAGAACAGCACAAGCAGGCTGAGGATCCCCTCAACCCGACCTGCCTCAGCCTAAGGGCTCCCCACCGCTCCTCCCAGGCCGGACAGTCTCCTTCAACTGCCGGAAGGGCCAGCTCACCATCAAGTCCCCAACCCCCAGAATAAGTCTAGTGTCTGCCAAGCCTCCTCCTGGAACACACTAAAGGACCCTAAGGTCAGTGGCTTCCAGAGATGCGGAGACCTGTTCAGAGCCCCCAACCAAGCCCGGGGGCAGCACTTACCTTCTCTGGGGGAAGAGGGCACAGCACAAGGGGGTGGCAAATACCAGGCTGGGGGGACAAGAGTGTTGGGAAGGTTTGTGAAGTTTTGACCTATGGTTGTTGCCTCCCTGCCTCCCACCCCATCCCTGGAGACAGCCCCTAGGGGTAGAGATTGATGAAGGCCAACGCCGACATCAGGTTCTGGCTAAGGAAAGAGCCTCCAGGGCAATGACCCAGAGGTCCACAGCCAGTGAGTGCCTGAATCAGAAATTAAACGTGCATGAAACTCCTGGATGATACCAAAAGGTATATTTCCATGCTTCCCTCTTGTACACAAAGACTAGAATGTCTTAAACTAGACTGTTGACCTTCAAGGGTGGCGATCACCTGCCAACACACACAACACGCCCTACAAGTGTCTACGAGCCCTACCAGCTGAATGGATGAATGAATGATGTACATAAACATCTTAAAATCAGCAAATACCCACCCACATCCACCAGGGAAAGGGCACTCCCACACACCCTAGCTAAGTCCCCACACACTTACCAGAAGCCCACCAGTCCCACCTGCAGGGGCGCTCCCAGCCAGGGGCGACGCTGCAGGGAGACAGAGGCAACGGGATGGCTTGTGTCCCCTCCTCCCCTAGTCCCTACCGCATTTCCCCTACCACAGCTCTATCCCACCAACCCTGCCTTTGAGTCTTTTCTTTCTCCCAAGACCATAACAGGCTTGGAATTTCCAAATCACCAGCCTCCAGTCCAGCCACGCCTACTTGCGACACCCTCCCTAGTGTCCCTTCACCCACTCTCCCCTCACAGGATTGGTTCCGCACTTCCTCCAGGAGCTGCTTTCTTCAGGAAGCCTCCTCTAACACTCCGCTCCCGTCCCAGTAGCTTGCATGAATCTGTCCCTTTCCTGTTCTGCACGCCCTTCTCCATTCCCTCCAGCCACAGGGACCAGCGTTCGGTTCCTCCAGTGGGCACAGCTGGTGCTCAAGATAAATTGGTGAATAAATGATTTCAATAAATGAACTTGTAGTCCTGTGCCTTCTCTGTTCTGTTCGTGCGTGTGTGAGCCTGTGTGTCTCATTGTTGTCGGTAGGTGACAGCATGAATATAGTGGCCAGTGTGATGGTGGTGGTCCATCCCCGTGTGTGTCAAGAGGCCTCTGGAGTGATACCAGCTCTCTTCAGGACAGAAACCATTTCCTTCCTTTCCTTATCTTCTCCTCCTGCTCCCTCAGTGTTCCTTCACCCCAGCCCGCTTCCTTCCTGCTGAATGAATGAATGAAGGTGGAGGGGGCAGCCCAGGGGTGGGGCCAACAGGGAGCAAGTCTCAGACTCCTGGGCCAAGCTGGAAAGAGGGTTGGGGACTGGTCACTTCTGCTCCCAGCCGTCACCTCTTCCAGGGTGGGAAAGGTGGGTGTGGCCTACCTTTAGGAAGTCTTTCTTCTCCAGAGTGTCCATGATCACCGGGGGGATGGCTGCAGGGAGAGCAGGGCAGAAGAGGAGGTAAGAGTTAGTGGAATGAAAGGCAGGATCGTGAGGAGGGGTGGATCCCCTTCACAACTCTTCCCACTCCCCCGGGGGGTGCTCAACACCCCTGGAGAATGCACCCCGTTCTCTTAGAGCCTCCTGTGCCCCACCCAGGCACCCCTGCCTCACCCATGGCAGGAATGGCCATGCAGATTCTCGATATCACCACCTGGAAGATTCCCTGCTTGGCAGCGGCCACTGAGTGGCCAAGTCTCTGACCTTCCTCATCAGTCACTGGGATGCCCACCTGCAGTTCCCTGAAAAGGGAAGGGGGTGGGGGTCAGATCACAGGCCCACATCCTACCTGCACTGCCCTCACGGGCAGCTATTCCCTGGGGTCCCGTCAGATATCACAGATTCAGATATCATTCTAGGATCCCAGAGTCAGACTGAGACTGTGCCCAGAAGCTTCTGTTTGGAGAGGGAGAGGACGGTCCCCACCATGGGCCAGTCGGCATGACGGGATGATGTGCCTACCTGCACGCTGGGCCTTCATGCCAGGAGCTGGAGCCACTCACCTCTGCCTCATCAGGGGGATGTTGATACAGTTGGCAGCTGCCACAGCTGCAAAGGGGACAAATCTGCCCACCAGGGGGGGCAGGTGCTGGGGGGAGGAAATATATCATTTAGTGGTCCTAAGGGCCATGGAGTGGCGAGGAACTCTGGGGAGGGACGTGGGGAGCCTGTAGGTTGGTGTGGACGAGCGATGGGGAAGAGGGAGACAGATCAAGGGTGAGTGAGGGGGCAGTACAACGGGGGGGGGGGGGCATTTACCTTGGTGAGGGATTTGAGTCCCAGGGCTGTGGCCACGGCCCCAGTGGTGGCACTCACATAAGCTGTTCCCAGCTGCCTGTGGGTGGAAGAGGCAGGACACAAGGCTGGAGGTGAACAGTCCAGTGTGTGGTTCTTTCCTTCAGGGACACGTCTAAATCCTCAATACGCGAGGCGTGACGGGCAGAGAAATTCCTCCCCTGCTAGAGCATAGACTTGCCTGGAAGCTCCAATCCCTCAGACAGGGCCTCCCTTAGCACAGGCAAGAGGACCCCAAGCCCTCAGGCCAGGAGAGTGGGGAGAGGGGCGGGCTGAGGGGAGGGAGTTGAGTCACTGGCTGCAGGAGCACTCAGAAACAGGAGCAGACAAGAGGGAGCAATGGTAGGCCTGGGGAGGCCAGGGCAGGGAGAGAGTGGGGGGGGGGAGGAGTCCCGGTGAGGGGATGAGCTCTCACCCCACAGTGATGGGAGCGTCGCCGCTGCGATTGGAGTAATTAACAACAGCATTGAAGGACTGATTCACCCACTGCCAGAACACCACGGTCGGGGTCTTCCTGAGGGAATAGAGACACTTACTGCTGCTCCTGCTACAGTGTCCCTTATCCTCAAACCCTAATAAAGAAACCCTAAAGGTTATTCCCAAACCCTCAGGAGGGACCCAGCTGATGACCTTAGAACTTGCTTCGGTGACCTCTGCACGACCCTCCCCACTGACACGGCCACATACACTTGTCTCTGGGGTGGGAGGAGCCCTGGGGCTGAGTTCTGAGGAATGTGAGGGATTCTAACACAAGCTCTCATTCACCCACTATTTTCTGCCCAAACTGGCCTCACCTAGCCATCAGGCTACACTCTAGCTTGGACAGAGTGCTCGGGGAGGGGACACACGGGGCAGGACCTGCCTGTAGAAGGTGAGCATGCAGCCAGTGATGGTCATGTTCATGGGCACCTGGGCTGACATACGGCCAATCAGGACCACCTTCTCCCCCGTGTCCGGATGGAAAGCAGAATCGTACACATACTTGGCCCTCCACAGCTGGTCCTCAGTGAGCCCTGGCGTCACCACGCCGGCCCTGCAGAGAATGTCAGGGAACAGACAGGCAATTCTAGGGGCAGATCTGCCCCCACCAGCCCTGACCACTTAGCTCAGGGAAAGTCTGGCCAGAGGACCAGGAACTTTGGCCCTGAGTCTCAGAATAAAGGAGCTCCTTGTCTCTGGGGGAGTCAAATCTTCCAGAAGGGCAGAGGGGCTCCTATTTCCATTTTCCTTCTAGCCACATAAAGAAGGGTCCCCTTCTGTTTCTGCCTAAATGCCTGGTCATGGGTAATGGTAGTTTCCAGTGGGTCAAAAATGGCTGGGGGCGTCTCAAGGGTATTTCCTCTTGGGGACGAGGGGGTGCTCTCCTATCTCCTTGGGACTCAACTTTGAGCCCCATCTGTCCTTGAAGAGGGTGGGCCTAGCAGTGGGACAGGACCCTGTGGAGGGTTGCGAAACATACAGCAGCCCCCCCACCCACAAATATCAACGCCACCTCCTCAACCCAAACACCCTGAAATTCTCTGGGTTGAAGCGCTGTGCCATAGGTGCCTGTGATTCCAACATATAGACCTAGGGAGTAAGGGGGTCAAGGAGTGGGACAAGGTCACTCTCAAACTTGAGGAGATAGATGCAAAAGGTACCATATTAATGGCAGGGAATGAGTACCCCAGGGTCTCATTCGGACGGGGCAGCGGGCTACCTGTAGTTCTGCACGATGTTCCGGGAAGCTTCCAGCTGTGCTCCAGACAGCAGCAGATTTCGGGGGTCAGTAACGGTGAAGAAGTGCCGGGCTCTGCCCAGGAAAGTGCTTTGGTCCCAGCGAGGTTCCTGGATATTGATATCTAAGGGCAACTCCCCCATTTTCTGCAGAGCAAAGATCAGGATCGGAGGACTCCAAGGAGGGAGTCCAAGAGCTCTACCTGCGGGAGCCTCTGGCGGCTCTGCCCTGGTCCCTGGGCCTGTCACCAACCCCTTCTAGAGCTCAAGGTGACTCCAGATAGGTAAGCAACGGTTGGGGGGAGGAGTTGTTTTCCAGGCAAGGCCCTGGCTCAGAGACCTGCAGCCATTGGAGGAGGGGGCAGGGGAAAACAGAACCAGAAAAAACAGATCTCTTTTGCACCCTGGCCTTGTGCAGCTTTTCATCAGTGAGATTTACACGTGTATGGTTGATGCAACAGCAGCAACTAATCCTATGCAGCTACTCTTGTGCTCTGTGTGCACAAAAGTGTGTATTATATGCGTTATACAGGCATGCTCAGGTCAGCTTCAGGGCCCAGCTGCCTTAAGACCTAGATACAAACCCCCAAGGCTGTCTGGGAAGATGGCATAAGCCGTCCCACACCCCAGCCCCTGATTGGAGGAGAACAAGGGCTCACTGGCTACTTCAGGGCTTATCTATTCCAGATCTCAAATAGGGGACTCTGATGCCAGCCAAGCATGCGTGCTCGCAGTCATGCACAAGTCCCCCTCTCCAGGGGCATTTTTCTCGACCCACACTGAATGGCCCAAGGCCCTCCTTGTTCCCCAGCTGGGCAGGGCTGGCACAGACACCCATCCATCTCTCCCCAAGCCACCTACGTCTAGAAAGGAGGAGTCAGTAAGTGCCCTCTCCACCCAGTACCAAGAAGAAAGCTTGAAGCAGCCGGCTGGCTGTGTTAGGCAAAATCCTACAATATGACTAATCCTCTCCAACCGCACTTCCTCCCGCACTGGAGGAGACACCCTCCCCTCTCTCACAAACTCACACTCACATACCCACATACAAAGATACGTACATGCCCTACACAGATATACAAACGGCGGACACGCACTGCATACACTAGCCCACAAAGACCGTTACTTGCACACTCACACACACGCGCACACACACACCCCCCATATCCATCAACTGCAGACACGGGAATGTGTGACCACATAAGGCCCCACCCTGACATTACTCCCACCAGCCAACCTCCCCTCGTGCCCCAAGCACCTCCCTAGAACCGAAGATACTGAATCCGGGTAGGACAGAGAGCACACCCAAGGCAGGCTTCCCTCCCTCTCAGCCCTCAACCTCCTACTCCCCTGAACCCCGCGAACCCCGCCCCGGACAGCCAGCACTCACGCTTTGCTGAGCTCCTGGGCTTCTGGCCTCTGCAGCTCCCGGACCCGCCTTTCTCTCGGCGCGTCGCCCCTGCCTCCGCCCCCCCAACCCATCACGCGTAACGTCACGCGTGACGCTGACAGGCAGGAGGGGCGGGGGCAACCCCCGCGCGTCCGCCGGGCGTGCCCAGGGATTGGCAGAGCCTGGGGGCGGTGGGTGCCATTTGGGGCGACGCCCCCAGCCCCGGCTGCAGGGAGCTGGCTCTACGCCGCCTCCCAAAGCCAATCAGGGCTCGGGAAATAGGTTCTGGCCCGTCCCCAGGCCTAGAGAGGAGGGGAGGAGCCGTGGGCGCTGCCCCCTTTGCTTGCAGTCCCCTGACTGGCCTCGGGAGGCACCCGGCTTCGGCAGCAACGCGTCTAGGTGCCCAGGGCAAAGGCTCCCTGGGCGCAGGACGAAGGCTGGCGGCGTGGAGGGGCCATCCTCTGATGGCGCGCCCGGAGGGACTCGGGTTACCGCCTGGGTTGTTTACTAGATGGCCGCCTTGGCAGTGGCCTTTGCCTACTTGGCCCCCTGGGCTCCTACCCCAGTTCCCACAAGCTCTTCTCACAGCACTTGGGCATTCGCAGTCCTCCACAATCTCGTTCCGCTCGTGCCTGTGGCCCTTCTATGTCCCCACCCTTTTCCTCCTCCAGCCCCCTCCTTACCTAGCTCCACTAGGTCCCAGTTTCCTTACGTCCCCGATCCCTATCCCGGCACCACAGACCTAGCCCCAGTCCCTGCCCTGGGAGGTGTAGGGGAAGAAGGCTCAAGGTAGCTCTGTCTGCATCAAGCAAGTGGCTCAGAAAGATTCTTCCTCCCCCTAGTGTCCTGGAACCAGTGATCCACTCTGTCCCCTTTCCAGAACTGAGGGGCCAGAGAGACACGTTGTGACATAGAAGGAAGACGCATGAGAAAGAAGTCAACACTCAGACACACCCCCCCCCCCCCCCCCCCCCCACCCACACATATACTTCACAACTCACCCAGTCACCTTACAGGGCACGCCTGCCGCACGCCCAGGCTCCAGCCCACGCTCCTGCCCACCGCATGCTCACGCCCCCACTGCCCAGGTGACATTCCTTCACTGAGGCCTCACAGGTGACGCGAAGGGGTGACAATTGCGAGCCCTAGCATCTAGCTTGGCCTGGAGAAGACGCGGTTCTGGGCTCCCCTGCGCTGAGCCGGTAGCGGGAGGGGGCGAGGCGTGACCCAAACCCTAAATTCGTGGGGGCGTGGAGGGGCAGCAGAACTCGAACTGCAGGGGGTCTCAGCCCAGGTGACGAACGCCTGACCCGAGCGCCCGAAACAGGGGGCGGAGAGAGTGACTGGCGGCCCTCGCAGCCAATGGGAGCCCGGGGCTACGTAGGCCAGCCCCGTTCCAGCAGCTAGGCGGAGCGTGGGCGGGGTTCCCCGGACGCTGCAAGAGCTCGCGCCCGCGCCCACCGGCTGGCGAGGCCGGCGGCCGCCGCACCAGCAAGCAGGTGAGGGGGGCCAAGCTCAAGAGGTGGGGGCCGAGGGTGGCATGCTGCGTTCTGAGTCCCAGAGCTGCTCTGGGGGACTTAGCCCCGGGTTTGGGGCGCGATGTTGTGGGACTCTAGCCAGCAGGTCCTCCCCGCAAGCCTGGGAGACGTTGAGGCAACCCCTTTCGACGGGAGAGGGGGTGGGAGGGACAGCAGCCTGGAGCCAAGGGATCTGTGGCGGTCGGGAAATCTCCGGGGCCATTGGCTGCAGCTGTCCCAGGTCCTGACGCCCTGCCTCGAGACATGAGCCCCCTGCCCACAAACACAAGGCAAGGCGTGCAGTGACTGGTCCTGCCCCCACTTTCTCTCACACCGCTTGAAACCCTAGGGCCCGCAAGAATCCATCTCCACTCTCTCAGCCTCTACTGAGAACTGGTCACTGGGGTGGATGACTCAGCTGAGAGCAGGAATGAGGGGTGAATGAGAGGTTCCCACTGGCGTTGTAGAAATGACTCCGAAAATCCACGATGGTGCCTGGACTGGGCCAGGGGTGGGAGACGTGAGGGCCCTAGGGCATGGGAGGGCAGGAAGCTCAAATCAGGGCGAGGGGTGGAAGTTCTGGGAGGCAGCAAGGGCAACATTCACACCCTTGTCCCAACCCCTGCTCTCCCTCCGCAGGCCTGGAGCGCACACTGCTGTGAGGCAACGGAGGTGGGGGGCTCCCGGTCCCTGAGACCCCAGTCCCGCACGGAAGGCTCATGGAGCCCGGGGCACGCGGGGCCCTTTGCTCCAGGGCTAGCAGATTCTTTCTGGACCTGTAGGGCGCCGCCCCAGTCTAGCCACAATGGCGCACAGTTTTGCGGTGGGCTTCGACCCACTGGGCCTTGGAGACCTAAGCTCGGGCTCTCTGAGCTCCCTCTCCTCCCGAGGCCACCTGGGCAGCGACTCGGGCTCCGCAACGCGATACCTGCTGAGGAAGCAGCAGCAGCGGCTGTTGAATGGGCCCCCCCGCGGAATCCGAGCCTCATCGCCCATGGGCCGTGTCATCCTCATCAACTCTCCCATCGAAGGTGGGGGCGGGGCCCAGCTTGGGCCGGGAGCTAAGGGTGGGGGTAAGGGGCAGCAGCACTAAGTAGGAGGAGGCAGAGCCAATACGGGTGGAGGAACCCAAGAGATGGGAGTCTTAAGGATGTGGGAGGTGGAGGGTCTCTGTTTACCCTTATACTCTACCTTAAAAACCCTTTCCTTATGTTTAGGCCAATCCTTTAGTGTTGCAGGGCTGTAGAGAGGTCAGAGGTGGGAGATAGGAGCCCGGAGGCACGGAAAAGTGTGTGTGTGGTATGCTAGCCCCCAAGTGAGCAAGATAGGGTACTGAATTGGCCCCTCCATCCTATGGACTCTGCCTTTCTCCAATCCCTTTGTGTATGCCTTTGGTGGGGGCAGGATAGAGAATGATATAACCCCATCAACCAGCCCATTGTGTGACCAGCTCAGTGCGGGGCTGTGAGGAGTCAGTGCCCAACTGAGCAGACAGAATTTAAGATTTCAGGTGCAGAGGCCCCTGACCAGTTCATTCAGGAGAGCGTGCGACTCTTGATCTCAGGTCATGAGTTCAAGCCCCATTGTGTGTATACAGATGATTTCAAATAAGTAAATAATAGGGGCGCCTGGGTGGCTTGGTCGGTTAAGCGTCCGACTTCGGCTCAGGTCATGATCTCACGGTCCGTGAGTTCGAGCCCCGCGTCAGGCTCTGTGCTGACAGCTCAGAGCCTGGAGCCTGTTTCAGATTCTGTGTCTCCCTCTCTCTCTGCCCCTCCCCTGTTCATGCTCTGTCTCTCTCTGTCTCAAAAACAAATAAACGTTAAAAAAAATTATTAAAAAACAAGTAAATAATAATAATAATAATAATAATAATAATAATAATAATAAAAGATTTCAGATGCAGAAGAAAAGAAATAGAGGTAGAGCAGCAAATGTTCCAAAAAGTGGGGAGAAGAGGAGGGTTGAGGGTCAGGAAGGGAGCCCCAGGACTGAGCCCTGGTACCTAATCAGGGTGTACCTAATCTTCTGTAGTTGCTCAATGCTGTTTCATTGCACTCCTGTTCTATACCAGCCCTGCTTAGGTCCTGTAGGGGACCTAGAGAAAAATAAAGATCAATCGTCACCTTCCAGAAATTTACAGGGTAGCAGAGCTTAGAGATAGAGCAATGAGAACAGCCGCTGCTGGGGTAGAGGTATCCCAGACAAGGCTGGAAGTGGAAAACAAGTTGCGGGGGGGGGGGGGGATGCAATTAGGAGACAGCCAGGCTGCAGTGACAGATGTGTGGCGACACAGAGCTAGTGAGTAAGGCAGGACCTTGAATGCCCATGGGGAATGGGGACCCCCCCTGGGGTTGGGCTCTCTGCGGGCCAGATGCCATAAATGTCTCCAGCTCCCCCTTTGTCTCTCAGCGAGCAGAACTCCCCTGGCTGGATCCCAGAGTGGGCTTTTCAGACCCTCTTCCTCCCCTCTGACCCAGCTGGGCATCTCTGTTCTCCTCCCTGGGCCACTGGGGCAGGGATAGCCATGTTGCTCAGGCAGCAGGCTTTCCTGCCTCAGTGGCCCAGCATGCCCACCCCCGTCATCTACTATGATGGGCCTCACCCCTAGGTGAGCTGTAGGGCACTGCTGAGGGTCAGCACTGTCATTCGGGTCATGGAGCAGAAGTCCTCAGAGGAGCTAGGAGACATGGTAGGGGACAGGGAAGGCACTGGGGCAGGACCCTTGTAAGTCCCATTGTATTAAAATAACTATGTTTTACCTGCCCTTCACAACCACGCACACCATGCCCAGCTACGATGTAACAGCTCCGTCCACTGTCCTGCTAAAGATCCTCTTGCAGAAGTTCCAGGATTGCTCTCTCTTTCTGCCTCACCCTAGAGCCCTGGTGCAGCCGAGAGCAGGGTCTCCCAGCAATGGGAGGACTGGGGCATTGCTCTGACCTGCCAGCCCCTACCCTGTCTGGGCTGGGAAGCTCTGAACCCAGAATCTTCCCCCTCTGCCTGAGCACAAACATCTCCCAATTCACCGAAGCCTGGAACCTCTCCCCCTTGTTACTATTCACACCATTCCAGAGGCCTAAAATAGCTGATAAGGGAGAGACAGTGGGAAGGGAGAAACTGCTACCCACCTCACCCCCACGGGTTCCCACCAGCTCCGCAAACTCAGCTGGTCCCAAAGGAAATGCATCCTCTAATCCAAACCAGCCCTTTCTCTTCACTCTCCTTGTTCATTGGTCTATTCACTCATTCATCCCTTTATTCTTCTACTCATTCAAAAAAGACTTAGCAGATATCAAGTGCTGCGCAACACATTGGAGATATATTGGCAGAAAAGAATTACAAAGTCCCTACCACGATTGAGTTTACAATCTAGTGGAAGGAGACAGACAATAAAATATGAATAATCAGTATATGAATAAATAACATATGAGTAAGCAAATAATGAGAAAGGATGGTAAGAATCTTGGAGGTACTAATTTGGATGGTACGACAGAGTAGCGGTTCTCAAACTTTGGAATACATCAGAATTGCCTGGGGTGGGGGGGCTTGTTAAAAGACAAGTTGCTGGGTCCTACACCCAGAGCTTCTGATTCATTGTGTCTGCAGCGAAGAGCAAGAGCACACATTGTTGTTATGTAATTTTTTAAGACTTTATTTTGAAGTGATCTCTATACCCAACCTGGGGCTCGAACTCGTAACCCCAAGACCAAGAGTTGCATGTCGTACCAACAGAGCTAGCCAGGTGCCCCAGGTATACGTATTTTTTGAATAAGTTCCTGGGTGCCGCTGCTGCTGTTGGTCTGGGGAGCATGCTTTGAGAACCGCTCTAATAGAGACCATCTGGGAAGAAGGGAAGGGACTTCTTCAGGTAGGGTAGTCCAGGAAGGCTTCTCCGAGAAAGCGGTGTCTGAGCCAGGAGGGGCTGCAGAATAGATGCTGGCTTTACAAAAGTCTGGACAAGAGTATCAAGGATCGAGGGAACACTGAAATGATTGGCCCATGAGAGGAACAGGAAGGAGGTCAGCTTGGCCAAAGCTCAGTGAGGCTAGGGATGGTGGCCAGAGGTGAGGGTAGGGAGGTGGGCAGAGGACAGCCCATGGAGGGCCTTACCGGGCATGGGGGGCTGCGGAGTTCCTTCTAGAAGCCGGAGCAGGCATTGAAGTTCTCAATAAGCAGTCTACTGTAAAAGCTGGCTCTGGCCACTGTAGAGAATGGTCTAAACGAGGCAAGAATGGAGGTGGGGAGACAGTGAGGAGGCTGTGAGTGCCTAGAGGGAGAGGTCGGTGGCCCAGGCTAGGGTAGTGGAGGTAGAGAAGTTTCCATCCTCAGAGGCCCCAAGCTCCTATGCTCAAAACCCCAGTGTGGCATCCCCCTGGCTCAGGGCCCTAGGAAGGCCCCAGGGAGGGCCTGAGAAGAAAGAGGGTTGCGGGGCAGGAAAGCAATAGACTCCTTGGCTGGGTTGAGACCTATACAGTCAGAAACAGCCAGGAAGCCTTAGAATATCGCACATCTCTGTCCTACACCATCCATGCCCACAGGCTGCCCTTGGAGATTTCTTCCTGAGCTGTTCTGCTCATGTATTGTAACCTGATTTCTCTTAGATCACAGAGAGAGAGAGAGAGAGAGAGAGAGAGAGAGAGAGAGAGAGAGACAGAGAGACAGATTTGTCCCCCACAAACACCTCTAGAGTAAGCCTTGTTCAAGAGGAAATCTCGTCTTCTCACCTTCTCACCTGAGACCTAGCTTCCCTCTGCAGTCTTCTTATTTTTCTCTAACCAAAGGCCTTCTCAAGGACCCACCGCAGTGCCTTTACTCACTCCATCCCCTTCTTCATTAGTGCCCTCCCTTTCTGCTCCCCCCCTCCAACCAAATCCCACTCATCTCAGTCTTCCAAATCATTTTCCCTGACAGCTCCAGCCCCTAGGGACCCTGCTCCCCTGACTTTCCCCAGCACTGATGGAGAGGACCCCTCTGAGCTCTGGGCACATGCTGCAACATAGTGGTGTTTTGGGTTTCTCTCCACATATAGTCAAGTAGCTCCTAGAGCCCTTACCTCCAGAATCACAGAGTTGAAGAGATAGAAGGAGCCTCGGGGATCCGTCCACAATATCCCAGACAGGGATTTATCAGGGGTCAGCTTGTATGCCTCCAAAGATGGGGAACTCATTATCTCTCCAAAACTCATTCCATTGTCTGACAGCTGAAGGTTTTAGATAGATAGCCTCTATCTCGGGCTTGGTTCTGTCCTCTGGGTTACACAAACAAAAACATCTAATGCCTTTCACAGAATAGCTCTTCAACTGTTTGAAGATTAGCATACTCATTTCTGTGCAAGCTGAAGAGCCCAAATTTGCTCAACTCTGCCCTATCGAATGGAATCTTGAACCTCTTCTCTATCCATCTGACTCTCAGAGTGACAGGATTTTTAGGAATTTGTCCTATCTCAGGCCTGTGGGTGTGAGAAGCTGAGTAAGCATTAGAAACACACACACACCTGCACACACGAGCACGCGCGCACACACATACGCACACACACCTATATAAGGGAAGGAGAACAGTGGCTTCTACTGTGGGGTCCTGTCCTGCCTATTCCCACACTCTCCCTGGCCCATGGCCTCAAAACCACCAATAGGGAACTCAGAAATTGGCTGCCCTCAGGCCTTAGAGCTTTAGGTATCTTTGCCTAGAAACCCAGCCTTTGCAGGCCCCAACCTGGGAAACCCAGGGGCCCTCTGTGCCCAGAAAGGACATGGGAGTCATGCCTATGTCCCTCCCACCCACACCACCACACAGCCAACAGTGATGAGAGCGACATCATCCATGCGGTCCGGGTGGAGAAGAGTCCAGCAGGGAGACTGGGTTTCAGTGTGCGGGGCGGCTCGGAGCATGGCCTGGGCATCTTCGTCAGCAAGGTGGAGGAGGGGAGCAGTGCAGGTGAGCAGGGCTCCCAGGAGCGAGGTTCTGGCTTAGGATGGTGCTCTTATCAGGGATGGGAGGAAAGGGTCCTCAGCTTTGGAGGGCCCGATCCAATGGGGACATGGGGCCCCCTCCCAGGGTGGAGTGGGCTAATGGACAGGTCCCTAGTCTCATAAGGACTACTCAGACCTCACCCGGGGATCCCCAATTTCACAGAAGAAGTTTTACCCCAGGGAGCCTTGTGTGGTGGCGGGAGGCTTAGCTTCACCCTGGAGGACTTCTCCCAAGTGTGCCCTGCCAGCCACGCCCCTCCCCTGGTGCAGAGCGGGCCGGCCTGTGCGTGGGGGACAAGATCACGGAGGTGAATGGGCTGAGCCTGGAGAGCACCACCATGGGCAGCGCCGTGAAGGTGCTGACTGGCAGCAGCCGCCTGCACATGATGGTGAGGCGCATGGGCCGAGTGCCGGGCATCAAATTCTCCAAAGAGAAGACCACGTGGTGAGAACGCCTGGCCCCAGCCCTGGCTTTTCCCCTCCCCATCCAGCCCCCCTCCCCCACCCCCACCCCCACCCCCGCCGCAGGAGAGGCCGAGGTCACAGGGCTCTGCGTGGAACTTGACTAGTATGGCTTCTGCTCTTCCCTCCACCCAGGGCACCGGAAACACAGGGAACCCAAGGCCTGACCTTGAAATAAGACAAGGCCGTGTCTCTCCCCAGCCCTCCTCCCAACCCTGCTATCCCAGAGGCCAGCGGCCCTGCCCCCAACACCGCCAGGCCTCTGCTGTGAGCCTGGGGGTGGTAACAGCATCTCCCCCTCAGGGCTCTTGTAGGGAGTTGGAAACGGGCACATGGAGCTGCTGCTCCGTAAAAAGAGGAGATCCAGGTCGTTTTCCAAATTTGGCGAAATCTACATCCCACTGAACGTCTCTGGGCTGGGGAGTCCCCCAAGGCAACCTCTCCTTTCCCGTGCGGTTGTCAAGGATGCTGGGAGGAGGGGGGGGGGTGGTGGTGGATGGGGGGCCCCGGTCGAGGGCCCCTTGCTGTTGTCCCAGGGTGGATGTGGTGAACCGGCGGCTGGTGGTGGAGAAGTGCCGATCAACGCCGTCTGACAGCGGCTCGGAGGATGGCGTGCGGCGCATCGTCCACCTGTACACCACGTCAGATGACTTCTGTCTGGGCTTCAACATCCGCGGGGGCAAGGAGTTCGGCCTGGGCATCTATGTGTCCAAGTGAGGGCTGGGCGGGGCATGCAGTGGGCGGGGATCAACAAGCGAGGCCTGGCCAAGGACATGTCCAAAGGAGGGCCTGGGTCAGGGGTGGGGTCTGGAGAGGGGTGGGGGGCTCCGGAAGGAGAGCCAAGGAGTTTGGCTGGGGCATCCCTGTATCCGAGTGAAGAGAGTCTGGACTAGGGTGAGAGAGGGCAGGCTAGGCAGCCGACCAGACCGCCTCCTGTCTGACCCCAGAGTGGACCGCGGTGGGCTGGCCGAGGAGAATGGCATCAAGGTGGGGGACCAGGTCCTGGCGGCCAACGGCGTCAGGTTCGACGACATCAGCCACAGCCAGGCCGTGGAGGTGCTGAAGGGCCAAACACACATCATGCTGACCATCAAGGTGGGCAGGACTGTGGGTATCAGGGAGAGGCCAGACTATAGGAAGGACTTCCCCGACCGCTCTAGTACATCATTATGCCCATCGCTCTACAGTCTATGGTTTTACCATAGCCATCGGAGAGGGAGGGCAGGCATTGCGCTCGTCCCTATTTCGCAGAAGAAGAAACTGAGGCTCAGAGAGGCAGAGTAACTCAGGAATCCCAGTCCATTACTCAGCTGGTCAGTAGCAGGGCCTGGGTCCAGTCCTGCTCTTCAGATGCCTAGGGCAGTGCCCCTTCACATGAGTGGTGGAGGACCTGGGCTGAAAGGAGAAAATGTCCCACCCAGAGGGTGGGGTGGTAGCTGTGGCTTTGGGCAGGACGTGGGCACAGGGCAAAGAGGCTGGGCTGGGGCCAGAGATTGGATTTCAGGGGAGGCACCTGCATTCATTATTCATGTGGGTCTCACACTTGCCTGAGGATCAGGTCTGTCTCACTCTGTCTCCAGAGGAGGTGACGTCTCGCTCTCGGCTAGTGCCCAGTCCCAGCCCCTGCCCCGCTCTCTTCCCTTTCCCAAGCTTTCACCCACATTGCCCTTCAGGGCCTCCTCTGCCATTCCTCTACTTCTGCAACCTTATTTCCCATCCCACGATCCCCCCCCCCATCCCGTTTCTCCCTTTCCTTCCTCTCACATGACCCCAAACACTCCTCCTCTCTCCCGCTCTGCCCCTCATTCATCCACTGAACATTTTCGAGTACGTTCTACATGATGGCCACTATGACAGGTACCGGGGCTGCCACGGTGAACAAGACAGGCAAGGTCTCTGCTCCTCGGGGGAGACGGACACACTAGATGCGGGCCAACTGTGACAAGTGCTACACTGTAATTAACAGAGAGGTGGGAGGGGTAATTTGGGAAGGCCCTTTTAGCCAGAGCTGTCAGGGCAGGTCTCTCTGGGGAAGTGACACCCGAAGAGGGAGGAGCTGGCCAGAAGATGAGTTGAAGGAAGAGAATCAAGGCAGAAGGAACAGCAAGTACCAGGCTCTGAGGTACAGAGGAGTGTGGCATGTTGAGAAATAAAGCAGCTTGTTTGTCTAGAGCATGATGAACTTGGAGGAGAGAGAGAAAGGGGGTTGAAAAGTTTACTCCTGTCCCATCACTCCCCCTTC
>NW_024412404.1:40129574-40147147 GCF_014898765.1 Herpailurus yagouaroundi | reverse complement strand
CTCAGGTCCATGGGTTGGAGGGAAAGGGCTGGGGCCCAAGGGTGGGTCAGAGTCTCTGAAGAATAATTGGGCAGGAGGAGCAAACCTCCTTGGGACTTTCACACCACCCAGCGCCATTTCTGGGCTCCCCTCCGAGGAGCTGCAGGTTTGGTTTCAGGCTCCCCTTGGCTCTGGGGTCCTGCGGGGAGTGGAGGAGAACTGATCTGCCTAAGTCAGTGGCAGGACTGCTGAGCACCGGTTCCCCAGAGCCCATGCTTCCAGCCCTGGCTGCTGCCCCACACTACCCCCCCCCCCCCCCCCCGCCACCAAGCCCAGGGTGGTCTGCAGCCCGGCCTTCCCCTCAGCCGCCCCCGCCTTCCCCACTGCCTGCAGTGAGCAACGGGGTGCTACAGCAGCTGTCCCCGGCCTCTGAGAGCAGCTCCAGCGTCTCCTCCTATGCCTCCAGTGCCCCCTACAGCTCAGCCGAGGGCTCGGGCTCCCTGCCCTCCGACCGCATGGATGTCTGCCTGGGGCCTGAGGAGCCGGGCGGTCGGGGGCCAGGCTGGGGGCGGGCGGACACAGCCATGCAGACGGAGCCCGATGTGGGGGGGCCGCGTGGAGACCTGGTGCAGCGTGAGGCCCACCGTCATCCTCAGGGACACAGCCATCCGCTCCGACGGGCCCCGGCCTGCCCGCCGCCTCGATTGTGCACTCTCGGAGTCCCCCAAGACTGCCCTGTTGCTGGCCCTGAGCCGACCCCGGCCCCCCATCACAAGATCCCAGAGCCACCTGACCTTGTGGGGTACGTAGGGGGATGGATGGCTGATGTTCTCTCCGAAACTCCCAGTCCCAAACCTGCCTCGCACCTTGTCCTGGGCCCCAAACCTCCCTTTGCCCCGGGCCTTGACCCAACCTCAGTTGCAGCCCCAGAATACACTTCGATGCTGCTCTGGGTACCATTTTAAACTGGTCCTGGACCCCAAGCCCCAGTTTGTTTTCCTGTCAATTTTGGGCCCCAAATCAGTCCTAACCCATCCTTTCCACCCTACACACACACACACACACACACACACACACACACACACAAACCAGCCCTCTTGGAGACTCCTCGAAGAACTGGAGCTGTGGGGTGGGGGAGGGTGGAAAGTTGGAGGAGGACACCCACCCCTACCTCCAGCACCACCTCTCCACAAAGCTGCAGGTCCTGTCTGCCCCCTACTCTCTCTCCTCTCTGTCCCTCCTCATACCCCTGCCCCTCGGCCTTCCCTTCTGCCCACCACTCCAGCCCCGCGGGCGCTCCCTCATGTCTGCAGAGGAGAAGAGGCAGAGGAAGAAGGAGAAGTTGGGGTCTCCTGGGGAGAAGGGAGCCCTGCAGCGCTCCAAGACACTGATGAACCTCTTCTTCAAGGGAGGGCGGCAGGGGCGGCTGGCAGGGGACGGGCACAGAGAGGCCTGGACGCTGGACAGAGGGACCCCGGCCAAGCCCTGCCCTCGCCTGGACCCGGAGAAAGGTAAGCACCATGCCGGTCAGATGAGATGGGGTGGACGCAACTGGGGCCCACGTTGGCATCCAGCAGCTCTGGGTTTAAATCCCACACTGCTTATTACGAGCTGGGAGTAACCACTGGCCCCTGTAAGCCTGTTTCCTTATGAGTAAAGTGAGTGATGATACCTATTTCTTTAGGAGTAGTGAGGAATAAGTGTATGGATGGATGTAAACCACTTAAGGACTTCGTCTGGCATATGGAAGGTGCTCAGAAAATGTAGTGGTTATTGTTATACTGTCTCGTCTCCCCACTTTCCAGAAAGGAAATCCGTTAGAGGCACAACATAGCAAGGAAGTTGAAGGGCTTGGGTCAGATCCCTGTGCCCTTGGTGCTGGGAGGGTAGGGGGCTCCTCTCCTTGAATACGTGGCTACATCTCCCCTGGCCAGGGCTCCACAGGCTCTACCCAGCTCTAGAACCATCCTTGAGCAAGGTCATTTCTAAATCAGGGCCCAAGCAGAAGGGCCTCGGCAGTTTCCACTATGTCAGGGGCTTCAAGGACCCTCAGAGAGGGCCTCTCGTCTCTCAGGTGAGGTTCAGAGACTGGACTGAGAGTGGAGGAGTTGAGACGCTTGGGGTTGTATGGGCCAGAAACTCAACTCAAATTAGGTTTAAAAAGCACTGCTTGGCTCAGCTACTGATGTAAGTGGGTCTAAAGATTTAAACACTCTCATCAGACATCTGCCCCCTTCATCTTTGGTTCCATTTTCCCCTGGGTTGGCTTCATTATCATGTAGGTTTTGCCCACTCAGAGTTAAGATGGCCCCTGTTGCTTAGCAACCCAGGGACAAGAAAGCTTCTTAAATACTTCCGGCTGAGGTCCTAGGTTCTCACTGACCCAGCGGGGACCACATGCCCAACAAATGGCTGTGGGGTGGGGTGGGGGGGGTGCTCTCATGGGCCAGCCTGTGTCTTGTGCCCACTCTGGAGTACATGCGCTGAGAATGGGGGTCCGCAGGTGAAATCGGGGTGCTGTTTCCAGAGGGAGAGTGGGTGTTGGGTAGGAGCTGGCCCTGCCCCTCCTGGGGGGCTAAAGTGAGAGTCTCACGGGAGAGACTCTTTAAATGAGGCCAGGCCAGCTTCCACCTCTTCAACCCATCTCTTTTTCCACAGCCCCCGGGGCCCTGCTCTCTCCTGATTCTCCTCCCATCCCTCTGGCCTCTCCTCTCTCTCCTCCAAAGGCTCTTCTTTTTTTCTCTGTCCCTTGAAGGTAGGTGCCCCCCCCAACCTTCCCTTCGGGGTTCTTCCCCCCATATATTTGCCTCTGAATGAGTCTCCACAGGCAGAGGTCAAGCTGTACCCTCTCTTGGTCCCAAACCTTCATGGACTTCCACTGCCTATGAATGAAGTCCCTAGTTGACCATGGCCCCAAGACCTTCATGGCCTGGCCTCTGGCCTCCCCATTCCACCTCCTCCCAGCCTGAGCTTTTCATCCCAGCCGGTGATCCAGCCGTCCCTGAGCCCCCCCAAGCCCCATTTGCAGATTGGGAGCCAGGGCCTTCAGCGTAACCCTTCTTCTCCACGACAGGGGCAGTGGGGCCCGTGCAGAAGTTTGTCACATGGAGACTGAGACGAGGTAATTCAGCATCCCTTTAGCAAGGCCTGGTGACAGACCTGCAGATGGGGTGCATATTGGGGGCTGTTAAGGAGCTTTGGGCTAAACTCAGTTGGGGCCAAGTATGGGGGACTGGGTGCGAATTGAGGGCAGCTAAAAGAATTGGACCAAGCTTACTCGGAAAGACAGGGCTGCAGACAGATGTTGGGGTATGTTTTTGAGGACTGGGGAGCTTGGTTGGGACTCCCAAAGACAGATTTTGGGGGCGGTGAGGGAGCCTGTGCTAGAACTCCAATGAGTACTCTGACAGTGCATGTTCGGGGGCCCGGAGGGCACTGGGCTAGGACACCATTAAGGAACAGACTAGTAAAGGGGTCTGTGATGGGGGCCATGGGGTCTGGACTGGTGCTCCACTGGTGGGCAGATTGCTATGGGAGGCCACGGAGGGGAGAGTCCGGGCTAGGCCGGGATGTTGTCAGGGGCACCTAGGCCTCTCATGGACCTGTTCTGGGGTCCGACCCAATTGAGAGAAGCCCCTACTTCCCCCTCGATGTCTCCTGGCTCCTTCATCATACACCTTCGTTCCTGCCCTACAGAGCGGGAGAGGGGCCGGGCCCTGCTCTCTGCCAGGTCTGGGAGCCCCTCTGGCCAGCTGCCTGATGTGGATGAGCGGGTGCAAGCCTGGGAGAGCCGACGGCCCCTAATTCAGGACCTGGCCCGACGGCTGCTGACTGACGACGAGGTGCTGGCAGTCACCCGCCACTGCTCCCGGGTGAGCTTCCAGCCTGCCCCCAACTCCAGCACACGGTCACCCAGCCCCTCGTTCATTCAGGCCACTGTCTCCGGCTATCTGGGATCGAGGCCGTGAGGTCAGTGGTCAGAAAATGCAGGAGTCACTCCTGTCACACACACACACACACACACACACACACACTGAGCTTACAGGCAGGAAGGGAAGTTACAATGACTAGAACCTAGACACCCATAGTGACAAATCATGTGAAGTACTGTGAAAGGAAAAAAACATGAGAATATAACCCAAGAGGTACAAATTAGGTCTAGGGGGGCCTCCTGGAGGAGGTGATATTTCAGCTGAGACGGAGCCAGACAGGTGATGAGTGGGGGCACACCGCAGTCACTGCCTTCCTCTTCCTCTCAACCCCAGCCTCCCCTTTCACATGACTCCCTCTGCACCTGGGTCAGCCGACAGGCCCAGCCTCATGCCGGACCTTCCAGGGGGATTGGTAGGCCCTCCCCTATCCCTCTGCCTCAAAGACCCCAGGTTTCCTGTGCTGGGGTCCCTGTGATGTGCCTGCATCAGTGCACGTGTGAGCCTGTGTGCAAGGACAAACTGAGGGGTTCCAGGGCATAGTTTGTGATCCCCAACCCCCCAAAGCTCTCTCACTCTGGTCAGGGTAGGGCTGACACAGTGTGACTGTGTGATGTGTACATTTGTGTGTCCGTGGGGTCCCTGGGTTTGTTTCACCCTAACTGTATGACGGATCTGTGTGTGAGCGTGTATGTGTCTGGCTAAGGCACGTGTGTGTCACGTGGAGACTGAGGCCCAGTAATTCCTGCGGCCCTTTACCAAGGTCTGGTTTACAGCAGAGCTGCAGATGGGGTGCGTGTTGGCGGGAAACTAAGGTTCTCTGGGCTAAACTCCGTAAGTGTCAGCCTGCTCCACTCTGAGCGCTAAGTGGGGTGGCGCGCCCCGGCCGCCGTGAGCTTGCAATTCTGGGCTCTGGCCATTAGGTGGCGTGATGTGTCCGTTTCTTTGGTCAGGTCCTTCTCCATCATCCCTCTGTTCCTCCCACCCTGTCCAAACCAGGACCACCTCTCACTGCACCCCCACAGCACCTGCACACCACCCAAACTTGACCCGCACGACACCCACACCAAGAGATCAGGCCCTCTGGGGTAGAGCTCTGGCCAGAATGATGAGTAAATCTCCCCCAGTGACTCAGATCACCGGGCCTCCCCTCTCTCTCCTCCTCTGAGCTGTCTCTCCACAGCCACCAGACCAGGCTTTATAAGTCACCTCTTTGATCACTTTACACTCCCCAAACCCCCTTGCAACCTCTTATCTTTGGCGGAATAGAGTTCCTTATGCTCACATTCAAGGCCTTCCCCGATTTGACTCCCCAACCACTAACCTCAGCTCTCCCATGGTCACCACATCACCACGTCGTTATCTTCTGTTGGTCACTACATAGGGGTGTACAGGTGATGAACTGCACAACTCCAGAGCACTACTCTGGGAGTCACGACGTGTGCGGCCTACACGGAGGCCCTTCATGTACCCCGTGGCTAAGTTAAACTTCTCCCTGCCCATTATGCCACGTCTCCCTTGGAGCGCCTTCCTCCCGACTTGCATGTTGTTCCCTGCATTCATCCTTAAGAGTAAGTGTAAATGGAAGCCAACAAACAAACCAAAAGGGCTCAGCGTCAATGCCGCCTCCTCCAAGAAGCCAACTCCGGTCTTGCCACCCTCCTCTGAGACTCCCTCTGCCTCATTGCCAGTGGTTTGGAAGTCACTGGGGCACGTGGCTCATCCTGCCCCTTGTTCCCACCACCAGACTGGCTTCTGAAGGAGCTGGAACAGGGTCATCTTCCTGGTGCCCCCACTGCCCAGTGCAGGGCCAGGCCCGTAGTAGGTGCTGAATGCAGGTTGGCGGATTTGAAGTGTGTATGTATGTGACTGGTTCTGTGCCATTGTATGTATCCCTCTCCCGACATGCGGGGTTGTATTTTTGATACGTGTTTGTCTGAGTCCCTGTAAGTCTGTGTGTGGTTTAGGGCCCCATAGCTGACAACTTACTTCCGGGTGTTTATGAACGTCTCATTCTGACCACCAGGGCTTGCTGTGTTGTGTCTCTGTCTATCCCTGTCCAGGATGCTGTGTGTGCGTCTCCCTGAATCAGTACGTGTCTCCCTTTCACCACCAGGGGGCAGTGTGCCATCCAAGCAGGGTGGCTCCCAGCGTTCGGTTTACCAGTTTGTCTGCGTTAGTGGGGTGTGGCTGGTGGCATCCGGGCAGTGCCAGGCAGAAGGGCCTCCCCCCAACCCCCCCACCCCCCGGGTACCGACTGGGTAGGCTTTCTGTCGAGCCGCCCCTTCCCTAAGGTCCCCATTCCAGCCCTGAACAAAGCCTAATTGGTAGGTCTATGTGCAGACATATGCTGGGCCTCCCAGGCCCGCGGCCTAGTGTTTGGCTCAAATTCCTTCCTTCTGCCTGGGAGGTGGGGGTGGGGAAGAGAGCCCGCTGCCTGCACATCCTTTTCCGGCACCAGAGCAGGCAAGGGCCAGACTTCTCAGGTTCCAGTCCCTCTTCACACTTCCTTACCTGTGTGGCTGTGGGCAAAGTCCTTGTCTCTGAGCCTCAGTTTCCGCACCGGTAAAACGAGGATAATTAATGTCATCTCTCAGGGTTGCTCAATGGGAGATCATATGTAAAAGGCTTAAAAAAGGGCTTGCTCCAAAGCTGTCATTGTCGTTGCTGCTATTATAGGTCTGTTATTATCGCAGGCTTCCACCTAGTCACCAACATAAGACCGTCCTGTGAACAGCCCGGGGTTGGGGAGAAGCCTTCCTAAACGTGGGGAACCCCACATGCCCAAGCAGTGCCCCCCCCCCCCCCCCGCGTTCCCCCCACCCCTGGCTCTGGATGGCCGTGCTGCTATCTGACCTCTGGGTCTCTCTCTGCAGTATGTGCACGAGGGCGGTGTAGAGGACCTGGTGAGGCCCCTGCTGGCCATTCTGGACAGGCCCGCAAAGTTGCTGCTACTGAGGGACATCAGGTGGGGCGGAGGGTGTGGGGAGGGCTGGGGGGCAGAAAGGGGCCCTCTAATAACTCCCCCTACCTCCAGAACTGTGCCCCTGCCCACCCCCTATCTCTTGCCCTCCCCAGGAGTGTGGTGGCCCCCACGGACCTGGGCCGCTTTGACAGCATGGTGATGCCCGTGGAGCTGGAGGCTTTTGAGGCCCTTAAGAGCCGGGCAGGTCAGCAGCTGGGTGGTGGGGAGAGGGTAGGACCTGTAGACCCTAAGCCCCGGGTGGGGATGGGAGTGGAGTCTCCCAGGGGAGAGGGGGCAGAGATGACCAGCTGTGTCCCCTGCTGGGCCCCCCGTCTCTGACCGGATCTCCTCTCCCACCAGTGTGGCCTCCTGCCTTGAGACCAGCCCAGCAAGACGCACCTCCCAAGCGTCACCTCATCACGCCCGTGCCTGGTCAGTCAAGCGTCCCAGAGCCTGGGGAGGGGGCACACAGCTGGGGTATTAGGGAAGGGAAAAGGGGCCTTCTGCCCCTGCCCCCCTGTAGGGTATCCAGGCTTCAGAAGTTTGTCTGGTTCCGTGAAGGAAGTCCCTTGTCCACCGGAACCATTTTTATTGTCTCTACTCACCACCCACACTATTATTCCCTTAATAATTGGTTTTAGACCCACTCACTTTTGAAATCTAGTCTCACTCTCTGCAATAATCTCCGAGAAATTGCCAGTGTGGTATGCGAGCAATATTTTTTCTACGACACATGTCGCGATGGAAAGTATGAAAATACTATTCCAACAGAACCCGGGCAGTGTCCCTCACTGTGGCAAAGCTGCCGCAGGGCCCAAGCAAACCCACGCCTGGGTCCCCCAGGCCCTACCCCAGCAAAGGCAAGGACTGGGGCCTGGCACCAGCAAGGCCAAGGAGGGGCAGCCTGCCTGACCTCGGCCCTCTTCCCCAGATAGCCGTGGAGGTTTCTATCTGCTGCCTGTGAACGGCTTCTCAGAGGAGGAAGATGGTGGGGAACTGAGGGAGCGGCTGGGGGGCCTCCAGCTCTCCCTGGGGGCCTCTGCTCCCCGCCACCCTCATAAAGGGATCCCCCCTCTCCAAGACGTGCCGGTAGATGCCTTCACCCCACACCGAAGCACCCGCACCCCCCCTCCGCAACCACCCCCCGTGGCTCCCAGGCCCCCAAGGCCTAACTGGCTGCTGACAGAACCCCCGACCCTGGAGGACCCGCGGCAGAGCCAGATCCAGGGCCCTGCCCGGAGCCGCAGCCGCAGCCGCAGCCGCAGCCGGGGCCGAGGCAAGTCCCCAGGACGTAGGCGCTCCCCGTCTCCAGCACCTATCTCCACCCAGAGCGTGGCCAACGGGCGCTACCACAAGCCTCGGAAGGCCAGGCCACCTCTGCCTCGACCTCTGGATGGGCAGGCAGACAAGGCGGGAGGCCACCAAGGCCCCTCTGAGAATGGAACTGGTGGGACAGCCGAGGAGACAGCCACGAAGGCCCCTGGTGGGGAGCTGAGGACAGTCACGTTGTCCAAGATGAAGCAGTCCTTGGGTGAGTCCAGGTGGGCCTGGGCCTGGCAGGTGGGGCTCTTGGGTTTGGTGGGGTCTGTGGGCTTGGTTTTGGGCTATAACTAGGGGGCTTGGGCTTAAGAAAAGATTGGGGTATGGGGGTAGATTGCAGAGGTGGGAGTAGAGGATTTTTGGAGTTGAGGACTGAGTAATAATAGAATATGGGGATTAGGGAGAAGTCCGGGCCCGGACTTGCTGTTGGGGTCCTGGGTTTCTCCTGTGAGCTCTGGGTGGAGGGGGGTGGCTGCGCGTTCACCCAGTGCTTCTCTCTCGCCAGGCATCAGCATTTCTGGGGGCATTGAGTCCAAGGTGCAGCCCATGGTGAAGATAGAAAAGATCTTCCCTGGGGGGGCTGCCTTCGTCAGTGGGGCCCTGCAGGTGGGTGAAGAGCACCCAGCCCCACTCCTGAGGCCCGGAGCTGAATTCTGGCGGGAGTGGGGCTAGAACATGCTCATCTTCCAGCCAGACAGGTTTAGACCAGGCCATGGGAGGAGGCTTGGGTGCATGGGGGTCAGGACTGCAAGATGACCAAGCCTAGGGAAAAATCTGTCCCCTTGCGCCAGCCTGGGCCTGAGGGTGGCCCATCCTGTTCCACCCCTAGCCCCAAGGGACAAAGGGCCATTGTCCGTGTCTCACCCTGCCCCCGACCGCTCCAGGCACAAAAGTCCCATTGTCCATCCCCTCCACCCAGATGGGGAGGAGTGTCCTCGCTGGTGGAGGTGAGAGGTTGGGTGTTGGGCTGACCTGAGAAGGGAGGGCTGTGATTTTCCCACTCCCATCCCAGGCTGGCTTCGAGCTTGTGGCAGTGGATGGAGAGAGCCTGGAGCAGGTGACCCACCAGCGAGCAGTAGATACCATCCGCCGAGCTTATCGAAACAAGGCTCGGGAGCCCATGGAGCTTGTGGTCAGGGTCCCTGGGCCCAGCCCACAACCCTTACCCCCCGAGTCGTCAGCCCTCACCGATCAGTGCCTTCCTGCTGACCATTCCCCTGCCTGCTGACCCCCTCCTGGTACTCATTCCTTCCCACTGCCTCCCAGAACCTCCCATAAATGCTCTTCCCACCAATTCCCAGATCCCTCCCACTGATGCCAGTCTCCTCCAGCGGACCGCCAGCCCAGTCCCTTCTCCGACCCCTCCGGACTCCTGACACTAACCCCAGACTCTCTCCACCTATGCCGGGACTCTTCCCACTGACCTCAGATCCTCCCGCTGCCTCCCAGGACCCTCCTGCTGTCTCCCAGACCTCCCCTCCTACCCTCCTCTCGGGATTCAGGAACCTCTCACTGCTCCTCGACTTGCCTCCTCCCAGAGCCCCACACTGCTGGCGCAGACCTCCCCACTTTCTTCCCTCCCCCACTGTCACTAAGGCTCTGCCCTTTCCAGATAAACTTGGTGTCAAGGACAAGGTGCTGCGGGGTAGGCTGTGTCACCCGCGCACTGCCCCCAACCTCCCACGACTGGGAGAGGTTGGGAGAAAGCCAAGGTCTGGAGCTTGGGATTGGCGGGCCCTTTCTCATGAGGCCTCCTTTAATGCCCCCAAGCACTGAGGAACATGGACTCTCAGGGCCCGGAGGGGGTCATTGCATCCGTCCCCCAGCCCCAAGCAGTGTTCTGTGCAAGGGACAGGATGGAAAGCTTTTCTAGTTTCTCAAATCCTGGGAGACCGTTTCATGTGGTGGTCCGCTAGGATCTCACACTTTCCACTGGATTTGTCCATCCCCCATCACCCTCTCTCTCCCCAAGACCTCCACGAGGGGTCAGAAAGAGGTGGGAGTCGGGGTCAAAGAAGTTCCCATCAACTCTCTCTAGCACACTTGTCTTTTTTTACAAACAGAAAAAATTTTAATTTGTTTCTTTGGGTTTGTACAAGAAATTTACAGTGTGGAAAAATACACAAGTGAAAACGAGGCCATAAACCTGGGTGTGGGGAGGGGCCACTTGGTCACAAACACAAATAAACAAGACGTTTCTGAGTTCTTCCTTTGGTCTGACTACAGCCCCTCACCCTGGGAGACAGGCTGCAGAGCTGGAACCTGGGGGTCAGACCCCAGTCCCAGCCCTGTCGCCCGACACGGGCAGGGTGGGGGCAGGCACATCTGGAGCAGCTGGCACTGTCTGGCTCTCTCTGGCTTCGGGGTAGGGGAGTGTGGAAACGAGGGAACCCCTTCTTCTTCCCAGCACTCCCCGTCCCCCCCACCCACCCCGGGCGTCTGGGATGAATGCGGTCGGCAGAGTGGCAATGGCGGCAGCTGGGGAGTGAAACGGGTCGAGTGAGCAGGAACCTCTGGGTGACAGTGAACACGGGGACCTTCGAGGAGTCTGATCTTGCTCATCCGAGTCACAGGGCAGCCCCAAGTTCTTGGCAGAGGCCCAGAGGCCTGGACCCCCGGGGTGGGGGGACGGGCGGCTCTGGGGCCCTCAGTGGCCCGGCGGCCCCCCCCCCCCCCCCCCCCCCCGCCCTTTGGCAAGGCTCCCCGCAGATCCGGGACGCCGAGGGCCCTAGATTTCGGTGGCGGTGATCTCCTCCAGGCAGATGCAGGGGGCCGGCTCGGCCAGGCCCAGGTCGGCGAGCTCCCGAGCCTCCAGCTCCAGGCTGAGCTGCTGCAGCTCCTGCTCCAGCTGCCGGTTGCGCCGGTACATCTGGATGTAGTTGTGCTGCAGCTGCTTCTGGTAGCGGATCACCTGCTCCTTCTCCGCCTGCCAGGCCAGCCGCTCGCCCTCGAAGCTGTCCCGCTGCTCCTCGCCCCGCCGCCGCTCCCGCTGCAGCTCTGCCCGTAGCCTCTCCACCTGGGCCCGCAGGCTGCCCCCGACCCCGGCCGCTGCCCGCTGCACCTTGGCCTCATCGCTCTCCGCCAGGAGGAAGGGGTCGGCGGTGGCAGGTGGCGCGGGGGGTTCCCGGAGTCCGGCGGCCTCGGTGTCCAACTGGCCGGCTTTCTCTCGCAGCCGCTCGGCCTCCTGGCGGTGCCGCTGCAGCTCCTGGGAACAGGCCTCCAGCTCCAGCTCCCGAGCCCGGGCCGCCTCCTGCAGGCCCCGCGCCCGGCCCTCACTGACCCGTAGTGCGGCTCGGGCTTCTCGCAGCGCCACCCGCAGCGCCACCAGCTCGCTGCCCTTCTGCACCAGCTCCGCCTGAGACTCCTTCAGTTGCTGCTTCAGCAGGGAGATCTCGCCTGACTTCTGGCACACCTGTTGAGGGGGGAGGAATGGAGAAGGATGGTGAGAAGAGTTCTCCCGGGGGGTCAGGCCCTGACATCACGCAGGGTATGTGGGGAGAGGCTCTCTGATCGTGACACCCGTAACACAGATGGGGACACCGAGGCAAGCTTAGTGATATGTCCAGAGCCATACAGCTGGTAAGTGGCTGAAGGGAAATACGGATCCAGATCTTTCTCCTTCAGAGCAGGTGTCTTTAAACCATCGTGAAGCACCACCGAGCCCTGGGGACAGGCTGGGGGCAGGCCGTGCAGGAGTGGGTGCGGTTGAGGGCAGTGCCCACATTTCCACAGGCAGGCACCGCGGTGTCTTGGTTAACAGCATAGACACTAGAGCCAGATGGCCTGAGTTCAAATCTCAGCCCTGCCACGGACTAGCTGTAATTCTGGGCTCCAGCCTTTCTGGGCCTCAGTTTCCTCAAACGGTGTTTGATGTTAACAACACCCAGCTGGCAGGGCTGTTATGAGGATTAGAAGATCCCCCCCATATGACATAGAACGGTGCCCGGCACATAGCAGCACTACGTTCTTATTCTTAACTGGTCGGGAGGCAACGGGTGGGAACACCACTGGCTGTGTGAGCCCCACGAGGGTGGCACAGGGAGACCCCCACCCAGAAAGGAAGGTCAGAGGGGGAGCTTCATCTCACAGAGGGGAGGGTCGGGGGGGGGGGGTCCTCTAGGAGTAGCAGGCCAGAGGGGGTGGGTATGGCTGGACTCCTTTTCCCAGCAGGCCCCGCTCCCTGCCCCTCCTGGTCTGGCCCACCTCCCACTTGGTCTCCTCGAGCCTCGGCCCGAGCTCCCGCTGCTCCCGCTCGAAGGTGGCGCAGCGCCGCTCCAGCTGCTCCCGTTCCTGCAGCAGCTGTGCAAAGTCGTCCTGCAGCTGCCGCTTCTCCTGCTGCAGCTGGAATACCTGCAGCTGCAGCAGCTGTTGGGCCCGCTGTGCCCGCTGTGCCCGGGCCGCACCGTCCTCCCGCAGGGCCTCGCGCTCCCGCGGCCAGTGCCGCTGCCGGTCCTCGTAAGCCTGGGGACGACAAGGCGGCCCTGGGTCCTGGCGGCTCCCCCCCCACCCCGGACCCCGAGCCCCGCCCGCCCACAACTCCCCGGTCACCGACTGCTCTGGCGGCCCAGTGGCTGGGCTCAGGGACGGCAGGCTCCGCTGCCCCGGGATAATGATCGCGACAATCATCACAACCACTTTTAGGACGCTAGAAACAATATCCATAATAGCAAGCGCTTCCGTAGGAGTTTCTAGGTGCCAGGCGTTTATTCTAAGCACTTTACAGCCTTTGCCTTACTTCATCCTCATGATAAATATCTCCATTTATAGATGAGGAAACCGAGGCTCAGTACCATTAAGTATCTTGCTCAAGTCTGAAAGACAGCAGACGGTGGTGCTGGCTTCGATTCCTTACCACTCTGCAGGTTACGCCGGACAGCTGGGCTGGGGACCGCCCCCCCCACCCAGCACAAACAGAAATGCTCCTCGGACTCCCCAGCACCTCTGGATGTCCTGCCATGCCACCCCCATTATCGCTGCTGACCACACCTGACACATGGTCACCTCACTCTCGTCCAGACTGTCCCGCAGCTGCTGCAGCTCTGCCTCACGGTCTCGGAGCTTTCCTTCCAGGACACAGTGCAGCAGGGCCTCATCCGAAGGGGGTGGCGGGGGTGGGGGCGGGGGCGGAGAGCGCTCCCCACAGGAGCCGCTGTCAGGGGAGGCCCGGGCACCGCTGCCCAAGAGCCCCCCAGCCACACGGCCTCCCAGGGAGCCTGTGCTCTTGCTGGAGGAAGACCGACCACTGTCCGAGTGGGAGGGCCCAGTAGGGGCCCCTCGGGCTGGACCCGGCAGTGCCCCCCGCCCAGGGCCATGGGAGGGCAGGTGCCCGCCTGGGGAGCCGTTGGCTGGCTCTGCACCCCCGGTGCTGTAGGTGGGCAGGCTGGACAGTGAATTTCGGCCGGAGTCAGACAGTGTCCCCGATGGGCAGCCACTGGCCCAGCCACTCAGTGCCAAGGGTTTGTCAGCAGCCGAGGAGGAGGAGGAAGAGGAGGACGAGGCAGGGCCCCCAAACAGCTGTGTTAGGCTGCCCTGGCTCCCAGACAGTCCGGCGGCCCGAGGACCCAGGAAGCTAGGTAGGGATGGTGCCCCTCGAGGTTTGGGCAGCACTGGCTTGAAGGCTGTTGGGCGGATCAGGATTTTCTCCATGTTCTGAAATGAGGTGCCATGGGACACTGGGGATCAGCTGCCCAATCTTTCAAAGCCCTTATCATACTCCCTGCCCTCCCATCTGGGGTCCCGATCCCCACATGTTAATAATAAATGCTACCACCGGCTGAGGGCCTCCTGATGTCCTCTACATCAAGCAATTTAAAAGGTTCATCTCTAATCATTACAAGTAAAATACATCAGTACATACAAGTAAAATATCATCAGTATCCCCATATTACAGATGAGGAAACGGAGGCTCAGCAAAGTCAAAGACCTCGTTCAACGTCAGACATGTAGTTGTTGTGCAGTAACAGTAATTTGAGCAGCTGACATTCATTGAGTACGTTATGTGACAGGTACTAGGCTAAACCCTTACGTACGTTATTTGAGCGAATGCTCACAACGATCACATGAGAGCTAACCTATTACCTCCATTTTACAGATGCAGAAACTTTGGCTCAGAAAGGTCAAGTGATTTTCCTAAGGTCATGCGGCTAGAAGGAGGCAGAGCTGGGATTAGAACCCAGGTCTGGTGAATCGGGAGCCCACATTCTTTCCTCTGAATCGACCCTCAAATTCCGGCTTCTTCAGGGGCTCCTGATTCCACCCAGGCCCCAAAGGAAGGGCTGGTCCTCACCTTCTCCAGCTTTCCAGAGACAGGGATGAGCTTGGGTGGGGGGCCGCGGAGATGGGCATTGCGTGCCCGCTGCTCTCGGGCATCCTCAAGGTCACTGCTCGGGCTGGGGGGTGACTCTGTCCGGAAGTCCTCGTTGATGTAGGTGAAGCTGGTACCAGGGACGGCCTTCCTAGGGGGCACAGCTGGGCACAGTGGCTCCTGTGCCTCATAGCCACCCCGTAGCAGGCCATCCTGCTGGCGGAAGAAGGTGGGCCCAGAGGGTCCGTGGTGGCGGGGAGGAGCTGGCCCCCCAGGGCAGGGCCGGCCTGAGATGAGGCTGCTCACGCTGCCCATGGCTGGAGGTTGTGGGGCAGTGGTGGCCTCAGGAGTGGGCTCCAGTGGCACTGGCAGAGTCTGCACAATGGCCATGGCGACAGGGGCTCAGGCCTGGCCAAGGGCCTCCAGGGGAACCTGTGAGCAGGGCAGGGGTGTAAGAGTCCCTTCACCTTGAGGTCCCTCCCTATCCGAGTCCCTGAGTCCCTCTCCTGACCCCGCGTCCCAGGACAAACAGCCCCCTGATTGCCCGCAACTTCCCCCTCCAAGCACTAGCATGAACCTGACTTCTTCCTGGGACCCAGGCCACTGCCCAACTCTGGTCTGAACAGGGCTAAGGACTGACTCTACAAGCAACGATGATGATGGGATGTGAGGCCTGGTGGTTACGCAGGGCCCTTAACAGCAGAGGCCCAGGCCCCAGCCTAAACCTGCATCCCTCACGGAGGCTAGGACTCAAGTTTAGGAGGGAGCTCTCTGCCAGCTCCCAGCACATGTTCCTGGTCCCCTAGGACAAGTGGCCTCATTAGAGGGCAGTTTGGGCACAGGCAACCTCAGGGACAGAGTCAGCAGCAACTCAGATGGCAATTAGGGAATAAAGAGCCAAGGCCAGGCAGTGCCCAGCCTCCCCCAGCTGGGCCTCAGTTTCTCCCAGACAGAGAGGCAGCAAGGGTGGAGCTGACCAAACAAGAAACCCAGAGCTTTTAGGGAGCCCACAGGTGCCCTCTGGGGTCTCCCGCCTTCCAGAGGTGGATACAGGCTCATGCGTGTTTCTATGACAATTCCTGGCCTCACCATACCCAATCAATCAGGCCTAAAGGAGCCTACACAGGCATGCCACCAACCTCTAAGAAACCATGCGGCTTTAGACATTCCCCAGAGTAACCCGGAGGGGATGAGGGTAGAAGCCCCACCATCACCTTTGGCAGCTGCACTAAGATCTCATTTCCCTGGAACCCAGGGAAGAGGGCTCCACCTCCCCAGGCTCTGCTCCTTCCTGGAAGCCGACAGCAAGTCTCCGCCCGGAACTCCCTCCCCAGTCCTGAGGCCGAAGACCAGGACTCAGGCATCTGCTGAAATCATCATGCAGAGCGGGGGCCAAGAAGCGGACAGAATCGAGTCGGAACAGGAGTGTGCGTTTGTACTCTTCGGTCTGTGTCGGGCTGTGCACAGGCGCATGGAAATGAACTTACTTCACGTGTATGTGAAAATGTGTGAAAACGCGAGTGCATCTGAGTGTATGTATGTTTGACTAGAGGTATGAGTACATTCATATATTCGTATGTGTGAGTTCATAAGTGCACGACTATGTGCGTGCCTCCGGATCACTCTTAGGAAATACGTAAAAGTGGTAACTGCATATGTAGTAAGTACATTTGTGCTGTATGAACGTGACTGAGAGAAGAGAACATCTTTGGATAGATGTCCATTCACATGTACGTGAGTTTACGTGGAAACTGCATACGAACAGGGAAGTGAGTGTGCACAAGCGGGTGCCGAGCAGTGTGTGCACAGAGCATGTGTGAGAGTGGCTGGGAGCCTGGGTGGCAAGCAGGGCCACCTAGGTGAGCAGGAGCCCGGTTTCTGTCACTCATTCGAGTGTGGGGAAAGGACAGACACATTATCTGACTCCTTTGCCGGGTCCGTTCCCCTTCTTTCTTGCTTGTATCGCACGAGGCTCCCCCTCCACTCCCCACTCAAGTCAGGAGACCATGAGAACCGGGAAGGTATCCAGACTGAGCCTGGAAGCGGGGGTGGGGGGGGGTGGGGGTGCGCTGAGCCCATCGGCAAGTGCCAGCCCCGAGCCAGGCAGCCGGGGCACCGCCTCTCTGCCCTCTCCTCCACCACTCCGGGGCATGGAGAAAGCTGTGGGGTTAGGGGTTTCTTAGGGGGCAGTGGAGGCTGGCACCTCTGTCTGCATTTGCCCACTTCAGTGAGCACTGAGAAAGTGAGAAGTAAGGGGAGGAGACAGGCGGACTCAGAGAAAGACAGGGGCCCAAACGACCAGAGACAAAGACTCAAGAGAGATCCCAGGGTCAGGCAGACAGGGAGACAGGCTGAACCAGTGAGCCCAGGGGCCTGAACCCCACAGAGCCAGGGGCCCCTAAACCCAGAAGAGACATGAAAGCTGGGCCCCGAGAGCCAGACGCCCAAGGAGCCAGAGCCAGGCCTCTGGAAAGCCAGGCCCAGCCAGCCGGGCTCCAAGAGCGGGAGCCCGAGAGAGGAGGGGCAAGTGGAGGCTCCATTTTGAGAAACGCGTTGTGTCTGTGGGAAAGGGAACCCCTGGCTCTCCCACCACTCCTTGAGTAATCACTCTGGCACAGCGCACGCACACCCCCTTCGTGGGCCGGGGGCAGCCGGGTGCTGGCTTCGGCCAGGGCCCCGGGCAGGTCTGGCTAAGCCCAACTCCCGCAGACCTGTTCTGGGGGCTGAAGAGTTGGGGAAAGTCTCCCCCCACCAAACTCCAAGGACTAGTCAAGCGGGATCGAGTCTGGGATCACGAGTTCGCATTCCGCGATAGGAAGCCGGGAGCCCCCAACCCACCCTCCAGGGCCCCCCCGACACCCCCCCCCTCCCCGCCTCTATTAAGTGCGGGCGGCTGGGGGACGCCTCCTCCCCACCCGCCCACCGCCGCGCACAAGTTGGGGGCGCCCCCGGGTCGCCTCCCAGCCCGGCCCCCCCTCCCCCTCACCTCCGCCGCGCCGCTCCATGCTCAGCCCCGGGCCGCCCCCAGCGCTCCACAGGCGCGCCGCCCGGCTCCAGCCCGCGCGCGGCCACTCGG
>NW_024412404.1:40056499-40129174 GCF_014898765.1 Herpailurus yagouaroundi | reverse complement strand
GTCCCCGCCCCGGGCGCGGACACGCGCAGGCACCCCGCGTCACGCGAGGCCGACCGGGCGCACGCGGGGGCTGCGCCGGGGGACCCAGGATCCCCGTCCCCCCGCGCCCCCGCTCCGAGAGCCGGTCGGCTTAGGACTCGGCCGCGGCCGCGGGGCACCCTCTACCCCTACCCGGGCCCCGGGGCCAGCGGCAGCTGGTCATTGTTCGAGCACAAAGGGCCGGGCGCCAAGGCGGCCGCCCTTCCCCCTCGGCTTCTTCGGTCGAAGCCTCCCCCGCAAGACACACTCTCGGGCTTCGGAGTCCAGAGCTAGACGCCAAGGGTCGGCTGCCCCTCCCCCGCCCCAACCCCTGCTACCGGGACCCTGCGCCCCAGGATGAGTCGGGGGCCGAGGCTCGCGCCGGGCCTGCCCCCCCACCCCCAGCGGTTGGTGGAGGAATATTTGGACTTGCGGAGGCGGCGCCACCTGGCGGCGCATTCGGTGAATACACTCAGTCACCCCCTCGCCCTCCACCTTGGGGGCCTCTACACGACTCCCCGGCCCTGTACCCTCTCCTGCGCGAGCCCAGGCCTGTCTCAGGCGCGGCTCTCTGCTCCCCAACCTCCCCTCAGAATCATTTAAGAAGGAGGTCATTGCTGGGAGAGAGGCGCAGCCCCTGATCCCCCAACAATCACTGGGGTGAGCCGGTCCAAACCTACACCAGCCTCGCAGCTGACAACATTCCTCTGCCTTCTCAGGGTCGCAGATATTCTCACCTTCTGGCAAACACCACAGTTTTCATAACACCCACACGACCTTTCCCACATGCAGTCCCACGCGGCCACAATCACACAGTCTCATCCATCACGTGGTTCCACACTCCTTTCCATAATCTTTCAGGCCACCGCACACACAGACATACTCCGTGTCACAAACCTTGTTGTGCACAGTCTTTCACAACAACTCAAAGTCCTTACTACCGACTCACGATCTTAAATAGGCTTCCTCTCCTAAGCATCTTTCACACATTGGTGGTCTCATTCACAGTCAGACAACTTTCATAAACAGTGAGTTTCACAAACATTCTACCACACAGACTTTCCCGGAAGGGTCTCTGTGCCCCAGTCAGGTCAGCTGATGCCTACACCCCTGGGCAAGAACAGCTTCCCACCCCCTACTTGCAACCCCACCCCCAAGGCCAAGGCCTGCCAGAGCTCCTCTGCCCCAGGAAGGAGCATCCCCCCCTTCCAGGCCACAGCCCTGGCCAGCTCTCAGCTCTATTTTTAGCTCTATGGAAAGGGTTGTTTTTCTTTCTTTTTCCCTGGAAAGGGAGACATAACCCAACTACCCTCAGGCTCATCCCAGACCCTGAGCCTTACAAGAACAGACTGAGCCCCCCCCCCCCCCAGTAGAGACCCCCTCCCCTGGCCTTGCCCTGATCCCAGCCTCTTGGGGCACCAGGAGCCTCCTCCCCTTTCTGGCAGCCAGCCCAGAAGCTCAGGCAGCAGCTGGGCTCAGCATGTGTGTAGGGGTGGAGGGTGGGGCGGTGAGGGAGGCAGAAGGCCGCTGCCCACTCCCTCATTCCCTGAGGGAGGGGGCTCATCCTCCCTTCTAGGGGAGGGAGATAGGCCCACTCTTGTATTTAGGGACATTTACCCTCATGCATTGTCCGGGAAAGGGCTCCCACCCTCGCAGGAGTGGGCTTTCTGCTCCTACACTGGGGGGAAGAGCTCCCAGTTGTGCAAGGAGGGGAGTGGTAGGAAGGGGACCCACTAAGGCTCAGGCAGCTGCTCCCTGGACTGGAGGTATGGGGCAGGGGCTGCTGTACACTGCCATCAAAAATAACTCCGTTCTTCGATACCTTCAGGGATGAGGGCACCACGAACATGTTCCGGTGAAGGAAGGAGAGGAGCCCAGGTCACCCCACCCAGTGCAAGTCTCCAGTCCTGCGCTACCCGGACTCCAGGGGGCGTTCTGTTCCCACTTCTGTGGGAAGGTTTAACACTTCTCTGGAAGGAGAATGGAATACTGCTCGGCTGGAGACCTTGCAGACTCGCCCAGGACTGGGGAGGGAGGTCCTCGCCCTGATGCGCGGGTGGGGGAGCACAGCCCACTTGTCTGCGAAGCGATCACGTGCTGGGCGCCTGTTTACGTCTAAGTCTTCACCTGTGGGCGGCCAGGAAGCAGGAACCTCTGGAGGTGTCCCACCCGGCCCGTCCCCGTCGGCGGTCACAGGGCAGCCCTTTATCTCCAACCCCCGTCAAGTGCGCGACAGCAGAGCGCTCTGTCCGCTGGGGGGTCCGTGCGGGCCAGTGGCGCTGCTCCAGGGACTGCAGGGGTAATCTATGGGGCGCGTCCTTTCCTGAATGCACGTGTGTTCGTGTGTCCCAAGTGCGTGGGTCTGTGTGCGCGCGTGTGTGTGCCCGCTGGTGTGAGTTTGTGTCGGTTCCCTGTTCAGACTCCTCGCCTGCGCCCCGCCCCCGTCGCCCAGAGTGGGGACCCCTTTCTCACTCCAGTCCCCGGCTTCCCCAGATCGGGAAAGTTCGCTCCGGAGCCGGGATGTGTGGAAGGCTGGAGTTCCGATACCTCCGTGTCCCCACCACTCACCCAGCGCCACCTGCGCCGCCGCTCCAGCTCCCGCCCAGCTCCTGCTCCAGCGCGGGCACCTCCTCGCCGCAGATCCGCCGGCTCCCAGCCAGCTCCGGGCTCCGGACTCCGGGCGCCCGCCTGGCCGGGCCTGGTGGAGCGGGGCGGGGCGGGGCGGCTGAGGCCGCGCCCCCGGCCCAGGAGGGGAGTGGTCTGCCCAGCACCCCCTCAGCAGCCGACCCGGTATCCAGCCCCGCAGTAGCTCAACGGTGGCCTGAGGCTGCTCCGCTGGCCTCCGACTTCACAGCCTTCTGGATTTGGCTTTCGACCTGGGAAAGGGCCGAGCAGCACGTGACCGAGAGCTAAACTACCTGGGGGCCCTAACCAAGTTGGCGATAGGGCTTTACTGCCACCTGCCCGGCCCTGTGGGGAGCCAAACCGAGTCCACTCTCGGCTCCTTCCCTAGGCACCGGGAAACCCCCTAGGAAGCAGACAAAGAAGGCTCAGGTTTCACCAAAACAGACCCCGCCCCACCCTCGGGTCAGAGCTGCCCTAGCACAACTACCTTCCCCCTCCCCTGGAGTAGGTGTCTGCCCAGGTGAGTGTGCTTGCCAGTTCTGGCCCCCCACAGAGCAGGGGCCAGGCTTCCCTTAGACTCATAAAGTTCCACCCACAGGCACAAACAGGAAGTTGCCTTGTATTGCAGGGAGGCACCTAGGGCTCCCTCCCTCCATGGCACCCGAGGCGGCCTGTGGGAAGGCACAGACTGCGGGGTCTATAGGTATCTGGGCCACACTTGCAGCCTGAATACTTGGGCAGCGGGAGCGCAGTGAATTTAGTCCCTTCTCAAACCCATCTGCAGTAACGAAGCTGCTGGAGGACTGAAGCTGCCCCCCTCACAGACAAATGTGACCCGGAATCTGAGAGAGCTGCAGATCCAGCTGGACTCTGCTTGGCCAGGCCCTTCCTGAATGCTCAAGGAGATTCTTAATACCCAATTGGACATAGGCAGAACCAGGGTAATTTGACTTAATCTGCTCTGGTTGGGTACAGGGACAGTGGCTCCCAGGGATTCCCCCACTGCTTTCTAGGCTCCTGGGACTCTTGAACATACTTTGGGCTAATCTTGATGTGAGGAGTTTAAGACAGGGGTGCAATGGAATGTGTTTGTGTAGGGGGAGGGCTGGGGGAGCATTAGCTTCCCCTGCCCCCCATCATTATTCTCGATTGTGCCGGGCAGGGAGTCTGCTAGGAGAGTGGGGCAAGACAAACAGGCAAGTGTGTGTCTGTCCCTCTATCACCAATTCACAGGGACCTCAGAGATTTCCTGAGAACTCACCGGGAGTTCCCAGTAGATCAGAATGTGGGATGTAGAACCCACATCCTTAGAGGTAGGACTGACCTGGTGGTGTGCATCTGGAAGGCATGGCTGACGTTGTTATAGACCCTGGATGAGGCCTAGACCAGCCAGCGGCTGGGAATGATTACTGCGGGATTAGGAGGCCTGGCTCCAGCCAGTCTGGGAGACCCCCAAGAAGGGAGGCCCTGGAGGAACTACCCCCTCCCTCCCCCACAGGTTCTTCCCCAGAGAAGAGCTTTGTTCCAGGGTCTATTTCAGGAGTCAGCTGTAGCCATAGTTCTCACACCCAACAGACCAGAGAGCCCAGAGCCTTCCACAGGGCCCCAGAAGCCCGCTTAGGTGGACTGGGGGAACCTGATAAGGCAGCCCTGCCTGGAGGGAGCAGGAAACCTCCGCCTACCCTTACAAAAGGCTTCTCCCCAGCTCCCTCAGGACACCTGGCAGTCTGACCACTCTTGCATGCAAATCTAAAGGGAAAATAGGGCTTAAGGGTATCAGAGGAAGTGAGATGGAAAAGTGCCATCATTTAGAACTATTTTTCACAAGTCTCTTACATGACAATCCCCTTCAGTACTTGTTAAAGACATGAAATCCTGTAACTTTTCTCAAACCTCTAGAATCAGAAACATCTGTGTGTGTGTGTTGGCGGGGGAGGGGAGTAGGCCCTAGGTTCTTCATTTTTAAAGAATCCTAGGAGTTCTGACACATACTGACATAAGACAAACACTGAGTGTACAAGGATGAGGAAAATGGATGGGGAGTCCAATAAGAAGGCAGCATGCGGAACCCGCACTCAGGTCAGTGAGTGGCTCGTATCACTGAGGGACAGCTGGTCAGGCAGGGCCTAGACATGTGGCCCAGTGACCCACACCTGTGCCAGGAATCACATGGAGATCTTCAGGGAAGATAAGGATAAAGAGACACCATTCTGTCATCCCTAAGCCAAGAAGAGGTATAAGGGGTTGTGTGGGTGAAGGCCCTTTAATGCCCGTTTCCTTGGGAGTGCACAGCTAAGATTCCCTAATGAAAGCAACAGGAAAATCCAGTTCTAGACTGGGGAGACACCTGGTGGACAAATAAGAAAAAACACAGAAACCAAGGCAATGGAAAAACCGTTTTCAGTAAAACTAGAAAAGGCTCTACAAAAAGTCATGACTTTCCACCCCAGTGGTCTGAGGTGACAGAATATGGAATCTGTGTCCATGTGGCAGGCACTCTGGGCTCCGCTTCCTTCCACGGCTCTCTGGCCAGCTTCCACCTTTGGGGCCCTGATACTACAGGGTCAAGCACCTAGGATCCAATCAATGGTAGGAAGTGCCACCTCATGGCAGGGTCCAGAATGGGCAACAGAGGAGTCTGGTACCCACCATGTCACCCTTTGGCTCCACAAGCCTAGGTTTGAGTTTGGCAAGAAGTCCTCTATTCCCTTCTACGTTCAGGGGGCCTGAACCCACTGCTTTGAACTCAATTTGCTCATTCCCACCTCAGGGCCTCTGTATCTCATTTCCGCTCTGCTTGGATCCCTCTTTCTCCAGATGTTCACACGGCTCAATCCTAGTCCTTTAAGCCCCATCTCCGATGTCCTCTGCTTAGAGATATCTGTTCCGACCTTAATCTACACTAGGCTGTACGTATTGCCCTGTTTTCTTTTCTTCGTGGTGTATCTCACTGTCTAAAAATACGTTTTGTGTTTGTTCATTATTTCTCTTGTCTTGCTTATCAGACTGCAGGTTCTAGGGAGGCAGGGAGCTCATCTGTCTTGTCAGTGCTGTATTCCCAGGACCTAGAACGAAGCCTGGCACACAGGAAGTTCTCAAGTCTCTCACTATGGAACTCTGCCCTAGGTTAGGACCCTCTGTGGAGGACCCCTAGCTTAGGCCCACAGGACAGAGGTAGTCTTGGCAGAGGGCTAAAAAAGTCTATGCCCCTGCCTGTCCGGCCAGGCTCATTTCAGTGTCCGGCTCTGAACGGCCTTCACCTGGAGGGCTTGGAGGGGTCTGGCTGGCAGGGCTGGTGGGCCTGATCCAAGCAAGTCTCAGAGTTCTGGGGCACAGCCCCCTTTTTGCCAGAAGAGGGCTTTTTGGTCGCTAGCCCATTGTCATCCTTGACCTTCTTGAGCCGAGCCTTGCTCTTTGGTGGTATGGAGAAGGTAAGAGAGCTCTTGTTGAATTCAAGTGGGAAGACACCTACGTCTCCATCAAAGCGGTTCTTGGACACCTGCAGATACCGTTTCCCTGGACCAGTTACCAATTTCCTGTCCTGTAGGATCAGAACGTTGTCCGCTTCCTGGCTTGCCTGGGGGATGGGGGCAAAAGGAGGAAGGAGCAGTGAGAAGAAGATATATGAGAAGTAAAAAGGAAGGTTGAGGGTCCAGGGAAGAATGGCAAAGCCATGGACTACTGACCACAACCTGGGGCCACCTGAATCCTTCAGTTCCTTGACTACTCACTGCTGCCGTAGATTCTGTACACGCCATTCCCTCTGATTGTAACACTTTTCCACAGCCCACCACCCCACTCAACCCCTGCTTCTTATCACTCAGGTCTCTATCAGAATGTCACACTTTAGGGCGCCTGGGTGGCTCAGTCGGTTAAGCGGCTGACTTCGGCTCAGGTCATGATTTCGCGGTCCGTGAGTTCGAGCCCCGCGTCGGGCTCTGTGCTGACGGCTCAGAGCCTGGAGCCTGTTTCCGATTCTGTGTCTCCCTCTCTCTCTGCCCCTCCCCTGTTCATGTTCTGTCTCTCCCTGTCTCAAAAATAAAACGCTAAAAAAAAAAAAAATTCAAAAAAAAGAATGTCACACTTTATCAGAAACCATTCTTGATCCCCATAAACAAAGAACGAACCATCATCTTCCCACTTCTGTGTTACTCTCTTCCCTAGCTCCATGTCTGTTCCATTGTGGCACAGTTTGTGCTCCCCACCCTGTATGCCCTGTGCCCAGCCGGCCTGCCATGTAACAGGCACTCAGTGTACCCCTGGAAGCTCCAGGACTGGGCTGGTCCCGCTGCCCAGAAGGCCCTCCCATTTATTCAATTATTTAGCACTTACTGTCTGCCAAAACTCAACCTAACCTTTGTTGACACCTCCTCTCCCCAAATGGGTGAAGAAGTCTCCCCAGATGTCCCAGGCTGACTCAGACGTTTCGCGGCTCCCCCAATGCCTGTGTTGCCTACTGTAGCTCTTATCATACTGAGTTATAATCACGGTCTTGCTATTTCCCCCACTGGATGATGTGAGCTCTTAGAGGACAAGGAGGGCAAAGGACCAACTATCATCAGCCTTTATATTCCCAGCACACGTACTCCTCATGTCATGGCCCCAAGGCAGCGACAGCTGTCTCCTGCCTCTTCTAAGTGGGCAGTCAAGATGATTTAAGGCTGAGTGAGGGCCATCCCTGGTCACACCTGCCCCCTCTACCCTCCTAAGCTTGGGCTCCTCTAAAAGCCACTCACTTTGGCTGAGCCAAAAATGGACGCTGTCTGCAGTTCCTTATCGTCATCCTCCTTCCGGGGGTGAATGACCAGTGTCACGTGGCAGCTATTGTCTGTTGCAAACTTTCGAAAGGCCCCGACGATGTAGTCTTGAGCTGCAATCCTGCCCCCACCCCAACAAAGTGAAGAGGTTATCGGACACAGGCAGAAGCACAAGAGCATACACACACTCTTGATTCATTCGCATCTCCCCAGGCCACAGACCCACACTACTTCACTCTACCCAAGAACTCACACTTAGGTTCCTCTCCATACTTCCCACTGCCACAACCCACACGTCTGTGAAGGCAGAAATACACACAGGGTGGTGTGTACCGGCACACAGGTCAGAAATCAAGAACGCAGCGTGTGCCTAAGGGCCAGCTGCCTACGAAGACACGCGTGTTCAAGTGCATTCCAGTTACACAAGAGGGTGTCACCTGTCTGTGGACAGCGGCTCGTGCCCCATCATGAACTGCAGATTGTCGATGACCACATGACAAATGTCGTACACGTATACTGCATGTTGCATTGTGTCTATCACAGTCCTGGGAAGAGGAAGAAGCAAGGAATTCAAGAGTCAATTACAAGCAGTCTCTAGACCATCCCAGCAGAAAAGCCAGCATTCCTGAAAATTCTGTTGGGGATCTGTTCTCCTGCATTCCCATGCTCTGAAAACCCTCGGCCTTGGAATCTCACCTGATGCTCTGCTGCCCATGGAAAGTCATGAAATAGAGAGGCAGGTCCTCAAAGCGGTCGGCCCACTCATCGTATTTGTCCAGTTGCTCTTCTAGCCGCCCCACAGCGAACTGTGTCAGCATGACCCGGGCGAGTCTCACGTTGCTGATCTCAAAGCTACCCCATAGCGTGTTTACCCCCTGGGTACACAAATCCAGGGCATACTCACTGATGAATGTGGTCTTCCCACTGCCTGTTGGCCCTGCAGGGGGTTGAATACAGACCTGGGTAAGGGAGGAAAGTTCTACCCTTAAAATTAAGACCCGGAGCAAGGGTTTCAAAGTTGGGAGAAGCCTCCTCTTTAACATTTGCCATGGCCCAAACCCACATGCGTTTCATCACCTGATCCTCTGCCTCTTACCCCAAGAAGTGATTTCCCAAGGCTCACCTGTGAAGACTGTCAGCTCGCCCTTCCGATGTCCCTTCAAAAGACGATTGAGGTCTGGGAAGCGGTTCCAGCGGATGCCAGCTGCCTGCTCCACATTTGACAATTCTCCTAGCACCTCCTCCCGAAGCTGCCGGAAAGACACGATCGACTTGTGCCAGGCGGGCAGGGCGGTACGCAGAATACGAGAAAGACTTAAGCCTCGGTTCAGGGCCTCCAGGGGCCGGGGCTGCCGGTCTCCAGGCCGCACCAAGGAGCATCGCTTGGGATTCAGTTTTCGGGCAAACAACTTGGCAGCTTCCCAGGACCGAAGGTCATCTCCTAGCCAGAGCACAATACGTCGAAACTGTTCGAGGTAAGGGAGCAAGGCAGGGGGTAAGCAGGCTGTTCCTCGGGGTAGGGCAAGGGTGGGCAGCCCTGTGGATTGGTTCAAGGCCAGGCTGTCCAGCTCACGACTCGTCAGTACCACCTCAACATCTCGACGACTGATCAGTGGTAATCCAAACAGATTACGGTAGACCCCAGGCCGGGGAATTGTGGTTTCCTTGTAGTGCACTCCATCTCCCTGGCCTTCAGCGCCTAGTAGCTTCAAGCCTCGTAATCCCAGACCTCCAGGGGAGAGCCAAGGGAAGACAAGGCTGCGAGCCGGCCGCAAATACCGCACATTGAAACGCCTGAGCGTGTCATCTGTCACTCTGGTAAGGCCAAACATCACACGAGCCAGCTGGGCCTCCTCCGGCTCAGGCAGCTCCCAGAGAGGTACAGCTCGGTCCCAGATCCTCCGGACCTCCTCACTGTCCTCCACATCTGGGGCCTCACTGAGCAGGACTCCCTCTCTGGCCCCATCTCCTCGTCCCTCCACACTGGCCTGGAAGTCTTCCCAGCTCCCCTCTGCTAGACTGGTCATGCAGAGAAAGCGGCCTGTGGTCTTGTCAATGAAGAGGCTGAAGGAAGCAGTAGCACCATTCTGGTCCTTGAGCGGCAAGGCCTTTACAAAGGGGCTGGGTGCCCGCAGGCAGCTGTGGCCATCTTGGAAGGGGATCCCACGTGCCCGCAAATATTGGCGGATTTCAGTTGCAGTTACAGGCAACACTGGTACCTCCAAGGCTGGGAGAGCCTCCTTCCTGTACCGTCTTCGAGGAGGGCCTGGGGCCAGGCTTCTGGGCAGGCCCCTGCGACCCATCCACTCCCCACGCAGCGGCAGCAGGATACGGAGGGGGTACCCACCTCGAAGGAGTACCCACATTCCTAGTCAAACCGAGGAAGTCACTACTTGAAATGCCTTCCGTGCCTTGTTCGGGGGGCCTTCGCTAGGTCAGACCCCAGGGATCCTCGGCGCAGCACTCTACAGAGCCCACTGGAGGTGGTTTCTTTCTTCCAACTTCTCCCTCATAAACATCTCTCTGAATCCTCTTCAGCCCCTGCGCATTGCTACTTCACATCTATGGCCATCTACAGGACCCTTTCACGTCCGTGGGCTTCTATCTGGCTCTCTGTCTCCATGGCCCTGTGCAGCCACCTCACCTCTACGACCCTCCACACTGCCCCTCACCGCTGTGCCTTGTCTAGATCATCTCTTTACCACTCCCGCCCCTCCGGGGGATCTCCTGGTCGTCCTCATCTCTACCGCCGCCTGAGCCCTTCCTGGCCTCAAGGCGCTAGCCCCCAACTCGAGGCTCTCCTCGCCGCTCCTTCCTTCAAAGAGGACTCACCACAAGTAGAGCGCCACCCGGCGGCTCCCGCCGGTCCCCGCGCTCACCTCGCCCCCGCGCCCGGGTCCTCCCTCGACTCTACTGCCAAGAGCTGTGCCGCTTGCGACCGTGGCCGCGCATCACCACCTTCCTCTCACCCCTCTCGACCGCAACGTGGGTCACTGTCCCACGCCCCGGGCCATGACCGCGGAAGCAAAACTCCCCGGCCGCGTGTGTTCCCGGAACCGGAAGTCCCGGCGTTCGTCCCGCCCCCGTCCCGCGAGGTTGGGCTGGGCTGCCTGGGCGGTGTAGCCATGACGGCGCGAGGGACCCCGAGCCGCTTTCTGGCCAGTGTCCTCCACAACGGTCTGGGTCGCTACGTGCAGCAGCTGCAGCGTCTCAGCTTTAGCCTCAGTCGCGATGCGCCCTCGTCCCGCGGCGCCAGGTGAGCCGGGCGCAGGGCGCGGGGTGCTCTCGGGGCAGAGGTCGCCCAGGGTCGGGGGTCGCCGTGCTTACTCTTCTGGGCTTCCTCAGGGAGTTCGTGGAAAGGGAGGTGGCAGACTTCGCCCGACGGAACCCGGGGGTCGTAATATACGTGAACTCGCGGCCGTGCTGTGTGCCCAGAGTAGTGGCCGAGTACCGTGAGTGGGGTCGGACGAGGGCTGGAGGGCGGCATCTGGGGGGGGGTGCCCCGCCGGCTCGCCTTCCTTTCGTCTTACCCTGATCCATCCGCTTCCTCTCCCCCCACCCCCTCCCTTCGGCCAGTTAACGGGGCTGTGCGCGAGGAGAGCATCCACTGCAAGTCAGTGGCGGAGATTGCGACGCTGGTGCAGAAACTGGCGGACCAGTCGGGCTTGGAAGTGATCCGCATCCGTAAGCCCTTCCACACGGACAGCCCTAGCATCCAGGGCCAGTGGCACCCCTTCACCAACAAACCGACAACGTTGGGCGGGCTGTGCCCGCGAGAAGTCCAGGATGCTGCCCCAGCCCAGGTGCAAGTGCCATGAAGAGTTACCCCAACAACTCCAATCCCAGGCTTTGGACTCTTGCCCCAGTGGAGGTGGTTCTTACTCTCTGGTTCAGGGGATTCCAAGCCCACGCAGGCAGATGGAGCCCACCAAAAGGGAAGTTGACGCCAAAGCTTTTGCTTGGGATAAAGAAGAGCTGCTTGTCTTCGTTGCATAGGAGGAGGGGCAGTGACTTTGTTAAGTCTCCTAATTAATCGCCCAGTTGACATCCTTGAAACCTGATTCTTCAAGGATTTTATAGGTTTTTATTTCTCTGTAATCCAGACTGATAATAGTGATCTCAAATCCAGGTGTGGGGTTTCAAGACTGGCTTCTGAGGAATCTCTGATGTCCCAGTTCTTTCTTTCTTTCTTTCTTTTTTTTTTTTTTTTAACATTTATTCATTTTTCAGAGACACCCCCCGTGTGGGCGGGGGGGGGGGGGGGGCGGGGGCGCGGGCCAGAGAGAGAGGGAGACACAGAATCCAAGGCAGGCTTCAGGCTCTAAGCTGTCAACACAGAGCCCAATATGGGGCTCAAACCCACAAACTGAGATCATAACCTGAGCCAAAGTGAATGCTTAATTGGCTGAGCCACCCAGGTGCCCCTCCCATCCATGTCCTATTTCTGCAACCATTGAACTAGAGAGAGCTAGCACCTTAGATTCTGCTGTGAGCCTGGCATTAGGACAGTCACTTTACATCCGTGTAAATGTTTAGATTAGAAAACTGAGGTTAATAAACTTGCCCAAAGTTACACTTGAGATCTTCAAAATATGTGTATATTTTAAGTCTAACCCCATTTTTCATTATCCTAAAACCAGAAGGGGAACATACAACCCTTCAGGATGGTTACTGTTAGAGGCCATGTGATTATCCAGTCCTAACCCTTGGAGACTGATTCTTAGGCCAGGTCCCTGGTAACAAGCTTGCCCTGGTCCTAACTACTAACTACTCCCCAAGACAGGCCCCTCTGCAGAAATGAATTCATGTTGTCCCTTGTTGGGGGGAGGGACGGGACTGAAAAGCTTTTGGGGATGAGCAAGAGAGCTGATAAACAGAGCATCTTCTAGGCTTAGCCAAAACAAGGGGGAGGAATAGTGAGGAATAGAGCTAGGAGGTAAAAACCTAGAAACCTTTGTATGAATTCTTGAAGTGTTGTAATTTTGTTTGTCATGCCCATACCACCATGATCAGTGAGTAGTGAGAACGTTATAAAGGCCTGTGTATCCACCCAGGGCAGTCAGATGGAACCTGAGGATCCCAGTTTCCTCTGCAAATGGTTTTATGGGGAGCAGAGCCAACCCTGCAGCACCATTTCCATAATCAGAAGCCTGCCCCCTGGTGACCAGGGGAAGGCCAGTCTAGACCAAGCGGACCACACATGGCTGTGGGGAAAGAGGGTATTTATTAACCAACAGGAGGGGGAGGAGCTGAGCCCAGGCTCCCCACTCTGTCACATGCCTGTTCTGCCCACCTTGGTGGTGAGTGGGGGCATTCCTAAAGAAGTGTAGCCGTTCTCACAATAAATACATTCATTGTGGGGTGGAGGTGGGAGAAGTTGGGTGAAGGGCAGTAAAAACCCGTGGGATTCCACGTTCTCAGCTACAAAAATAACAGTCATCCTCACCCAAGGGGAATGGGGGAGCTCAGTCAGGATTTGATTGTCCCATATGGGCCTGGAGACTTCAGAGGCCCCTGGACCCTGAAAGTGCCCCGGTGAGGTAGGACAGGGATGGGAGCCAAGCATCCAAACTCCCAGCCTCTGCCCTTTGCATAGTTCCAAGAACGGGCTTCATGTGCCAGGTGAGACATCAGATCTCCTCCCCCTGCTCTGGTCTGGGGGTAGCAAATGCTTGGTCCCCAAAAGGGAGGCTGGCTCATTGCAGTGTTGGTCACCCTTTCTAGGGAAATGTCTGAGAGGACAGCTGAATGGGAGAGGGCTCTCCCTCTGAAATGTCCATGGACCAATCCCAACAGATACAGGTCCGAGGCAGCAAAGGGAGGCTCAGAAATGCAAGTGGAAATGTAAGCACGTGTGTGAAGGGACATGCCTGGGGCTCTGTCTGTCACTCTTGAGAGTGACCAAGGGGGTGAGGAGGTTGACCAAAGAGGGCTGCACGTTAAGGAAGAAGAGGGGAATGACACAGTCTTACCTCCCCAGACTGGCCTGTTCCCAAGCTTTTGCCAAAGAGGTCACCACATGGGGCTGGGACTAGGGGAGAAACCTAGATAGGATGGGATATGGCCGTTGGAAGGGTACCCAAAGTCCAGGAGAGATGCAACACAATGTTCCAGGAGATGGGGGTGGGGGCCCTGCAGCCCAGCTGATAGACATTCGTCCGTGTGCACACATGAATGCATGCAGGGCTCAGGTGGCTCTGGTGGCTGGTAGAGGTCTTGTCTGGTTTCGGGACCATCCAGCACATAGGGCCACGCAGAGGGTGGTGACCTTGAGGTCATCTGGACCTGCAGAGCCCTGCCTGGGAGAAAGAGGAAGGATTTGAACAGACAAATGGGGCAGGAAGATGGCATCCTCTCCTCCCAAGTGCTTGGGGTAAGGGAATAGGAACTGGGGCTGGGTCTACAGAATTCCACGTCCTGGGGGAGTACCCACCTCTGAGGAGCACCGGTGGGCCTGGGCTGCTCACAGATGGGTCTGTGGAGACTGAGGAGGGGACTTTGGCTGGGCCTGACTCTGCCAGCCCTACAGGGACATCACAAAGTTGGGAGAAGGGCCTGGAGTTGGGGGGAGGGAGGTGAAGGTAGAGTGGCTGTGTTGGGGAAGCAGCAGCCCAGCCTGGGGCAGACAGGCTGGCTTGGAAGAGCATTTGTCCTAGGAGGCTGGGCTCAGACAGAGCTCTCGTCCAGGTGCTCTACAAGCTGTGTGTGTTTCCTCTTCTCCAGGATGCGGCTGAGCTCCTCAGCAAATGAGCAGGGCCCTGCTGGCACTCCGTTGTTGCTCTGCCTCAGGAGCACGTAGCTGTTGCCGTTCATCCTGCGCAGCCGGCTGGGTAGTGCCACCAGCCCGTTGGTCAGCTCGGCCGGTGGTGGTGGGGGTGGCGGAGGCGGTGGGGCTGGGGCTCCCTCCCCAGGGATGATCTGGAGGCAGCCACCTTCCAGGCCCCCAGCCCCCTCCCCATCATCACCCTCGTCTTCCTCTCCAGGACATTGGCCTGAAACTGTCTGCAGCTGCACAGCAGAGCCCCCTGCCCGGCCAGCCCGACCCAGAGAGTATTTCCTTCGACGCCCTCGTCTGCCTCCCTGAAGACAGGCCACATAGAGGAGGGAGGAAGCCAGGATGAGGCAGAGGCCGCCAAGCGCAGCGATGGCTAGCACATACAGTAGCCTCACGTCAGGTGCCAGCTGTGCCCCGGGCATGGCAGGGGCTTGTGGAGCTGGGGCAGGAGTGGCTGGCCGGACTGTGAGGCTGTAGGAGGCCAGCAGGGTGCGGAGGCCATTCTCCTCAGCATAGCAGCCATAGTTGCCACTGTGCTCAGGCTGTATGTTTGTCACCAGCAGCCCATCCACGCCCACGCGGTAGCCATGCTGTCCGTCATTCAGGCCCATGCTCCCATTGAGCAGCCACAAGGCCCGGGCCAGGTTGGATGGCTGGTCACAGGGCAGGAGAACATCGTCACCTCGGAGGACAGAGCGGGTTCTCAGTGGTGGTGGTGGCCGTGGGGGGGGGGGGGGGGCGGTGAGAGGAGTGGTCAGTGTTGTCTATCTGAGGGAGGGCGTTGGAGATGGCAGGTCAGGTGGTTCACTGTTACGTCCCTAGCACCAAGCGCAAATCTGGAATCCTGGTGACAACTGAATGAGGTCTCCTGCGTTTGTGTTCCCGTTTAAGGTTTGCATTGGCCCGTCTCAGTGGTTTTCAGTGCGTGCTATCTGCCAATGATTTGTAAGCTCAGTCTCTAGCACAGAGTTCTCCCCTGATCGACAGACCTGAACATCTTCCACACACAGGGCATCTCCACGGGAGGTCTCTTGAACATGGCACAGGAACTAAGGCCAAAGCCTCCGTCCCAAACTACACCAGGTCTTTTCCTTGAATTGTCACAGTGAATGGCACCAGTAGCTAGCTACTCAGCTGCTTAAGTCAGAAACCGGGGAGTCCCCTTGCCTCTCTCTCTCCTTCAGCTTCGTGTCTAATTCTCACCAGGATTCTGCTTCCAGAATCCATCTCAGCCCTGTTCACTTCTCTCCTTCCCCAGCTGCTGGCCCACTCTGGCCCCCATGTAATTTATTCTCCATGCAGGAGTGGGGTAACCTTTTAAAAACACCACACTTTGGGGCGCCTGGGTGGCGCAGTCGGTTAAGCATCCGACTTCAGCCAGGTCACGATCTCGCGGTCCGTGAGTTCGAGCCCCGCGTCGGGCTCTGGCCTGATGGCTCAGAGCCTGGAGCCTGTTTTGGATTCTGTGTCTCCCTCTCTCTCTGCCCCTCCCCCGTTCATGCTCTGTCTCTCTCTGTCTCAAAAATAAATAAAACGTTGAAAAAAAATTTAAAACACCACACTGATTGTGCCACTTCCCTGCCTCAACATGGTCCCTGCCCACTTCTCCAGCCTCTTGGCAAACACCCCAAGCTCATCGGCCTGCTGTCCCCTCTGCTTGGATGTCACCCCCCTCTCCATGCCCTCTGCTGGTTGGCCAGGGGGAAAGAGCACAGAAGTAATGAAAAGCACAAACTCCAGTCAGACTGTTCGGGGTCAGGTTTGAATTCTGACCCCACTACTTAATAGCTTATTAACTTTGGGCAGTGTACTTACTCTCCCTGTACCTCAGAGAGATTGCCCCTCATAGGGATGGGGATCGTGGCACCTCTCTCCTAGCAATGCTGTGAGCATAAGAGAGATCGTGTGTGTACGTGTTTGGTCAGCGCCTGGCACAGAGTAAGTACTCAGTACATGTTAGTATGACTATTAACTTCCGCTCCTCCTTTAGGTATCAGCTCAGTCATCTGATCTTCCTCAGGGGAGTATTCATTGTCCTTCACATCCTTGTTATAGTTGTAAGTATTCCTTTTGTAGCAAAAACCAATGGAAAGAATTACTTGTGTGATCATTTAATTGCCCCCCCTCCCGCCCCCGCCAGCACACACTTGGCTATAAGCTCAGGTGTGACAAAAAGAACTTTTATGTCATGAGCCTTTCTCCTCATTTATAATCCTTTAGGGCAATAGATGTCTGTGGAGCACTTACTCTGTGCCACACTGTGCTGGAACATCCTCGCTGAAAGCACACAGACACAACCATTCAGATACGTACACGCACAGGCAAATGACAGTAAACGTAGAGGACAGGCTATGCAGCCGGGCCTACACACGTCCATGCCTGTCACTTACCTGTGTCCTTGTTGCCTTCACAGCCTCGGTTTCCTCTCTCTATGTCCTGTATCAGTGCTGTCCTAAACTCACGAACAGGGGAACTGAGCTTTAGTTTCCCCAGTGGAAGTCAATGATGCTGTTGCCAACAACCGCCCCCCACTCCCCCTCCAGCTAGCAGGCCCGCCTCCTCCCCTCAGGCCCTGATCCCCTGTTCACACGGGACCCTCACACCCCTACCACCTCTTACCTGCTACCCTGGGACCTGTTGGTTATGATGCAGGCATGGGTGCTGGGGTCCCAGCCACAGTAGGGGTCCCGGGCCAGGATGCAGTCATAGCAGGAGCGGTAGCGGGAGCAGCTCGACAGTGGTAGCTGGATGACACCACTAGGGGCCCCCACGTAAAGGCTGTGCTGGGAGCCGGAGAGGAAAGCTGGTTGGCAACACCCCCAGCTCCCACCTACAGACACACACGGCCACTGCCCAGCCACCCACTCCCTCCCCCTATTCTGGCAAGTAGTGGGTCAGAGGCTACCTGCATTGGAGAGATGACCAGATTTTCCACAGACTGGGGCTCCTTGAACACTTGTGTCTCTTCGATAATGTGCATCCCAGAACCCAGCACCACGGCCTTGTGGATCCAGCCATCAGCTGGTATGGAAAGGGCAGAGGGTCAGAACCCAGAAATGGAATCTGTTTTCAGCCCCCTGCAATAGCCTAATGGGAGTAGCTTGGGAGCCAGGACGTCAGGGACAAGGATTCAGCCGGTAATAGTTACTCAGGACTGGGAACAGTTCCCTGGCTGGGAACTCTGGGCTTGTCATGGCAGGAATTGTTGGGTCCAGAAACATTAGTGATCAGGGTCAAATATCACTGTGGCTGGTGACAGGAATCCGCAGGTACCAAGAGCCAGTGGTCACTGGGGGTCAGTAGTGAGTGTTCACTGAAGAATCAACATCATTGGTCACCAGGGTTTTGTAATCAAAAGTCATTCAGGGGATGAGCGGTCAACGAGGATCAAGGACCCAGGTCAGCAGTTACCAAAGGGCCCAGCCAGGGGTCAAAAGTACCTGTGCCCAGAAAGAGCAGGTCATAGGTGGGTCCGGCAGGCGTGGTGACAGGCGTCCCCGTGAGGTGTGTATAGCGCACACTGCGCTTGAGCAGCAGGGGCCGTCCTCGTGTGGGCACCACGGGCCGAGCCATCAGTGGGTGCAACTTCACGAAGTCCAAGACGAGGGATGGCAAATCCTGGGATGAGTTGTAGCCGCGAGTGCGCAATGAATCTGTGATGCACTGGGATGGGGGGCAGAGGCAGTGAACCTCAGGAATCTACTGCTTGCGTGCCCCCCCCCCCCCCCCCCCCCCCCCCCCCAAGGCTAGGCCCTCCTGCCCCTCCCGGGGGTTCTGTCTACTCAGCACTGACCCCAGGCCTGGGCACTCACTGAGCCGGGCCGGGGCTCCGGCACCCCACCCTCATAGCGGCCCCAGCGCCGGGCACCGTCCTGGTATTCCATGTAGGGACCTGCGAAGACAGCCTGCACCTCGGCCAGGTCGTAGCGGCAGATGGCTGAGGCCTCTAGGGTCTTCCTAGGAAGGGACGTAGGGGAGGGGCCTGAGCCACACTGGGTGGAGCCTGCCCCCCTGCCACCTGCCCCAGCCTGGAGCTCACTGTTAACCCTGGCCAACCCCAGCTCTTGGCCTCAGGGCCTCTCCTAAGGGTCAGGAGGCCACTGTGGCCTCTGGCTCCAGGCTAGCTGGATGTGCCTGGAATTCTCTCTCTGCAGCCAGCCTCCCCACAAGGGATCCTATTTCTCCTCGTTGACCTCTGCTCCAGGCCTCAGGCTGTCCCCAGTTCCTTGTGTCCCCACTGTCCCTGCACTGACCACTGTGTGGTCAGCGTGAAGGCCGCATAGAAGTGTGTGCGTGCTGAGGTGTCCGTGTCCAGGCTGCAGACACCACGTAGCATCTCATACTGTGGAATGTGGCAGACTAGACGCGCCTTTAAGAAGGAGGTCCACTTCTTCTGCAAGATCTTCTTTCCTCCTAGGTCTCCCTGGGGAGGTAGGGCACAGGGTCAGCGTCAGAGGTTCCGCTTGTACACTCTTGGGCCAAACTTGGTGCCACTCACCTTGCACACACGGGCCACACGGGCCACACGGTGGCTGTTGCGGCTCTGGGTGAAGCTGCTGGGGCCCTCGTCAGTGGCCCGCTCCGTGAAGAAGTAGTAAACCTTGTCGTCATCTCCCACTGTACTGGCCTCGCTCTCCCGTACCAGGACGGAGAACACAAACTCAGCATCTGCAGGTTGGGCAGTTCAAGTGGCCCCTGAGACAGGATGGGGATCCCCTCCACTACCCCTCACTCAACCACACTCAGGAATAGACAGGCTCACCTGGGAATTTGGGGATGGGATGTCAACTGCCCAAGGGAGTAAAGATGAATAGTCCCCTGCCCCCCAACATCCTGTGCCTCATCCTCCTAACCATTGAGCCAGTGCATCGGAGCCTCCTCAGTCCTCAAGGAGTGCGGGTGGCGGCTTCGGCGGATGTCAGGGATGCTCCGGAATTCATACCGTGTGGCTGTGTAGAGGCCTCCATCTGGAGCACAGGCATGCCACGCGTGACAGACACGTCACATACAATAAGGCACATAACACATATCAGTGGCAAGTCCTAGCAACGAGGTCCGTGTCCCCCAAAGAGCACGCTGATGGATAAGGGGCCAGGGTGGGGAGGAGTGCACGCTCACCGATGATGAGGCCTGTGAAGCCACGGGCTGGGTCATAAGGACACTTCTCCTTCCCCTCCTCAAAGCTTGTTGGCAAGGTGAAGGCCTCAGCATCCTGGAGGATTACGAGGCCAGAAGTCAGTGGTCTCGAGGACAGGCAGGGGTCATGGCCCGAGCTCAGACTGGTCCAGGGCCAGGGAGCAGCAATAAGAGCTGGGCTGGGGCAGGCCTACTCACAATGGCTGCACAGAGAGGCTGGAAGGCGTGAGTCCCGCATGCATAGAAGTGGGTGGCATTGAGTCGCTGAAGGAATCGCACATGGTTGAAGCACTCCGTCTGGGGGGGACGTGGGGGAGGGCTGTGAGTCCCCAGCCTGCTTAGAGGCCTTTTCCGTTAATCCAGCGTTGTAGTTTGGCTCTTGCCCCCACCCACCCGACACAGTTCTGAGTTCCCAGTGGGCCTGCTCACTGCCCGGAACGCAGACTACTCCCTGGAACCCACTGTCCTTGGGCTTCCCAGCGGCATTGACCCCTCTTCAGTCTTCTATCTCACTGTCAGGACTACCTGACACATTTTGCCAGCTTCTGCATGGCCTGCAGCCCTCGGCACCCCCCAGTTCGGGGGCCCCCAGGGCTCCCACCACCCTGAGATACTTCTCTCACATCTCCTTCTCAGCAGTGTCCCCTAGTCCTGGAGCTCCCACACCCCCTGTGGGGTGACACTACCAAATGTATCCCCGGGCTCTGCCCTCTCTCCACCCAATAGCTAGCTCATTCCCTCCTCCCTAACCTGCATCTTCCCTCCTAAACCTGTTCATCCAGTCTTTCCCACCTCACTTCATCCATCCATCCTATTAGTCGATTCCAGGAGTCATCCTTGCTGCTTCCCACTCCCTCACCCCCATGTTCAGTCCTTCCTCGAGATTCTTTGTCATCATGTCTCCTGACGTGGTCCACTTCCCCCTCCACCTCCACCACCCTAGTCCATGTCACCACTGTTGCCTCTTCCCTGGACAACTGTAGAGACTGCCTGACAGTTCTCCCAAGCCTCCGCCACTCTGTAAAAGCTACTTGTTTATTCAATGAGTGAGGAATGCATGTACACAGTGTAAAATTCAGAAGGTACAAAGGGATAGGTTGTAAACAGAGCGTCTCCTCTTATCCCTGTTGCCTTCAAAGGGGACTGCTCTTACCATTGTCTGGTTTCCTTCCAGAGATATTCTACCGATTAGCACCCTCTGGCAACCCACTTTCCAAGGCATATTTTAAACATGTAAACCAGATCGTGTCACTGCTGTATTTAAAAAACCTTCAGTGGCCCACTAGAGTCCTGAACATAGCCTACCACTTCCGGCCCTGCATGGTAGGGCTCTGCCCCTTCTTCCCCTCCCTCACCTGCTCCAGCCACACTGCTCTTCTCTGCCCATTAAATGCCTCAAGCTAAGCCCCCCCCCCCCCGACTTGTTTGCCTTGTTCATGATTCCTCCTCCTGCTTGTTACCCAGGATTTGAATCCATGCAGGCCTTTTTGTCTCATCCCATTGCCTCCCCGGGTCCCTTCTCTCCACTAGCCTGCTCATGCCTTCCTTCTCTGACCCCCATGATGCCCCCAACCTTCACTGCCTTTCCTGCCTCCAGACTCACTATTTTATTTTATGATTTTTTTTTAGAAGGATTTTCTTTAAGTTTATTTTTATTTATTTTGAGGGAGAGATAGAGAGAGGGCAGGGGAGAGGCAGAGAGATAATCCCAAGCAGGCTCCTTGCAGGACTCAAACTCACCAACCACAAGATCACGAACTGAGTCAGATGCTTAATCAACTGAGCCACCCAGGTGTCCCATAGACTTACTCCATTTTAATCCATCTAGTGCCTGGGCCTGGATTAGTATTACTCTAGTAGTGTTTCCCCAAGATGTTTACACTAAAAAAGGTCGGGGTCCCTGGGTGGCTCAGTCGGTTAAGCGTCCAACTTCGGCTCAGGTCATGATTTCACAGTTTGTGAGTTTGAGCCCCGCATTGGGCTCTGTGCTGACAGCTCGGAGCCTGGAGTCTGCTTTGGATTCTGTGTCTCCCTCTCTCTCTGCCCCTCCCCACTCATGCTCTGTTTCTTTCTCTCTCAAAAATAAATAAACACTAAAAAAAAAAAAAAAAAAAGGGGGGGGGGGGGGGGGGGGATGGGGGTGGGTGGGAAGGAGAGCACCTGGGTGGCTCAGTAAGTTAAGTGTCTGACTCTTGATTTCGGCTCAGGGCATGAACTCATGGTTTGTGGGATCAAGCCCCATGAGGAGCCTGTGTGGGATTCTCTCCCTCACCCTCTGCTTGCCCCCCCTCCCCATTCATGCACACACACTCTCTCTCAAAATAAACTTAAATAAATAAACAAACAAAAAAATAAGGGGGGATGAGGGAGGAGTTCTGTGGTCAAATAAGTTGGAAACCATGGCTAAAACCTGCCTTGCCAGGGGACTTCTCAGGGCCTTAGGGATGTTGCTGTACACTGTGGGATTAAGCATACAGCATTTCCCAAACTCATCTGACCATTAAACCCCCCTTTTGAAAATTAATGTTTCTCAGAACATGTTTTGGGAATTGTCTTCCTGAAGCCTTGCTACCCAAAGTGTGGCTTGGGGAGCAACAGTATCAGCTTCCTCTGGAAGCTTGTTGGAATTGCAGAATCTTGGGCCCCTTCCCCAGACTGACTGAGTTAGCACCTGCATTTATACCATACCCAGGTGATTCTTGTGCACACTAAAGTCTGAGAGTCTCTAAAGTACCAAATGGTGAGCGTGCCCACTGTCACAGAATAAAACCCATACCTCTAGCTGGGCATTTGCAGTGCTCTGTGACTGGGTTCCACTTGCTTCACCAGCCCCACTTCCTACCCATGCTGCTCCAGCAGCACTTTTGATGAAATCTCTTAGTGGTGCCTCGTTAAACACACCTATCCCGACACCACCCTAGACCCACTGAATCAGAACCCCTGGGCCAGGGAATATAGTTTTTTTTCTTTCTTTTTGGGGATGGCTCTATGCCCAATGTGGGGTTTGAACTCATGACCCTGAGATCAAGAGTTGCATGCTCTACTGACTGAGCCAGCCAGGCACCCCTGGGAATGTGTATTTTTAAAAAGTTCTCCAGATGGATCTGTTACATAGCCAGACATGGAACCCCTGCAGACACCCTGTTCTTTAGCTTGAAAGAACTGGCAATTCGCTAACAGCCCTCCATGGAATACTGGGTATTTGAGCTTGTCCTTGACTAAACCTCATTTGTCTCATCTGTAAAATGGAGGATAGTACTATTTCATAGGGTTATTTTAGAATTAGGAGAGATAATGGCTAAGTCAGCATTTACTAGAGATTACTTATTTCTATCATGATTCTTACTCAGGAGCCCAGAAGAGATTCAGATGCCACTACAGGCCAAGCTGGTAGGTGACCAGCTGTTTGGATTAGAAGTGCTGCACCTAGGGCCCACCACTCTGGCTACACTCACGTGTTTGCTGTGGTTGCTGCAACTGACTGGCTGATCCATACCTCTCCATCTGTGTCCCCACCAACCTTGACATCCCCAACTGAAGAGAAGGAAAGGAGCTGGGGAAAGGACAGACCACATACCTGGTTGTTTTTCCCTTTTTGATGGCATTTGCTTTGCATCTCTGGGGAGGCCTCCCAGTGGATCTGGAGACAGGGAAAGGGAATGGGCTGATGTGTTGACCCCAGGACCCTTCCCTTTCACCATTATCTGTGGGACCAGGTATAGGACTGCAGGGAACAGGGGAAACTGGGGTACAGGTAGGTTTCAGGAGGAGCATTGGATGGTAAGGGAGACGTGGGTTAGGAAGGGCCATGCTATCTGACCAGGGGGCTGTGGAAGGCTGGCGAGGCTTCCAGGAAATTGAGGTCCCAGGGAGGTGGATAAAGCCGGAGATCCTCTGGGTGTTCCAGGTTCTAAGGGCTAACCTCTTTGTGAGCCCCATCTCCTATGTCACGGGCATTGAGAGAGAAGAGGGCACCTCGGGCTCCAACCAGCAGTCTTGCTGAAGACTCCTCCAGCAGCAGCGTTGAGTAGTTCTGGGCTCGGCCCTTGAAGTGCCGGGTCCTGGAGAGCTCTTGGGGAGAGTGGGAGTCGTGAGCCCAGCCCTGGGGTGTCCTCCCCACTCCCAGACCTGGCTCCTGCTGCGTTTCAAATTTGGCGGGGGGGGGGGGGGGGGCGGCGTCTAACCTTCATAGGGGATGGTCATCCGTGGGATGGCATCTAGTTCTCTGGATGGTCTCCGCAGTGAGGGTCCAGGGACTGCAGATGCTGTGAGGAAGCTCAGGAAGAGGGGCCAGAGCCTTCCCCACATTTTTCTGGGGAGGCCCAGACCAGTAAGACCCCCAAGGGGAGCCAGGGCCACAGTCACAGGGTATGATGGCAAGAATAGTCACAGGGGTCAAGGTCCAGGGAGGTCACTTGGAAGGTCAGGGGTCATGGGGCCAGGGAGGGTCCTGGAATCGAGGGGACATGGAATCACAGGGTTGTGTGGCCATGGAATCCCAGGTTAGAGGTCAGAGGGAGGGATGGATCACACACTGCTTTTCTGCATCAAATACAAACTCCATGGTGGGAAGGAGTTGTGGGGTCATAAGGGGGTTGTAGGTCACTGATGGGGTCACCCTGCCCCGACAGCAGGACTAGTTCTGGTTCTCTGAGGTCCGTTTTCTAAAGAAAAAAACAGGGTAGAAAAGCTCTTTTATCTGTGTGTGTGTGGAAGGTAGATGGCATTACCCCCAGACTTCAGGGGGCACTGGTGGGAGGGACCACAGAACTCCTACGTCAGGATTGGCTCACTGTCGCTCTGTCCACTTCTCTGCTCTGATGCAAGTTGGCTAGAACTTGCCCTCCTTACAAGACCCTAGACTCCTCCCAACCCGAACCCAAAGTATCCACCCTCCTCTGGCCAACTCAGAGGCTAAGCTAGGCCTCCGTCTCCGTTTTCAGAGAGAATGCCTTCTCCTCCCAACAATGGGACCAAACTTGGGGCAGCAGCTGCCCCTGCTGCCTGCGGGGGTGCCTTATGCAAGAAAGCTTGGCAGAGACATTTAATGGGCCTTTGTTGATTTTGTCCTGTTTTCCCTTTGTTTTTTCTTTTCCCTGGCCCAAGAGCTCCCTCTGGAATCTCTCTTTAATTAGACACTTCTCCTCCTCAGCATTCCTCTCCGAGGGGGTGCACATCTCTACTCTGCCCATGCGAGTCTGTACTGCACTCTCTGGCTAGGCATCCACACGTGTCCCTACCTGCAAATAGGCATTCATAGACATGGTGGGGGGGCGGGTATCTGGGGCCCCCTGGCTGCACTGCACAGGTGTAATGTCTATGCAGGATGCTCTAGTGTGCAAGGCCAGTTGAGATAAAAGCAACATGGAAATGGTGAGTGATGGGAGCTCTTGGCCACCTCCCCTGGCTTACCCTGGAGACTATTCCACACCTGGACTCTCTCTCAAGTCATGTGGGGATGGGGTGGAAGTAGGTGGCAGATCTCCCCTGACCCCTGTAATAGGCCTGATCTCTGAGGTGGCTCTTGAAGGCTTCCTGGACTGGGCTGGGTGTGGAGGAAGCCTGACCCACCCAATCTCATCAGACACCCACAGACACAGCCACAAGGGCCACTGGCCTCTCCCCTCCTTTCCAGGTCAAATATTAACTATGTGGCCTTGAGGCGAGGGGAAGGACTAGGATCCGGCCAGAGGGAAAACAGGAATTTGGAGCATTTATTCAAGAGGTAAAGGTCAGCACTGTAGTGGTCAGAGCCCAGAGGGGGAGAATATAGTATGAGTGTAGAGAAGAGTGTAGACTAGAGGGCGTCAGCTCCTCATCTGGGGGCTGGGCAGCACGAGGCCCCAGGCAAACTGCCCATGCCCCACCCCTCACTGTGGAGGCACACCTGTTTACCTTTGGGGCCTCCTATTTGCTTAGTGCAGAAGTGGGGTGAGGGGTGGAGAGGGAGCCCTACGGCTATGAGGTATCAGGCTCTAGGACTGGGCAGGAGGAACACACTCCAGGTTAGAGAAACCACTCAGAGTGTGGTTCATGGCAGAAGTCACACATGTCCGGAAGGGGGTGATGTGCACACAATAGGTGCACATACACACATGTTCACAGAAGGGCTGTGAACAAATGTACTCATAGGAGAGTCATGCACACATACATTCACAGGGAGGTTTGTGCACACATATGCTCATATAAAGGGCCTGCCAGATGCGTTCATACACATTGACAAATAAGGCTCTATTCACATATTCTCATCCATTCATTCAGCAGATCGCACAGCCTCAGAAGTTAAGGAGGGTTATAAATCCACACGTGTGCATATGAAGGATTGTACACCTATTCACAGAAAGGTCGTGCACATACATATGTGTAGGGACATGCACACAAACCCACTGATACAGTAGGTCAGGCATGTTCATGTTAACAGAAGGGTCAAGTACATGTATGTTCACGCAGTGCTCAGACACACAAATTACATGTGTGCAAAGGCAGCATATGTTCAAACAGGGGTCCAGTTCTCACTGCAGGGTTGGAGGCTGCCAGTGTCCACTGAGGTGCAGAGCAGCACTACCTCCCTTCCTCAAAGTCCCAATTTTAAGGCCAGATTCCAAATGTGTGTGTGTGTGTGTGTGTGTGTGTGTGTGTGTGGTGATGTAGGGAGGCATCTGACCTCAGATGTTCAAATGCAACGGGCTTCTCTGCAAAGGAAGGGGTACCTAACCCAGACGGAAGGAGGCCCCTCGCTTTAGCAAAAGAAAGATGGAATGGAACTTAGCACCGCTCCACTCCCCTGTATGCTGCCGTTCTAGATATGGGAGTTGGGCAGGGGCTCTCAGCCTCCATTTAACCTGTTGGGAGGGAGGGCGGGGCTAAACGGGGGGGCGGAGCGGCTGCCCTCCCTCCCCCAGTGGCGACAAGGCTTCAAGGTCTCCAGTCTACACCCCACACTCCACCCCCAGTTGCACAGTTTGGGTTCCTCCCTAGGGCCAGCCCCCTGAACTCTGATCACCTTCCGAGTATTAGATCCTAGGGCTCAAGAAACTGAGAAACGGAGGCACCCCCTCCCCCTCAAAACAGGATCGATGTTGGATCAGCAGGCTCTCGACCTTCATCCCAGACGTCCACCTGCTTAGTGTAGGCGGCATTCCCCTCGGGCCAGTAGGATGGCCGTCTCTTCTGGCCTGAGAGCCCTTCCCCCGCTACCCTCTCCTTCCATCATCCTGGACAGTATGAGGGTCTTCCCTCTCCTCAGATCTAACCTCTGTCTCTACTGCTGCAGCTCGAGGACAAGCTCTCCTTCGATCCCGCTGGACGCCAGGAGACGTGACCCAGATCCCGGGGAGCACTGTTCGCCACGCGGGTCCCCGCCCCGCGCCGGTCCCCGACTCCGCGGTGGCGGGTCTGCGCCCTGCACGGCAGGAGGCCTGGCCCGCGCCCCTCCAGCGCCTTTATAGCAGGACCCGGGACTTGACGGTGAGAAAGGCCTGGCCCAGCTTGGAGGGTGGAATGGATGTAGGGAAGGCCTGGCCTGGCCTCCGCCCCCCGGCCCAGGCCCCGCCGCCGCCCGCGCTCCCTGCCTCTCTCACCTTTGCGCTTGGATCCCCGGCCATAGAGACGGCGACGCGCTGCTCCGCGGCCTCACAGCACCAGCTGCGGGAGGAAGGGGCTGCGGCCGGAGGCGGGGCGGGGGGTGGAGGCGGAGCCGGGGGTGGGGCGGGGGCTGGAAGGCGGGGCCAGGGAGGCGGGGCCGACAGGGTGGGGTGCAGGGAAGGGCGCCGCTCTCTTCTTTCGCGCCCCCCACCCTACACGATAAAGGTTTGAGGCCAAGGCTCACACGGCCTCCGGGCATCTGGCGTCCTCCACCCTCAAGGGCAGCAGCACCAGTATCGCCCCCTGGTGGTGGCCTCACCACCCCTGCGCTCTCTCCATGGGCTTCTGGCCCACCTTGCCTCCCCTCTAACCCCAGGACCCCTCTGACTTGCCTACTGTTGGGGACTTGCAAACCTGTTCTCTGGGGGCTTAACTTTCCGAGGGCCCTCTGACCAGTCTTCTAATATGGATCTCACTTCTTGCGTTCCTGCTACGCTCTTGGGCTCTCTGCCCAGGGTGCTGAGGGCCAGGGTAGGTGGAGGCCAAGCCTTGGGGGCAGCTCTGAACATAGGACTGGGTCTGGATTCCCAGCTTCACAGCCTCCGGCTGCCTGGTCCTTCACCTTGACTGTGAGTGGGTGAAAGGAGTTGGGCTTGGAAGGATGAAGTAACAGCTTGGCAAGAAATTCACACAGAAAATGCTGTTTTTCTGAATAAGCCACAACCGTTTGTACCTGTCCATTTAACCAAACCTTTTAGTAATGGGGTTCACCTCCTCAGGGACTGGGCCTTCCTTCCCTTCCAGCTCATGGTGAACATCATTTTTACTCCAGATCTTCCAGTGAACTCTCCTCATAGGCAATTAGACATTCTGTCCCTCCTAGGCTCAACCACCTCACCCCGCGGCGATCTAGGAAGCCCCCCTCAGAATCAACTCCCCAACTCCTCAGACTCAACCATGATGGTCCTCCCATGCAACATTTGGTGCTGCGGTTTCCCTGCAACTGAGGCCATGCCTCTGCCTCAGGGCCTGTTTAAGACCCCTCTAGGGTTTGAATCAAACCGGAGCTCTAGCCATGACCTGGCCTGCTCCTCCCTCCATCATTTATGCCAGTATTGCAATGGGCCCAAGAGTAGGACTTAAATGATGAAGGCCACAGGGACATAGGTAACTGACTCTTGCAGGTACCTGGGTGTCTGAGCTCTGGAGAGGCAGGGGGTCAGGGAACAGGCAGATGAACCCTGGCCTGAGAGAACGTGAACAAGATTCAAGTGGCTCTTGTCATTATTGAACTGAAGGGACCCTGGGAAAGACATGTCACCCCTCTTTCCTGAATATCCCCCAAAGCTAGTTTGGCACTTCATCATATACAGTCTTGTAGTCTGGGCTGCTGTGTGTGACTCCAGATCGCTAGACAGCAGGGCCCACGCTACACTTCCACTTCCCCAGAACTCTAAATAGGATGTGTGTGTATGCGGAGAGGGAGGCAGCTGAGAGAAATGCATATGGTAAAGCGTACACACACACACTTACAAAGACTATCAGGCTTCATTTAAAAACACCGTACCCTCATTCTGTCCTGAGGGATTAATAGCCCCATTTTATAGATGGAAAAACGGGCTCTAAGAGGTTAAGTAACTGGCCTTGAAATTCACTGTTGTGTTTACAGAGAGGAGAATCTGTACCGGAAAAACCTGAGAAGAGAGATACAGGGTAAACCTGAAGGGGAATTATCAAAGGCAGAAACATGCACAGACGTATACTGGAGGAGTAGGCAGAAGGGAAGGGGTGTGAAAGAGAAAAGTGAGTTTGATGTGATGAGATGGGAGGGCTCCTAGTGGGAACTAGAAGGGAAAAATCAGCAAATAGTTCCAGAAAGACCACAGAAGAAAATCCTGATAGATTAAGGAAGTCCACGCTGGGAAGTCCAGGAAAGCCATGGCTAAGAAAAATAAATCTGCAGTCCTGTGGGCAAGTGGGTTGGGGATGACAGTGGAGGGAAGGCAGGAAGGCTGCTAGCCCCATCATACCAGACAGGAGACAAATGAAACTGCAGGGGCCCAGTGGGCTAAGAGACGCAGCTCATGTTCTCACAGAACTCACAGCGCTGACTTCAGGTACCTGTGCAGCTGTAGTGATGTGGTGGCAAGTTTAGCATCCCACTTGCCTACACTGTGAGGCAAGCCTTTCTCCTCCAAGGCGTACGATGGCAGACTCAGAACCTCACACATTCCAAATGAACAAAATGTGTAAATTACAATGCGGAGTTCCAGCATGGAGCTTGCAAGACAGTAGTTGAGCAGTGTATCTCTGATAATATAGATTTAGATCACAATCCATTTCTCTCTGCTGTCCTTCCACTTTAATCTCTGAACCTAATGAAACGATCAGATGTCATGACAATTAATGGAACTTTCTATGAGAAGCCCCTTTGATGGACCATGTTCTTCTCTGCAATCAAGCTGATAAAATATGAATGAGGGGAATATCGACAGTGGAGGCGACTCAAAATCAAAGCAAGAAACGAACCCTAATCTAGCCATGGATATGTGTCCTGGGACGCAGGCAGGGCATTCTTTGAGCAGGTCGTTAGTCATCCTTAAAGTCACTAACCCCAGCTGCTTCACAGGGTGGCTGTGAGAGGACCCGATCTGAAAACCTTCTGTTGTACTTCATAAGCACGGAACATAAAACGTGCTTTTGTTTTTGCTAGACTATTCTCCCCAACTCCGCTGTAAGAAAGTGGCTGTTGTCCTCAGCCACCTACACACCAGTGTTTGCTCCAGGCTTCGCACAGAGCAGTTACTCACTGTAGCAGGGATCCTAGGTGAAGGGGGTAGGTATGAACTCCTGAAACTTGAGCAGAGGTCCCCTGAGGCAAAGAACTCTGGCCTAGTCAAGTTGTCCTGCTTTCTGTTCACTGTGGCAGCATTTCTGTTCCTGCTTTGCCATCTCCACCTCTGGTTTGCCCAGCACTCTCCCTTTGGGTGGCGTGATCTTTACTTTGGCCGTATGTATAGCTGAGGTGATTCTTCGGTAGGGACTGTCACCAGGGCACCAATGCTGTAGTCTCACTGTTCCACTGTGCCTCAGAAGCCTGTTTTGCCTGTTAAGTTTTCCTCCCAGCCAGTCGTCTTGGAGTCAGACCCAAAGCTGGGCCTTCTGGTTTGCCCTCTCTTGACTCCGGCCTGGGGAATGGTTAGCAAGGAAAAGGGAGTGTCAGGACATGTCCACAAATGCTGGAAAATCACCAACCACCACCCCTTCTCAGTATTAGCATGCTGAGTCCTAAAAAACATCACAAACTTACATATATATATATTCTTTTTTAACCAGTAGAGACAGAGCTGGACAGAGAAGCCTCTGAAGCTGTCAGAAGGCATAGAGCACACCCACACTACAATTTTAATATCTGGTTTGCTTAGATGTCAGTGAACTGCACCCCCGCTCCCACCAATTGCCTTAAGTTCAATTTTAGCTGTCATTTGAGAAGAGCTTTGAATTGGAGCTAAATAATAATACTTAGCATATATGTCAGGCACCTTGCTAAGAACTTTTCATGGATTAGTTCACTTAATCCTCACAAGTTCTGAGATAGACATCATTATTATTCCTTTTAACAGATGAAGAAATGAAGGTTCAGACAAGTTAAGTAACTTGACAAAGATCAAGGGTTTGGCATGGTCAGTCTGGGATCTGAGGTCAGGACTAAGGTCAAGGTCAAGGCTCTTAACTTGCACAAGGCTGTACTGCCTGTCTCTCTGTACTTCAGGCAGCACCTATGCTTCCACCTGGCTGTCACTCCCCCCACCTCTAAAATGCTCACAAGTGGTCTCCTCCAAACCAGCCCGTCAGAAGACAGAAATACTGGTATGGTTCTGGAAACTGAGGCCTCTGGTAACCCTTCTATAAGCTCATTAACAGTTTCTCTTGTGAGTTGTCATCAACCTGTGTCTCCCCTCAGCTGGCATACCCACAACCGTATCTGCCTGGCAGGTTGGAGGTGGTCCCGAGCCCTGCCTCTGCATTGTATGGCTTCTCCTTTCTTTGCCCTGGGCTCTAGAACAAGGGAGCCAGGCCAATGGTATTCCTTTCCGGTCCACTTTGCTGAGCACCAAAGTATTTTCACCTGGATACCAGAAGGGTAAGAGTCAGGAGAGCTCTATGTTGTTCGCCACTGAATTCTCAAGAGTGCCTAGCATGTAGCAGGTACGCAATAGTTGTTGATGAACCTAGTGAATGGGGTAATGGAAGAATGAGATTACTGAATTGCTGACTACCAAGTATGCAGCAGATTATTATATGGGTTATGTAAAAGTGAACTGTGTGCTACTATAGCTTTATGTTTTCCAGAAATAGGAGACATCAAGCTAAAAAACAGACTGAAGAATCCAAAGCAAGAGGGGAAAAAATTCAGTTTAAAAACTAGGGGCAGGGGAAGAAACAGCACATTCCAGAGACTTCACCATTCCCCACTCCCAAACAAATATTACCAAACACATGTTCAAACTGAGAAAAAGCATTTTTAATAACACACACATACATTCATGGGACTTTAAACAAGATGTAGTAAAAAAATCTTTAAAAAAAAAAAAAAGGAAAGAGGAAAAGAAATCTTCATTTACTTTTGAACTGCCTAAGAGCTGGTGGATTAACTCACTGACAGGACTGCCCAGGGAAAACAAATGCACAGATAATGAGGTGCACCAACACTGTTAATGAGTAAGAAATAACAACCACGGTTCATGCTCTACATGCCCAGCCACCGGTACCCTAATCTTGCCTCCTTAGAGACAAACCAGGACAGTCCCTTCCCTAATTTTCCAACTCAGTCACTTGTTAATGGGTCACCTCTTAAATTTTTTATTTTTAAATTTAAAAATTACCCTTGGTTTAAAGACTCCACACATTATTACTGGCCAGTCCCCACCCACTATACTTGTTTTGATAGAAATAAAAATGCAAATGCTCTAACTGAGCCTGGATGACAACACATCTTTATCTCTCTTTTACATGTGGGGAGATTTTTGTGAAGTCAAAAGCAAGCTATTATTTGTACTGCAAAACAAAACCAAACGCCAACCTTCTGAAAGGTGACAAAGGTACCACTGCCATCAGGAGATAGGAAATGTACAAATGCTGTTACTTTACTGCTACATAGATGCGTTTTGTGCACAGAGAGCCTCTTCACTTAACATGATATAATGAATAGAATTATTATTTTCTGAAAATGAGAAAAACAGTTTAGAAAAGGCAAACAGTTACACACAAAAGCATAAACACTTACAAGTACCTTAATTTTTAGCTTGCAAGAAGGGTATTAAGTTTGACATACATATCCAGAAAATTAGACAAGATTATTTTTGGCACAGTAATATTGCCAAACACACCACCACTCAGTGCAAGCTTTGTTTGCCAAGTCCCAAAAGTGGCCTGACATTCTCTGTGCAATGAACATCTTCTCCCCCGCTACCATCCCATTCGCTGGGCAACAACAGCAGGAGGGAGACAAAACATGGGGACTCAAGAGGGAGAAGGATAATCCTTGATTTGGGAGAAAAGTCATGGGCTACTTGTGCTAGAAGAGAATCACAGGATTTGTATGAGAACCCAATGCAAATACTGACTGGAGTATGACCTGGAGATGGAGATATCTAACCAGGGTCATAAATACAAGGGCCCAAACCGATGTCTGGCCATTTTTAAAGGGACAGATGAAGTCTTTTTCTCTAATGAAGAAAGGCAATTAAAAATAGAGACTTTTCTTATTGGAACTGCTAAATAAAAATGTATCAAAGTGGTTTTAAATTTGATGAGCAGTTATCTGTTGAAACTGCGATACAAAAGGGTCACTTAAAAAAAAACCTGAATAACCCACTTGTCCCCCCGTCAATGTACACGATTAGAAAATATTTACACACTGTAATTACAAGCAATATAAGCAGTATTTTATACTTTGAGATTTTGTACACTTTACACAATGCAAAATGAGAAAAATATGAACACTTATAAAATTACACACAAATGATGTATCTACAAAGGATTAAATTACAAAGAGTGAAAGCCCCCATTGTTGGGCAGATAGATGCCAGAGTTTCAAGCTTCTGTCAAATAGAACTCTTTGTATCTATCTCATTAACCATAAGTGGCATTTTCTAATAATACCCTTGAGAGGTAGTATCAAGATAATAATATTCTTACCAGTAAACTCAACACAGAATAAAACTTTTGTTGGTCTGACTCTTGGAGCCTCATTCAGCTGGGGTTCTTGGGAACTGGATTTACTAAGTCTTCCCTATAAAATCTCTAACTGCTCAATGCCTGACATGGGCTCAAAAGTTATTTATACTATTGTAAATGATAAATTTAAGATAAAATGCTTTTTTCTCCTAAGCCTCAATTTAGAGGTAGAAAGCTATTTTGTCAAAATTTATTTTCTCCCCTCTCAAATCATAAACGCGCAGTCCAATTCCCTTCCTCTCCATCGTCCTTCCCCCACCACAACTGGAGACATGAGAATGCTCAGGAAAGCAGTGTCATCCAAGTCAACATTGAAAGAAAAAAGTTGGCATTTTCATTCAAGAAACAAACCGTCCTAAAAGGACAATCAACAAAAGAATTTTTCAGTTAGCTAGTAAGAGTCTATTACTACCAAAGGCTTCAAAGGGCCCTTGGGCTAAGATCAGCATGTGCACTTCTACTAACCCTCCACCATTTAAACCAAAGGATGGCTTTCCAGTGTTTAAGAATTTAGAGCAGCTGTGGTTTTCAAGTGCAACAACTTTAAAATACAAGCACACACAACGTGTGCAATATTCCAAAGAATAAACTCCATCCAGGTCTCTACCAAGCTTATATACTCATGAAAGTAAGGTTTTTGGAAACTTGTCCAGATCGTTAAGCTTCTATAATATAGACTTCTGTAATATGGCTAACCAAGGGCCAGAATTCTAAGATTTAGCCAAGAATCTAAGATTTAACCAGTATTTAAAAAATATATATACACTTAAAAGGAATCCAAAACAAACGGCATATGAATGTTTTGGCATAAAAACGGAGATACTATTTTATAGCTTAACTTCTTCCCCTTAAGGAGGATCTAACACTATACCAAATTTCTGTTTCTCAACTCTTTAAATGTATTTTAAAAACCTAACAGATTTATAATCTTGAATAGTGAAGGAAAATGTATGGATTGAAATCTCCCTGTGGTTTATAGGAGTTACAGAAAAGATTTATCCTTTTTGTTATTAAACTCAGTTCTAAGATTTCTTTTTGAGTCCTAAAATAACCAAGAGAAAATTAAACTCAACTGGAACTTGGTCTTGATTTCCATGTCCAACTGCTCAAGTTGGTTCAAACCCTTTCCTACATATTTCCTGTGATTATCCAAGTGCCATAAATACAATCCAAAAAAAAAAAAAAAAGGATAACTGGCTTACAATTTAACAAGAGCAGTTAATAGGGGCAGATTCGACATGCAACTATTAGTTGCTTCTACTCCTCCCCTCTTGTTACAGGATTCTGCTCTTTTTAAAAGGCCAGTTGCCTTAAAATTAAGCAGATCACGTTTCATATCTGCTTCAGAAATGGCAATTTCTTCATTACCAGCTTCATACTAGACATTCAAGTGGCACATTGCAGCGCATTTTCTAAGCATTCCACTGGAGTTTGTAGTATTCTTTCTACTCCTCTAGGAAAAACTCTTATTGAATTTCTCTTGGTTCATATTTTTGCTGCTTCAACTCCTGTTAAGAATCTGGTACCCAGAAGTCATGAAGCTGCCCCTAGAAAAGGGAAAGGGGGGGGGGAAACAGGACAAAGTGAAGTCAGATTATGAATTAATCCTTATAAAACTAACCATCAAACAGGCTTTTGATAAAAAAAGCAGTAACATCTTTATATTGTATATTTCTCTGAAAATTCATGGTAATCAATTTTCACATTTTGTGGTCTAACTTTAAATTAAAAAAAGTATAAAATAAAAGCAAGATGTTTTCCTCACCAACACCTATGTGGAGAATCACATTTGAGAAGATTAAGTAAAATGTTACGCTGACTAATATAAAAGTTTTGGTATTAAATTCTTTTGTTTTAATTCCACATTAGCAAAGATGGCCAGCCTAAAATCTTTTGCGATTAGAAACCGAAACAACAACAACAAAACATTCATCAGCTTAAGATTTCTCAAAGGTTTCTTCTCTAACAGAGCATGCGTATCTTATGAAGGGCAACTACAGCAAAAGAGTTAAAATACAAAATACAGAGATTACTTTTCTTAATTAATCTTCACTGTTCCTGTTGCTTTGATATAAAATATAAACAACTGCTAGGTCCTAGCTACTGAAATTATGGTCCCTGGACCAGAAGCACTGCTATCTATCTGAGAACCTGTGAGAAAAGCAGCATCTCTCAGGTCCCACTCCACACCTATCAAGTCAAAATTTGCATTTCAGCAAGTTGATGCCTGTGCATATTAGAATTTGAGAAATCATCAGGGCGCCTGGGTGGCGCAGTCGGTTAAGCGTCCGACTTCAGCCAGGTCACTATCTCGCGTTCCGTGAGTTCGAGCCCCGCGTCGGGCTCTGGGCTGATGGCTCAGAGCCTGGAGCCTGTTTCCGATTCTGTGTCTCCCTCTCTCTCTGCCCCTCCCCCGTTCATGCTCTGTCTCTCTCTGTCCCAAAAATAAATAAACGTTGAAAAAAAAAATTTAAAAAAAAATTAAAAAAAAAAAAAAGAATTTGAGAAATCACATTTTTATTTATTTTTAACATATTAAAAAAATGTTTGAGAGAGGGAGAAAGCACGTGCGCACAAGTGGGTCAGACGGACAAAGAGAGACAGAGGGAGAGAGAAAATCTTAAGCAGGCTCTGTGCTATCAGCGCAGAGCTCCTAGCGGGGCTTGATTCCTCAAACCATGAGATCATGACTGGAGCTGAAATCAAGAGTTGGATGTTCAACCAATTGAGCCACCCAGGTGCTCCGAGAAGCATCATTTTAGACAACAACGTATCAGTTAGTTTGTATGTAAAAGGCAAATTTATAGTATGGCAAATTTAATACCAGGTGCTTATGCCCCTCTTAAGCAAAGTCCCCTTAGATATGACACTAAAAGCCTAAGTAACAAAAGGAAAATAATAAAACTGGACCTCATCACAGTTAAAAAACTTTTGTTCTAACAAGTGATACCATCAAGGCAATGAAAAGACAACACACAGAACTGGTGAATATATTTGCAAATTATATACTTAATAAGGGATTTGTCTTTGGAACAAATGGAGAATTCTTTTTCTTTTCTTTTTTTTTTTGAATTTTTAAGTCTATTTATTTTTGAGGGAGACAGAGACAGCGTGAGCAGGGGAGGGGCAGAGAGAGAGGAAGAGCGAGAGAAAATCCCAAGCAGGCTCTGCACTGTCAGCGCAGAGCCTGATGCGGAGCTCGGACTCATAAAACTGTGAGATCATGACCTAAGCTGAAACTGAGAGTCGGAAGCTTAACCAACTGAGCCACCCAGGCACCCCCAATTTTTTTTAAGTTTATTTATTTATTTTGAGAAAGAGAGAATGAGCTGGGGAGAGAGGATCCCAAGCAGGCTCTGCACCATCAGTGCAGAGCCCGATGAACAATTCAAACTCATGAACTATGAGATCATGACCTGAGCCGAAATCAAGAGTTGGATGCTTAACCAATTGAACCACCCAGGTGCCCCAAAAACAGATGGAAAATTCTTACAATTCAATAATAAAAAGATAAAAACCCAATTAAAAAACAAGCAAAGGATTTCAACAGACGTTTCTCCAAGGAAGCTACGTGAATGGACAACAAGCATACGAAATGTGAATCAAAACCACAAGGAGATTCTACTGTTTAACACCTTACTATGGTTATAATAAAAAACAACAGATAATAACAAGTGCCAGCACGAAAGCGGAGAACTTAGAAACCTCATACATTCTGGTAGCAATGTAAAATGGTGCACTTCGGAAAACAGTCCGGCAATTCCTCAGAGCATTTAACACAGAATTACCATATGACTCAGCAATTACATTTCCAGGTATACACCCCAAATCTTTTCATTTGAAAACATGTTCACAAAAACCTGTGTAAAGTTATTCATGGAAGTATTATTCAGAATAGCCAGGAAGTGGAAACAACTCAAATGTTCATCTAAAAAGTGGATAAATCAAATGAGATATATCCATACAGTGGAATATTATTTGGCAATAGAAGGGACATATGTGATAGCTGGATTCACCTAACAGGTTGTGAAAGAAGCCAGTCATAAAAGACCCCCAGTATATCATTTCACATCCATGAGATGTGAAGAATAGGCAAATCTATACAGACAGAAAGAGCAGTGGCTTGGGAAGAGTTGGTAATAGAAATTCAGGTGGTTGGGGAATGGGCAGTGACTGCTAATGGGTTCTGGGATTTCTTTTTATTTAAAAAAAATTTTTTTTTTCAACATTTATTTATTTTTTGGGACAGAGAGAGACAGAGCATGAACGGGGGAGGGGCAGAGAGAGAGGGAGACACAGAATCGGAAACAGGCTCCAGGCTCCGAGCCATCAGCCCAGAGCCCGACGCGGGGCTCAAACTCACGGACCGCGAGATCGTGACCTGGCTGAAATCGGACGCTTAACCGACTGCGCCACCCAGGCGCCCCTGGGATTTCTTTTTAGAGTAACAAAAATGTTTTAAAGTATATTAAAAATTTGGTAGTGATGGTTACACCACTCAGTACATATACTAAAGACCACTTTAAATGAGTGAAATGTATGATACGTGAATTTTATCTCAATAAAACTGTAAAGAAAAATGCTCCTGAAGAAATAACCCCCTTTTGATGCAATGTAACATTTTAAAATGGGCTCAATACTGTTTCCGATTCTGTGTCTCCCTCTCTCTCTGCCCCTCCCCCGTTCATGCTCTGTCTCTCTCTGTCCCAAAAATAAATAAACGTTGAAAAAAAAAATTTTTTAAATGGGCTCAATAGTCTCTGGAAATAAATTAATATAAAGCAAACAAAAACTAAAAAACATATACACACTACTATATGGGAGTTTTCAGTTTATCTTAAGATACCAAGAAGCAAGTGCTCTGTCATATTTTTTTTACGAACAGTATGAAGAAATGCCACTTAGCAAAACTACTAAGAATAAAATAAAATTGTTTAATAAAATGACACCTGAGTAGGCCGACAGTTCTGGATTATTTCCTGCCATTTTCCATGTATCCTGGCAACCAGGTCTTTTACCTTAAAACATCAAAAAGGGGAAAAGGGATCAGATCAAAACATTCTTAACTAAAATCAATTTAATGTTTTATACAAATTATCTGATAGTTATGACAGGCCCACACCCAACAATTCAACTTAATTTTGTCAAGAAAGAGAAAATAAACTACTCATCTTCTGGCTTTCAAATCATAGTGATTAATAATAAGACTTTTCTTGATCACCATAATCTAAATTACTGAATGCTTAAGACTCTATTCTCCCATTAGTTACCAAAGATCATCCAGAGAAAAACATATTCCCTGCCTTCAAGACACTTATATTTTCAACATGCTGGCTTTTGAACACCCACATAGAGAAGCTGAAGTGTGGGCTTTGTTATAGGCCCGAAGACTTTGGCTGTTCCCTGCCTTTCCAACTTCTATTTGAAAGACTTGAGGCCACAAAAATGGTTGTCATTTGCTCCTTTCCACATATTGGAACATCGAAGATTCACTGTTACGTCTCTCTAGGTATCTGCAAAGTACTATGAATCTTATTATTATTTTTTAACATTTTTTTCACGTTTATTCATTTTTGAGAGAGAAAGACAGAGGACGAGTGGGGGAGGGGAAGAGAGAGAGAGAGGGAAACACAGAATACGAAGCAGGTTCCAGGCTCCAAGCTGTCATCAAGAGCCCAATGCGGGGCTTGACCCACGTCGAGGTAACAGACTGAGCCACCCAGGCACCCCTATTATTATTTTTTAAATGTTTATTCATTTTTGAGAGACAGAAAGAGACAGAGAGAGCGCACGCGAGTGCGTTCGAGCATGCCCCAGTGGGGGAGGGGCAGTGAGGATCTGAAGCAGGTTCTGTGTTGATAGTAGACAGCCTGATGTGAGGCTCGAACTGACAAATCATGAGATCATGACCTGAGCCGAGCTGAAGTCGGATACTTAACCAACTGAGCCACCCAGGCGTCGCTATGAATCCTCTTTAAGTACCAAGTATATTCCTGCATTTGAAGGTTTAGTAAGACTGTCTGATAGTCAAACTTTTCAACCACTCTAGAGATACTCAATAAGCTCTTAAACATAACTGCTTGAGAAAAATGTTTTCAACAAGTCAGGAATTTTATAGCTGCTTTAAGGTCTGTTTCCCCCCACTTCCCCTTTAGAGTTCGGCAGATTCAGTTTCTCCAAAACAATCACCTTTTCTACTACGGGCTGTGAAGAGGCAACTTCTCAGCAGAACCATCCTCTGAAGCAATTTCCATACATCTCTGTGCTCTCTCCACTCTTAAGTAAGAGAAGCCCTGGCACCAGTCTATCCTGACCCTTGGCTTTAAGAAACAGAAAACTTGGGTGGTCCTCTTTCCTCTTTTGGCATATCTGTCAGCAACAGCCACTACCACCAAGTTTTACGGGCCAGTAACTCGAGTCAATGTTCAAAAGCATGTGCTTCTCTGAAACTACGGTTTCCACTCTAAGGCAAAGAGCTATCCCCTACATATTTCTGAAAATCTGCAATCTGATACAACTTCATTAGCTGCTCATCTTTGTATTTAACTTAAATCTACTAAAATAAATACACATACCGAATCCAAACAGGCATTGTTGAAATGGTTAAACTTTACAGCTAATTAATGTAAGATATAAAGTTACAAAGCTGAAACTTCACATTTAATGATTTATCTAAACACAGTGGCAAAAAAACCCCCACAGCTTTACATTACAAATGCTAAAAGGTGATTTGGAATAAAAAAAAATCCTTAGAAGAAAAAGCTTTAAAAAAAAGGATTACTTATTTTTGTTTTGGAAAAAACCGTCAAATCATTTTATTAATACTAAAGTTGCTTTCCTAACTCCATTATCATATTCTGCTTTTCTAGTGTCTTTGAATATACTAAATTTTTAAGAAAAAAGTTTATTACCAAGCTTACTGAACCTTTTCCATCCTAGAGCTCAGACTGGGTGATGTAGAACTGAGAAATCTGAAGAATCCTTTTTAATATATCCTCTAATGGAGCATTCAAAGAATAACAGCTAACCTATTTCTTCTCTATGAACAAAAGTTTTCAACCATCACAAAACTTTATAACCACTTTTAAAACTTATATATTTATTTAAACAATGCTTTTAACCCTTGAACCTCACTTAAGCATAAAAGTCTTAATTTGTACAATAGGACAAAAGCTAATAAATTTCATTAGAACTGAAGAATTTTCTCCTTAGCTGTCAGGAGCTTTAGAATAGAGAGTATAGTAAAATGAAAAATGTATTTGTTTCCAGATTTTTTTTCCTTTTATTTTTTGAAGTAATCTCTACACTTGGGACACCTGCATAGCTCAGTCGGTTAAGCATCTGACTCTTGATTTTGGCTCAGGTCATGATATTGCCATTCATGAGTTTGAGCCCCTTGTTGGGTTTTGCTTGGGATCCTCTTTTCCCTTCTCCCTGCCCCTCCCCTGCTTTCTCTCTCTCAAAAACAAACTTAAAAAAAAAAAAAAAGTAACCTTAACACTCATTGTGGGGCTCAAACTCATGACCCCAAGATTAAGAGTTGCACTGCTCTATGGACTGAGCCAGCCAGGCGCCCTTCCTTTCATTTTTAATCTAGTTAGAAGTACTTAGTAGAAGCTTCTACTGACTTCTGTTATTAAAAGAGAAAGTCATATTTCCCATCTTATGTGTACTTTTTTTTTTTAAAGAGAGGCTTATATGTTTCTTTTCCTTAAATATTAACATAATCAAGGTTCAACAACAAAACCTAACAATTCTTTGAAAAACACACTTACCTTAGTTCTATAAAACAGTCTTGCATCTTCCCTAATGTCACACTTAACATGCTTTTCCAAAGCCCCACAGAGATGCACGAAGTGTTTCTGTGCAAAACAAGCATGAGGAATGAAAACAAGTCTGAAGCATTGTAAATTAACAAAGAGATTAGGCCGTTAGAACAAAAACCATTTAAAAATCTGTCATTAACTAGTTAGTGACTTTTGATGTTAACCATCCAACTTAATAGCAGTCGTATCAGTGAAAATAGTAACTGCCACAACAGTAAGACTGTCAAGGTTTACTCCAAGTTGACATAAAAATATACACAAAAATGAAAGTTGTTTTGCTGTATACTAAGCTACACTAATGAAAAATTAATGCTAGAGCTCAGACTATGAAGTAATAATGCTCAGAAATTTAGAGTCCTTTTTTTCTAACACATTCTGTAACTGAATATTCAAATAACAGCTAACTTACTTTTTCTCTATGAACAATACAAGCTTTAAAAGTACTTTTTTGAAAAATTAAGTGTCTTAAGTTTTAGAAGTGTATAGGCCAAAAGAGTCATTGTCATATATACACTAAAGTTGAATATACTAAGGTGAGAATGTAAATGGACACTTTTGGAAGGGAAATATAATAACCACTATCTTATAATAATTAAAATTTGAAAAATTTACAACCTTTGATCTAGCAATTCTAATTCTAGTAATTTATCCTATAGAAATGCTTATATAGGTTGGTAGAGATCTACAAATAAGCATGTTCATGTTAGTACTGGTATAATCACAAAGAGTATAATGTTCATCAAAAAGCTTTTGAAGTACTACCGTTATCAGACAGAAGTGCTAATATCTTAAGGCAAAAAAAAGTAAGTTGCAAATATGAACAGTATGACTCCATTTTTTGTTAAGTATATGCACAAATTATGGAGAAATTTATAGGAGGGCACTGGATTATAGGAGTCTTTCACTTTTTACCTTACATAGTTTTAAAACAGTTGAATTTTTTTTTTTCAACGTTTTTATTTATTTTTGGGACAGAGAGAGACAGAGCATGAACGGGGGAGGGGCAGAGAGAGAGGGAGACACAGAATCGGAAACAGGCTCCAGGCTCCGAGCCACCAGCCCAGAGCCCGACGCGGGGCTCGAACTCACGGACCGCGAGATCGTGACCTGGCTGAAGTCTGACGCTTAACCGACTGCGCCACCCAGGCGCCCCTAAACAGTTGAATTTTTTAACAATAATCACTGCTTCTAATCAGAAAAAAATAATTAAAAAAAATGTGAAGACCATGTAAGAACAATATAGATACATGACAATAGATTCCAACCAGGAGAGCAAACATAATTCTATGTATAATGTTTATAAAAATACATGAACCAATCATTGCACAAAGAAGGAAACCATGAACAAAATGAAAAGGCAATCTACTGACTCGAAGAAGATATTTGCAAAGGATATATCTGATAAGGGGTTAGTATTCAAAATATAAAAACACTGAGAAATAATCCAATTAAAAATGTGCTGAATACCTAAAAAGGCATTTTTCCAAAGACGACATACAGCAAATAGGTACATGAAAAAATGCTGAGTATCATTAATTATCAAAGAAACGCAAATCAAAACCACAATGTGATATCACTTTACACCTGTCAAGAATGGCTAGAATCAAGACAAGAAAAAACAAGTGTTGGTGAGGATGTGGGGAAAAGGAACCCTCACATTGGCAAGAATGTGAAGTGGTGTGGCCACTGTGGAAAACAGTATGGAGGTTCCTCAAAAAATTAAATAGAAATACCGTATGATTTAGTTATTCCATTACTGAGTGTTTACCAAAGAAAACAAAAACACTAATTTGTTGTCGGTTTGTTTTTGTTTGTTTGTTTTGAGAGAGAGAGAGAGAGAGTGGGTGCACAAGCAGGAGAAGGGGAGGGGGGGGGGAGAGGGAGAGAGAGAGAGAGAGAGAGAGAGAGAGAGAGAGAGAATCCTAAGTAGGCTCCATGCCCAGCACGAAATCATGACCTGAGCTGAAATCAAGAGTTCGACACTTAATGACTAAGCCACTCAGGCACCCCCAAAAACACTAATGTGAGAAAAAAAATGAACTCCTACGTTTATTGCAGCATCATTTACAACAGCCAAGAATGGAAGCAACCCAAGTGTCCAGCGACAGATGAATAAAGAAAATGTGATATATACACACAATGGAATAGTACTCAGCCATAAAAAAGAATGAGATGTTGCCATCTGAGACAAATGGATGGACCTAGAGGGTATTATGCTAAGTGAAATAAATCATACAGAGAAAGACAAATGCTGTGTGACTTCACTTATACATGAAACCTGAAAAACATAACAAATGGATAAAAAAAGCAGAAACAGACCTATAAATACAGTGAACAAACTGATGGTTGCCAGAGGTAGGAGGGGTGAGAAGATGGGCAAAATGGTTGAAGGGGAGGGGGAGATACAGGTTTCAAGTTACGGAATGAATAAGTCACGGGGATAAAAGGCACAGCATAGGGAATATACTTAACGGTACCGTAATGGCGCTATATGGTGACAGATGGTAGCTACACCTGTGGTGAGCACAGCATAATACATAAATCTGTCGAATCACTGCGTCATACACCTGAAACTAATGCAACATTGTGTGTCTACTTAAAAAAAAACAAAAAACATGGGGCGCCTGGGTGGCGCAGTCGGTTAAGCGTCCGACTTCAGCCAGGTCACGATCTCGCGGTCCGGGAGTTCGAGCCCCGCATCAGGCTCTGGGCTGATGGCTCGGAGCCTGGAGCTGTTTCCAATTCTGTGTCTCCCTCTCTCTCTGCCCCTCCCCCGTTCATGCTCTGTCTCTCCCTGTCCCAAAAATAAATAAACGTTGAAAAAAAAAAAAACAAAAAACAAAAAACAAAACAAACAAACAACAAAAACCAAGAAAACCCCACATCAACCAGTCTCGTGTCCTTTTCACAATGCCTGGAAGGGGGACCTGCATAGCTCAGTTGGTTAAATATCTGACTTTTGCAGTTTGAGCCCCACCTTGGGCTCTCTGCTGTCAGCCTGGAGCCCACTTCAGAGTCTCTCCTAATCTCTGCACTTCCCCCACTCGCATGCGCTCTCTCTCCCTCTCCCAAAAAGAAAAAAATAAACATTAAAAAAAGTAAATAAATATAAAACAGGTTGGAATACCTAGAGTATTCTCTAGGAGTACCTAGAGAAACATGAGGACTTAAACAAGAACTTTCTCCAGAAGTACGGATTATGGTAGTTTTGGAAGAACAGAATAATTCAAAATGAAAAGTTTAACGTGGGGGGATAATTAAGAAATGTGTATCTAAAGTAGCCTGACTTACTATCAGTTTAATTCTGAAGGCAAATATTATTTCTAAAGAAAAAGAAAGTGTAGTGGGAAAAGAGACTGGAAGAAACCAGCTTAGAGCTGGCCCATTTGGTGAGCTTGATTATCTTATTAATGTATTACATTGTTGTCAAGTTATGATGGTTAAATTACACTCCAATAAACAGAACTAGCACGTACTGAAAAAAATTCTTGTCAATGATATGGTTGCAAAGCTACTATTACTTCCCTCTTTTCAGCGTACACTGGGATTTCTATAGCAAACTCAAAGTTAACTTTTACCAAGTTTTCTCCTATGTAAAGAACATTCATTCATTCCATCAATAGTGACACTTATGGAAAACAAAATAGCACTAAAAACTACCTACCCGTTGTCCAGAAGAGAAAGAATGAGAACAACTAACTTCACCAACTAAATGAAGAAGAATGTAGGTCAGATAATATGCCTGTTAGAGAAATAAACAAACACCCATGAATTTGCTAGCATAGATGTCAGCCCAGTTTACAAGTTAGGAGAGTTGCCCAGGAAGGATTAAGAATTTGCTAAAGTTAACTGAGCTGGTATGTAGGGAAATGCCAACCATTTAGCCTAAGCTTCCTGACTCCTAAGTCAAGTGCGTTCCTTTTACCATCTCCTAACTGCCCTAGTAAAGGACTACAAAAAATACTCCCAGTATTAAATTACCAAAAACCATCCTATAACTTCAATTCTCAACTCTCAAGGATAGTGGAATTTCATGACAGCAAGAAGTAAAAAAATATCATTTACTTTATAACTGTGTTTGCTAGAATGTATCTGAGTCTCTAAATCAGTCTGTAGTTAAAAAGTTGGCATCAGTCATGCTCGTATGTATTTTTTTGAAATGACCTAGCCCTGGATACCTGCTTTTCAAGCTCCAAATGAAGGCTATCATCAATAGTGCCATTTGGTTGTTCAGCCCTTTTCTTCAGGACCATTTTCTTCAACAAATCCGACGGTTTCATTTGCACAAGGTAGCGATGTAGGACTGATATCTATTAACAGAAAGAAGAGAAACTGAACAATATGAAGCAATGCAACTGCTCTTTCCCAGTCTACTTTTTTGTCAGTGATCCTCTATTCATTTGGACTTCTCTAATTTTGCCCCTTTAGCTTTCTTTATAGTCCAGTGATAACGATTCTCCTTTACTTAAAAGTCCTCAATTGCTTAAAAGGGATTTTAAATTAAAAGGTTCAATACTTGTAATGGAGGATAAAAGCTGGAGGAGGAGACTAAATGGCACTACAACGGAGGCAAAAGGGAATGCTTTCTCTGTGAAATTATTTGAAAGTCAGCAAAGCTGAATCTCGCTGTGATGAGAAGTCACTGAATTCTGAAAAGAATTCTCTTTTGATGGAAGTAGGTATCACTGAAAGGACTGAGAGCTATTTGCCTGGTGGCTCAGAAATGGTCCCCATATATCTGGAATCAAATCGACCAGAACTCTACTATCCCTTTCAATCTCTGTGTCCCTCTGCATCCTGTGCATACTTCTATCATTGTTCTCACTACAATGAACCACAACGGCTGGTTTATTTTGTTTCAACGTAGATTATGTTTTCCAGGGCAGAGTCTCTATCTAACTCATTTTTTCATCCTGAGGACCTGTAGAGAATAGAATATCTTATACTGAATTGCAGTTCACACAAGAACACATCTAGATCAGATTATACATTGAGTTTTAAAATTCCAACTATGTGTAGGCCCTGTAGCCTCCTTAGTGCTATTAATGTTTGTAAAAAGCTTTCAGGGCCTCTCAGTGGAGCTTCCAGTGGACACGTTTAAACCCACTCACATATATATGATATATTCAGTACTGAACAAGTACTAGAGGACAACCATGTTTAAGCTCTACAACTTAAAGACTAGTATTAAAACAGGTACAAGATGCAATTAATGTACAGTGGTTCTGCAACTTCTTATCCTGTGACAAAACTGCTAATCTTGATAAGGTGAACTAAATAGTCCTATTTATATAGCACATTATGACTTTCCCAGGAGTGTCCACACATTAATTCATCTAATTGTCCACAACCATTCTATATGGTGTTGGGTATGGTATCATCTCCATGTAATGGATCTCATTAGGAAGTACCATTCTAAAGATTACATAAAGAGTGTTATGCCTGAGACTTGAGATCTAACCGCTAGAACTTTTGACCTAAGAAATATCAATTTTCCCCACACCTACCCCACTATCTTTCCCATTTGTAAAAAGAAAGCAGAAATATTATTTATACCTGAAGATTACTGGCATTAGGGATATCTTCATGTTTCTCACCCAAAAGCTTTGAAATAATCACTAGGCTGAGGCACTGTCTCAGTTGCCTGGAATTAGAATTCAAAAATATTTAAAATGCATTTTAATCAACACTGCTTGAGAAGCAATGAGCCAAAAGTTGTTCCTCTAATTGGAAACATAGCTAATGTTTCAAGAGAAGGCAGTACAAGAATGTATAAACTTCAATAGAACAGTAAAATTTTCACGTAAAATATTTGTATGTAAAGTTAGAACTGTGTGAAACTCAGGCAAATCATTAAGAGCCTTTACCTTTGACCATGCTGATTTACTGAGAGAAAACCTATTTTATTGCCCGAATTTATTTTTACTAAAGCAAAAAAAAGAAAAAAAAGAAAAAAGCCAGTTCATTCATTTTCGTATGTGCCATCTGTATCTGTATTGTTACAAGCTAAAATTTAAAAAAGAATATTATGGACTGCCTGTCTGGCTCCATTGGTAGAGCATGTGACTCTTAATCTCAGGGTGGTGAGTTCAAGCCCCACACTGGGCGTGAAGCCTACTTAAAAAAAAAAAATTCAAGAATATCATAAAATATTTTATTTTATGATAAATAAAATACATAAAATACATAATACATAAAATATTTGAAGTATTAGAGTCAGGCTGTCAATGCCCTTTCCCACAGTTGAATGTGAAATAAAAGACTGATCTAACATTCAAAGGAATGATGAAAGGGAATAAAGAACCCAAAAGCATTTCATTAATATAAACATACATTTTTCTTCACGCTTAATTCTCAATTTTCAATACCTTCCACGAGATGTCCAGTTAGGGACCAGCTGTACCAACCACAGAAGGTTGTGGGGATGACTAGACAGTTCATTTATGGCCAGGCAGAGTTCAGGCACCTGAAAACAAAGAATAAGCAAGATTTTTCAAACAGGTCAGTGGAACCAACTTCTAACAGACCATCCACATCCTTTACTGCCTTAATGGAAGCATTATGACAAAAAGAGCACTCATTTTCAGAAACAGCATGGAGTCTAGAACCTGATAAAACACACACAGTACACAGATTTAGTTTTATTTTAAACTCTAGGACTGAACAGATACATTTAGCAGAATTTCACTTGGCTTTCAGGTTTTGTGCTATACCTCTACCTGTATCTAAACAGTCCTCTGGAAGAATTACAAATCTAAATCTAAACTGATCTAAATACAAATACCATCTTCTAAAGGTGTATAATGAGAGTTGCAGAAGATCACACGTTTCTGACCTGTGTGCCTTCTTGCATTTTAGGGATCCTCAACTATTTCACAGTATTTAAAGTCTAACAAAATTGCTTCAAAATAATCTCTGAGTGGGGGAGTAAAGTATGGGATGAGGGTAACAGATGAGACAAGGTTGATTATATCTTGTTACTTGTTCAAACTGCGTGATAGGTACTTAGGGGTTTATCATACTCATCTCTCTACTTTTGCACGTTTGAAATTTTCCACCAAAAAAGATTGAAAAATCTAATTTTTAAAAACCTATCAAAAATTATACATGTTTACCCTCAATGTGGCTACAGATGTGCAACTAAAATTTTTATTATATGTGTGACTTTGCTTCATCATTTCATGTAGGGCTCTCCTTGAAGGTCACTTCAGAAAGGCCTTCCCTGACTGCCCTACCTGAAATAGCAGAGCCTCCCAGCCCTGCTATTCTCTATACCCATGTCCTGCTTTATTTTAATTTGTAGCCTTTATTACAACTTGACATGATATTATAATCTACATTTACTTTATTACCTAACCCTCTCACAAGCATAAAACTGCCATGAAGGCAAGGGCTTTAGGTTTTTCACAGATGTACCTACATTACTGCTGAACCACAGTAAATCCCCAATAAATACTTTTTTTTGAATGTACGGCTGCAGTTTTAGAGAAGATTCAATTATCATAAATTTAAATACAGTTCCAGCAAAGAAGACCCCTTCCTCAGTTTATTTTTCATCTGCCAAAGATCTTAATTGAGTTTAGAAACTATTAATTCTGTATGCACTATGAAAGTCAAATTGTGATGCAGACAAAAAAACCAACGCTAAAACCAATAGAAAGGCTTTAAGTACAGTTACCTTTGTGTTCCAATCTCTAATGTTTTTCATCAGATTTATCAGGAGGCTCTGAAAGTCCACTAGAGGAATCTGTTTCAGCTGTTTTTCCAAACTCATTTTAAACAACATTAAAATAAGCAACATTATCTCACGATCCTGGTAACCTTCTGGATGTATAGATGTACACAAGCCTAGAAACTGTGACAGAAGTGTAGAGACAAAACAACTTAAGGAGATACATTTTACTTGAAGAGTTTAAATTTGAAAACTTTCTGACAAAAAATACAAAAGAGAAGTTACAGAAAACAAAACCTCCAGATGTCTAGAAAAAAGAAGGCAAAAAGAAACATGCATGTTAATAGTTAAATTAGGACATAAGTATTTTCTTCTCTAATTTTCATTTTTCAGATTTTTTTTAAATGGCTCAGTATCACTGCTTTGATTCAGCCACTAAAAAGATTTAACACTGTTATTCGTTTTTTGTTTTTTGTTTTCAGAGGGAGAGACAGAGAGAGAGAGCGCAAGTGAGCAGGAGCAAGGAGAGCCAGTGGGCATACATGCACATGTGCATGTCTGAGTGGGGAAAGGGGCAGAGGGAGGTGGAAAGGGGACAGGAGGGGGGGAGAGGGGGACAGGGGGAGAGAGGGAGAGAGGGAGAGAGCGTGCAAGCGAGGGCTAGCGAGGGAGCATCCTAAGCAGGCTCCATGCTCAGTGAGGAATCTGCCTTGGGACTCAGTCCCAGGACCCTGGTATCAGGACCTGAGCCGAAATCAAAAGTCATGCACTCAACTGACTGAGCCTCCCAGGTGACCCTATTATTAATTCTTTTTTTTTTTTTCAACGTTTATTTATTTTTGGGACAGAGAGAGACAGAACATGAACGGGGGAGGGGCAGAGAGAGGGAGACACAGAATCGGAAACAGGCTCCAGGCTCCGAGCCATCAGCCCAGAGCCTGACGCGGGGCTCGAACTCACGGACCGCAAGATCGTGACCTGGCTGAAGTCGGACGCTTAACTGATTGCGCCACCCAGGCACCCCGACCCTATTATTAATTCTTAATCACTAAGTCATATGGTAAGTAGCAACTTTTATTTTCATACATCCTAACTCTAAAAAAATTGTTTCTAAAAAATACTGGTTTCTAAAAGCTTCTTGGTAAAGGTATTCCTAGAAATACATCAATTCTGTAACTTTGAGCTAAAGTTCCCTTTCACTCCTAATACTAAAACAAAAATAAAAACAGCAAAAACAATGTTTACTACAAAGATTACTGCTAAGAAATTCCAGAGATTGGAAATCACCTGGTAAAACACTAGTGATTTTGTTTTAAAACAACTAACCACAAAACTAAATGGTTCCAGTTTTGTGCTAAAGACATTAAAAAGAGTTTTTCCCTACCTTAACCACATTTAAAATGTTGGTTTCAGGAAGAGTTGAAAAAATTGGCTTACAAGATGAATCTTCACTTCCTTTCCCTCCCAATGTCATCTGTGTTTCAGAACTATTGAAAAGTGAATAAAACAATGTGAAATTGGGCACAAAATAATTATTTTAAGAAATACTGAACAAAAACTAAGTTTTGTTTAGGCATAACTTATAAACAATAAAAGGAACATATCCATTTTAAGTTGTGATCCATGTATATAGTAGCATAACCACCAACAGAATCAAGAAGTAGAACATTTTTCCATTACCCACAAAAGTCCCTTCATGCCAGATCCAAGTAACTTTACTGTCTCCCATTTCAGTAAACACCAGTCTAATTTCCGTCTTTATGCATTAGTTTTTCCTTGAAAAGCTACTTTTTATAAGGCAGTATCCTCACTGCTCTTGGTGTCAGAGAACTATGTAGAAGGTAGCTCTGGCTACGAAGAACTCATAATACTTAAAGACCTCATGAATAGAGAGCAAATATAAAGAAACAATTTTAAGCACCCCAATTCCGGTTGAGGTAATCGGTGAAGGTTCATGGAGGAGACACATGAATTTGGCTTTCAAAAGTTATTTTACTTTTTAAGAAAAAATTTTTATATGTTTACTTATTTTGGGGGGGGGGGGAGGGGAAGAGAGAAAGTCAGACACAGAATCCGAAGCAGGCTGTAGGTAGGCTCTGAGCTGTCAGCACAGCTCACGCGGTGTCCGAATACATGAACCATGAGATCGTGACCTGAGCTGAAGTCAGATGCTTAACTAACTGAGCTACCCAGGCGACCCCCTTGTTTACTTTTTTGAATAAATATCTTCATATGGTTAAAAAACCTCAAAAGGTATGAAGGTATGGTACGCTGTGCAGAACCACCCTTTCAGTCTAGACCTTCTGCCACCCATTTCCCTCCCCACAATCACTACCAGTTTTAACCCTTCCTTCCATGGACATTTTATGTATACACAAATAAATATGAATATATGGCCCCCTTTAATATAGATGGTAGCATATACTATATACTCTGTTGTGCACTTTCACCTAATATATCTTACAGATACTTCCATAACTATAAGTGAAAAGCTTTCTTATCTCTTAAAGTCTCTGCTTGGTAGTCCTGTGTGCCTTTCTTAGCTAGTTAACCTCAGGAAAATTACTTAACCTCTCTGTGCCTGACTTGCCTGTAAAATGGGAGTGAAAATACTATCTAATAGCTGTAGTGACTATGAAATGAAGTACTATATGTTATGCCCTGAGAACTGCACCTGGCACACAGTAAGCAATATATAACTACTAGTACTTGTGTTGATTATAAACGTATCATGATTTATTTAATCTGTCTCCACACTGTCTTGCTCTTTCCAACAGTGCTTCAATAAGTGAGACAGGTAATATTTTGGTGAGCCGACACTGATGATGGAGGTGAGAGACCAGCATGAGGAAAAGCCAATGCCACAATGACTAATATGAAGGAAGAGCGAACAAATCAATTTGGTTAGAACAAAAGGGAGAGCAAAATAAAAAATAGGTCAGAATCAAACTGTAGTCTTAAATACAAGATGTAAAGGTTTCAGAATAGGGGAGATAGAAGTTTAAGGCTATACTTTCATAAAAGGAATCCTCCAACATTGAAAAGAATATCTTGGGGGTAGAAAGCCCCTGGGGAAAAGGAGATTTTTATTTATTTATTTTTATTTTTTTATTACCAGAGTAGGCATGAAAAGAGGATCTGAATCAGACTGACCCTGGGAACAAAAAAAGAAGGAACAGCTGTGAGATGAGCAGAGGAAGAACACAGGGATGTGAGAGCTGATGGAATGTAGAAAAGAAAGAGTTATGACTCGTATTTTAAGTCTGTACATCTAACAGAATAACGGTCAAGAAAAGAACTGTTCAGGGAGCCTGGATGGCTCAGTCGGTTAAGCATCTGACTCTTGATATTGGCTCAGGTCACCATCTCGCAGTTCGTGAGTTTGAGCCCTGCACTGGGGCACTGTCAGCACAGAGCCTTCTTGGGCTTCTCCCTCCCACCCCCATCAAAATAAATTAATTAAAAAATAATAATGTGGCAATACATAGTATTACATAAAAAAAATTAAAAAGAAAAAAAAGAAAGAAAATAACTGTTCTACTATCTATCTTTTAGTATCTTAGTCTCCCTATCTGAATATTTAAGCACCTTCAAACATTTCATGCCTACCAGCAAAAATGGTTAGGTTGCATGTGAGTCTTAGTGGGAAGAGCTGCAGTCGTATCTCAACAGGATTCAGTCTTGTACTTGTGTTGCCTACACAGGCATTTCATCACATTTCGCTCATTCCTTCACCAGCTCCCTCCTGCTTTCCTGTCCTCATCAATGCCTATCACTATACAGCAACAGTGACTACAGCCACCACCTCCCTGCTGGAGTCACCAAACCTCACTGAGGTCAACTTTTCAACTGATAAGTAACCAATAAATAAACTACTTTACTAAGTATCATTTGCATGTGTTATGTCTTAATGCATTCATATCTTTATTTCACTATTTCCACTATAGTACCTGCTTGCAACAGTGAAGAAAAATTCAAATCTGTTGCATACAACATACAAAATTACCACACATGATTGAATTCATTAAATGTTAATTAATAAAATAATTGGTATTTTAACTTTTTAAATATAGGTAGTTTGACTATCTTAGTAATATCTGGGGGAAATGGTTGGGTTTTTTAGATAGGCTGGGAAAGCATTATTTTCCCTATTTAAACTGATGGAGGGGCACCTAGGTGGCTCAGTTGGTTAAGCATCTGACTTCGGCTCAGGTCACGATCTCACGGTTTGTGAGTTCGAGTCCTGCATCGGGCTCTGTGCTAACAGCTCAGAGCCTGAAGCCTGCTTCGGATTCTGTGTCTCCCTTTCTGTCTGCCCCTCCCCTGCTCATTCACTGTCTCTGTCTGTCTCTCAAAAATAAATAAATGTCAAAAAAAAAATTTAAAAAAAATTAAGTGCTGGAATATAGTCTTATCTGAAAATGTGCTATCCAATATATTTTCAGATACAGATTGCATCGGAGCAATAAAGGAACATGTATGGAGTAGAAAGGGAACTGGAGAGATAAGAGTTTGGCTTTAGATATACCAAGTAACGAGAATTTACCTTTCTCTTAGAAGTTAAGATGAGTATATTATCATGCTTAAGAACCATTTTTATTCCTGTGATCACTTTATTCCTTTGTCCATTTTTCTACATCTATTTCCTGTTTTTCTTAATTTGAAACTAAACCTTTGTCTGTAACCAGAGTTGTTTCATTCATACATATACGAACATGGAAAATTCATCTGAATATGTATCTCTTTCCCACTCCTTTTTGAAGTTTTTCTTTTGACTTTGTGTATAGTGATCACTGTCATGGTAACCTGTTTTTAATGTGGTCAAATAAGTTAATTTTCCTTTTTATGCCTTTTGAGTGTTAGTTCATACATAAAACCATCTTTTCTAGGGTTATAAAAATCTTGTTTCTTCTATTACTTTTATGGTTTCATTGCATACATTTAAATCTTTGCTCTATTAGTTTGAGGTATGGATGCAAAAATTTTTTCTAGATGGCTACTCATTTTTCCAAATACTGGATAATACCAGATACTCAATAAGCCTACTCTTTCCTCATTTGTGGAAATACCACCTTTAGCATTTACATAGTATCTATATGTACTTGGTTCTATTTTGGACTTATTTCATTCCACTGACAGCTTTGAACCTTGTACTTGTCCCATACTTATATATGCTAAGGCCAATCCTGCCTCCTAACTCTTCTTTCTCAAAGATTTTCAGCATATTATTTTTTTCCATATGACTTTAGAATCACTTGTATAGTCTCAACTCTCCCCCTCCCTACAATTCTTATTCGAATTTCATTAAGTTTATGGCTCAACTTTAGGTGCTCTCACATATTTATATTACAATGCTTTGAGTTTTCCTATCTGAAAGCATGGTATGCTCTTTCATTTATTTAGGTCTTTTATTTTGTCTCTTAGTAATGTTTTTACACACACACACACTCTCTTCTATTTAAGTTTATTCCTAGGTACTTCATATATTTTTCTTATTATTGTAAATGAAGTCTGGTTTATCTTTTTTTTTATTTTTTATTTTTTTTATTTTTTATTTTTTCAACATTTATTTATTTTGGGGACAGAGAGAGACAGAGCATGAACGGGGGAGGGGCAGAGAGAGAGGGAGACACAGAACTGGAAACAGGCTCCAGGCTCTGAGCCATCAGCCCAGAGCCCGACGCGGGGCTCGAACTCACGGACCGCGAGATCGTGACCTGGCTGAAGTCGGACGCTTAACCGACTGCGCCACCCAGGCGCCCCTGGTTTATCTTTTTTTAAAAGATTTTATTAAAACATTTTTAAATGTAATCTCTACCCTCAATGTGGGGCTCAAACTCACGACCCTGAGATCAAAATCACATGCTCTACTGACTAAGCCAGCCAGTTTATCTTTTAAACTAGGTACAGTTCATCTATCTGAAGGTTACTAATTTCTCTTTATTAACTTTGCACCCTGGCATCCATAACAATTTCTCTCTTTTTTAAAGTAGGCTCCATGCCTAATGTGGGGTTTGAACTCACAACCCTGAGATCAAGAGTCACATGCTCCACTGACTGGGTCAGCCAGGAGCCCCATACCAATTTCTCTCTTTTTTTTTTAATTTGTTATGGCTTTTTAGCTGAGTGTTAGGCTTCTTTGCATACATTAACATACTTCTGCAAATAATGAAACCTTCAACTCATTTGCAGTTTTTGTATCTCTTATTTTTTCTCTTACCTAGTTGCTTTACTCAGTACCTCCAACAGAATAATGTCAAATAACAATGGGCAGTGTTATTTAAAAAAAAAAAAATTAAAGATTTTAAATGTTTCTATTTCTTCCTTGTTAAACATGATGTTGCCCCCCCCCCCCGCCCTTTTTTTAAGTAGGTTCCAAGCCTAGCATGCAGCCCAGTGCAGGGCTTGAAATGACAACCCTGAGATCAAGACCTGACCTGAGATCAAGACTCAGGTGCTTAATCGATTGAGCCACCCAAGGTACCCCCATGATGATGACTTTTAGATTAAAAATGTGTCTAACTTAAGATCCATTTCAACTTTGAGAGATTTAAAAAAGTCAAGGATGGGTACTGAACCTATCAAATGAATATTAACTGTTATTGTATTACAAATTGTTTAAAAGAATGTTTTTGAAGTTAATTATGAAAAGAAAACTTACACTAGATTGTCTTCATTAAAGTCTGGTTGAAGATTCTCCAGAGGAAACAAAGACCTAAAATCAATTCCCATATTGAAAAACACAGCTGCTATATCAGATAATGATGGGATCCAGGGCCAAACTGGTGAATCACTGAAGGTATCTAGTTAATAGAAAAAAATATTTTATCCCAAATTCCAGGTTCACAGATGCACAGTCAGCATGTGAAACATGGATTATTACCATGATTTTACAGAAATGCCATCTGGTAATGATATGTAAGCAATATAGTTATTTAGAATGATCATATAGGAATTATAGGTGTTTAAGTAAATGTGAAGGAAATGACATTTATGAAAGGATCTGAGAGTGATGATGAATAAATGGGTGTAACTCAGGAGGAAGTAACACATTTTGAAAAATCTGAAAATAACAATGGTAAAATATCAACTACTGCTAATACAGAAAGATTTTATCATCTTCAGTGCCCATATAGTCCCAATCCTCAAAACAAATGAAACACATAAATCATAACGCTTATTGCATTATAAGGGATCTCAAAGGTGAGAAAGCAATTGTCACATTTCTGTAGCGGATATTTTCAGTCTCCTCAGTGCATAATCAGCACAATACTTGTTTGCCAATAAGCCAGTTAAAGTAAATGGCTAAATAAACAAACTTGCTATTTCCACTTACCCAGGACAGTAACCCATGAGTTGGTAGGTAAGTATTAGGTAAGGGTTGTCACCTCAAGATCTTATACCCTTTTTCTCAGTGCAACTAGAAAAATGCAGATACTCATTTTTGATTGGAGTTGCATTTCATTATTAAAGATTTTAGATCAAAAAAATTTTTTTATTCTATATTTCTGAATAATCTACATGTTTAGCGATATGAAAGACTGTGTACATAGCAACCAATAATTCACAATGCTAATCAGTAAATTTATATACTCACCATTTCTAATTGTTATTTCCATCAATGTGCTTAAAATCTGCACAGACACAATACAGTCTGTATGAACTGACATCATCTGCCAAAGTAGATAAAAGTATTAAGAAAGAAGAAAACGAGCATTTACTATTTGCCATGCATACATAAAAGTATTTTATGTGCATTTCCTTTAATGTGGTATTTTATGTGCATTTCATTTGAATACTTTACAATAGTTTTATGAAGTGGTCATACATCATTACATATAAGCAGACAGGCTCAGAGAAATTAAAATACTTTACCCAAAGTAATACATGAGGCGCTGGAATTTAAATCCAGGTCTGATTCGAAAATCAGAGCCCCTTCAATTCAAACATGCTGATTGTTTAATCATCAAGGAAAAGGCTGATTGATAGTTGATCTAATCAGATCATAAACTAGCAAAAGTATTTGAAAAGATACATGTAAATTAATATACCAATATACTTTTTAAAAGATGTTCAATATCATTAGTAATCAAAGAAATGCAAAGAGAAATGACAAGCTATCATTAGCGTGTCAAGAGAAGCTTGACTTTGAGATTGTTAAAGATCAAGAATATTGATAATACCCACTATTCACAGGGTACTAGGAAAGGGGTAGTATGCTTAGTGTAAGTATAATTTGGTAAAATTTAAAAAGGAATTTGGTAATATTTAAGCAAGGTTATTGTCTTTATACTTTGATCTAGTTAGCCTTTTTACATACAGAATTTATATGCAGAGGCATATAATTTAACTTTACAAGACCATTTTTTGGGAACAAAATCTCAAGTTTCAAAAATTTTTAAAGAATCATGTGACATATTGAAAGTGATTTTATCTTTTTTTTTTTTTTTTTTTTAAATTTTTTTTTTCCAACGTTTATTTATTTTTGGGACAGAGAGAGACAGAGCATGAACGGGGGAGGGGCAGAGAGAGAGGGAGACACAGAATCGGAAACAGGCTCCAGGCTCTGAGCCATCAGCCCAGAGCCTGACGCGGGGCTCGAACTCACGGACCGCGAGATCGTGACCTGGCTGAAGTCGGACGCCTAACCGACTGCGCCACCCAGGCGCCCCAGTGATTTTATCTTTTTAATGTTTATTTATTTTAAGAGAGAGAGAGAGCGAGTGTGAGAACATGCAAGAAGGGGAGGAGCAGAGGGAGAGAGGGAGAGAGAATCCCAAGCAGGCTCCATGCTGTCAGGGCAGAGCCTGATCGGAGACTCGAGCTCCCGAACCAGAGATGATGACCTGAGCCAAAATCAAGAGTTGGATGCTTAACCAACTGAACCACCCACGTACCCCTGAAAGTAATTTTAAAGTGGTTTTGTAGGGGAAAACATTCCTCTTTCCCTTTTGTTTTGTAGCCATAGATTATGATTACAGTAAATTTAAATCTAACACATAAGGGTGAATAACTCAAACTCTGGTTTCAATCAGGCATATCTGTGTTACTGTATGTTAGTATTTGTGTCATTTGTGTGTTTCTGCCATTTTCAAAATCAACCTGAGTCAAAAAGTCGGTTATCATGTTTGTGTTATGTTTTGCCACTAGTGGGCAGCACCCCTCAAAGGCATGTTTGGAAACAGGACGAGTTTTAGATAACAATCTTTTTCGGGGGGTAACGAATTCTAAGGTGGGCAACACAATACTAGGAGATAATTAAATGTGTAAAGAGGTGTATATAACAATCTAATGTCTATCAATTGAGACTGGGTTAAATAAATCAGCATAACACTACAACAGAATACTATAAAGCCCTTGAAAAGGATGACAACATACCTATACTGATGTGAAAATAATTTGTTATCTGCAATAAAAAAACCGTAAGGCGGAACACATTCTGTTGATACTATCATACAGCAATCTATGTACACACAGAGAACAATCTAGAAAACACTAAAATGTAGCAGTCCCTGGAAACTGGGGAGGCTAATGCCTTTTAAATAATAACAAGCCTTTAAAAAAAAATCTTAATTTTACTTGAACTTTTCAAAATTAAGTGTGAATCCCTTTGGAAAAGCTTTTAAAAAGTAGTAAAGTGTCTTTCTAGTTTTACACACTTAGGATAAAATCAGGAAAATGCGAACATTTTAATTACCCTTTAACAATTAAATTTACAAACTGTTAGTACCATAGATTTCATTCTTTTTTATGGCTGAATAATATTCCGTTGTGTGTGTATGTGTGTGCTGCATGTACATCTTCATCCACTCATCTATTGATGGACGCTTGGGCTGCTTCTGTAATTCAGCTATTATAAATAATGCCGCAATAAACGTAAGAATGTATATATCCTTTTGAGTTAGTGTTTTTGTATTCTTTGGGCAAAAAGATTAAAAAAAAATGCTAGAACCATAGCATTAAAATAAATTCTGACACACTTTCTAAAAAAGAAAAAATAGTTTTAAGTTGGTATGCTCCATCCATCATGAAAAATGGACTTGGAATTTAAAAAGAGAGATGAGACAGTGTTTTACATAGAAAAAGTAATTAATGATTGTTATAGTTTTCAAATAATAAATACGAAGAGTATAAAAACTGCTTACATGAAGATATGCTTTAACGTTATCATCAGGGTTTTAGAGGCTATAATGAGGAGGGCACCGGGGTGGCTCTGTCAGTTGAACATTGGACTCTTGATTTCAGCTCAGGTTGTGATCTCATGGGTCATGAATTCGAGCCCCACATTGGGATCTGCGCTGGTAGTGTGGAGCCTGCTTGTGATCCTCTCTCTGCCCCTCTCCCATTCATGCTCTCTCTCTCTCTCTTTCTCTCTCTCATAAACATTTAAAAAAAGGATATGAGGACCCACATCAACAAGATAAAAATAAACACAGATAAATGCAAAATTTTACTTGTAAGTTTAAGAAAAGATACATTACATAATTAGAGAATAACAAAGCTCTGGCATGACTGCAAATGAAATTTTTAACTATAGTATAAAATAGTATAAAATAAAATAAAAAATATATAAAAAATATATATTTATACATATTTACGTATATATAATATAAAATATACGTAAAGTATAAATATAGCATAAAACAAAAATATGTCAGTGGGTAGATGGGAAAGAGTCTCACTGGAGACTGCTGTTAAGACCTTATCTGGGAGCAAAGTGTCTGACTTCAGCTCAGGTCATGATCTCACGGTTCGTGAGATCGAGCCCCACATTGGGCTCTGTACTGACAGCTCAGAGCCTGGAGACTGCTTCAGATTCTGGGTCTTCTCTCTCTCTCTCTGTCCCTCCCCCACCCGCACTCTATCTCTCTTTCAAAAATAAACATTAAAAAAACAAAAAAAAAAAGACCTTATCTGGAGCATATGTGCATTTATGGGGGACGCATTTTAGGAGCTGAAGGTCATCAGAAAGATGATCAGTAAAGAGACTAGAAATTTGGTGACTGGAGAAAGTTTAGTGTTGGGGAGAGATGAGGGTCATGATAGCTATTTTAAAATGAACGAAGGACTGTTAGATGAAACGTATTCTGGAGAGCTCTTGAAAAGATAATTAGTACCACTATACAAAAACCACAGGGAGGCAAATTTTGATTTAATTAGGACTGTTTAAAAAAATTTTTTTTTTTACCGGGGTCCAAGTAGGAAGCTCCTCACCGTGGGAAGTAACACTCCTGCCTCATGGTCCACACCACTTATTCTCTCTGCCTAGAATGCCCTTTTCCCACACAGTGGCGTGACTCATTCCAGCACCTTCTTCTCAGATCTTTATTCAGATGTCACCTTATCAGTAAGGCACTCATTATCAACTATCTTACACATACATTTAAAAAAGCAAACTTTCCCATCTTGATACTTCTCTGTATCCACTCTAGCCTACTACTTCTTCATAGCACTTACCACGTGACATAATCTCTAAATATGCACATTTACTGTCTGTCTCCTCTATAGTACTAGAATGTGGCTCTCAGGGGATCAGAAATGTACGTTTTCTCATTGCTGTTCTCTCCAGCACCTGGGACTCAAAAATGCCAGCTATATGAAAAAAATGAAAAAAAGGCTACACTGGAGTATCTAGGTTCTCATCATTCTTTGAGATGTTATCTTAAATCCCAGAATAAACTCCTTATGTTTCTCTCACTTCTCACTTCACACACAATAATCATATTTTTTTGTTACAAAGTTACCATGCAGATAATATAAAATTTTAGATAATTACTTTTTATAAAATTAAAAAAAATTTTTTAAGTTTATTTATTTATTCTGAGAGAGACAGAGACAGTGTGAGTGGGGGAGGGGCAAAGAGAGAAGGAGAGAGAGAATGCCAAGCAGGCTCCGCGCTATCAGTACAGAGCCCTATGCAGGGCTCGAACCCATGAAACTGTGAGATTATGACCTGAGCTGAAACCAAGAGTCAAATGCTTACTGACTGAGCCAGCCAGGCACCCCAAAATTTAGATAATTATTATTTTTTTTAATGTTTACTTACTTTTGACAGAGAGAGAGAGAGACAGAGCATGAGTAGGGGAGGGGCAGAGAGAGAGGGAGACACAGAATCTGAAGCAGACTCCAGGCTCCAAGCTGTCAGCACAGAGCCTGATGCAGGGCTCGAACTCCGGACTGTGAGATCATGACCTGAGCTAAAGTCAGATACTCAACCAACTGAGCCACCCAGGTGCCCCAAATTTATATAATTACTTAAGTAGACTTAAGAATTAAACATGAATGGGGAAGAGAAACATTTGGTTGGAGATATTTATATACAAATGGGGAAATATTAGAAAACAAGTAAAATCCTAAAAATATCTATGCACTAATCTCCATAAAAATGGGACAAAAAAAAGATTTGTAAAAACCCCACAAAGCTCCCACCCCCAAAACAGATAATGTAAGAATTAGAACTCTTCTAAAACTAAGTGTACTAGGGGTGGCCGGGTGGCTCAGTCGGTTAAGCGTCTGACTTTTTAGCTCACGTCACAATCTCCTGGTTCGTGGGTTTGAGCCCCATGTCAGGCTCTGTGCTCATAGCTCAGAGCCTGAAGCCTGCTTCGAATTCTATGTCTCCCTCTCTCCCTGCACCTCCCCCACTTGTGCTGTCTTTCTCTGTCTCAAAAATAAACATTAAAAAAGAAAAAAAAAGCCTAACTATAATAATGACTTACCAGTGTGATGAAATGTCTTAGGCACAACTAACATTACGGACTATTCTGCACACTACTGGCATTAGCATTTCCTTTATAATCTACCTACACTGACTCTTTTTGCCTCATTTTAACCCACTGAAATCATGGGTTTGATAAGCTAATTTTTTCTCTAGTAATGTGCAAATGTGGTATTTTGCTTGCTTTTGACTAGGAAATGCAACAGGAGACAACAATACTCCCCAAACGTTCTCTTACCCGAAACAGCCACTTTAACACAGGTATAGGACACTGGACATAGTGATAGGCAGAGGTAAGGAAGCCTTGTGTTGTCAAAAAAATTTGATCTGTTTTTCCTGATCTGAAAAAACAAAATGAAATTAATGACTGTTACTTTCACGGTAAGAAACTTCTACCACCATCACATCTGACATTATAGGGAAACGAGCAAGCACACCATCCTCAGTCCATGGAGGTGGACTCTACCCCAATATGGATGGGTTACTCATAAAGGAAATTCAAGTGATAGCCTAAAGCTGATCCAGTCTGTTGGCCTACCTCCAGATTTATGTGGTGGACAAATCTACACTAGCTGGCAGTGTTGAGAAAGTATCTATCAAGCTTAGCGCATCATCTGCTTTTGCCAGCTTGGGTTTGTACTTCCAAAACCTCACCACCGGAATTAATGTGATCTCTCTGGATCTGAGATTTCACGCACTGAGAGAAATTAGACCAGTTTGGGCCTTGTGGTACAGACTGGTAGCTGCCCATCCCAATACCTATTCTTGCCTTTCCTCCTGGCAACTGAACACTGATTTTTATCTAGGTACACTTGCTGCCTGAAACAAAAATAATTTCCCAGTCTTCCTTATTAATTAGGTGTGGCCATGTTGACTAAGTTCTACCTAACTAGCCATAAGTAGAAATGTGTGGGATTTCTGGGAATTTGAATGTAAAGACTGGAAGACCAGTAGCACTTGAGGCAACCAGGTGCTAAGGATGGTGGCAAAGAAAGATTATATGGTGGAACACCAGTCCTGGACTTCCCACCTCTTAACTTCTTTCACATAAGAAAGGAATATACTTCTTGTTTAAAGCCCCTGCTGCGCCTGGGTGGCGCAGTCGGTTAAGCGTCCGACTTCAGCCAGGTCACGATCTCGCAGTCCGTGAGTTCGAGCCCCGCGTCGGGCTCTGGGCTGATGGCTCAGAGCCTGGAGCCTGTTTCCGATTCTGTGTCTCCCTCTCTCTCTGCCCCTCCCCCGTTCATGCTCTGTCTCTCTCTGTCCCAAAAATAAATAAACGTTGAAAAAAAAAAAAATTTTAAAGCCCCTGCTATTTTGACAGCTGCTGTTATTATATGCTAATCTTAATCCCAACTAATCTTTATTAGTTAGGCATGTAATATGCCAAGAGACCATCTTACACTGATTCCATAATTAATAAAACACAAAAAACAATAGTAATGAGGATTAGGAAACTGGATAGGTTATCACAGAAATTAATCTTTTAGGAGATTATGCCAGTTAGAACTCCTTTAAGGAAAATTTTTATATGGGAAAAAGTAAAATGTTTTTCTATTTTTCTACTTACTTAAGAATAAGCTTTTCTACAGCGCTCTGTCCTATAAAGCCAGAGTCTCTTAAATCCAAGGTATACTGATTGAAAATTTTTCCGGAATTGAGGAAATTAAATATTTCTTCACCTGGGTGATGATCAGGAATAGCATCAATTGTAACTGAAAATTTCTTTAGAAATTCCCTGGAATAAAAAAAAATTATTGAATACCAGACAGTTACACTGTCTATGGTTTTGTATTTAAAGGTTGGGTACAAAGAAAACTTTTCTTAGGAACAATGTTAATTCCAGATAAGAAGACTAGCATGAGAACATGTGTTTTGTTCCTCCCACTTTTCGCTAGTAGTTAGTCCAAAACCAGTAAACGGGTCTGTGTGAAAAGAAACCATAACCAGGAGAAAAGACAAAAATGCAACTTGGCCTTAACATCTATCCTTCAAACTCATCATGGATGGATTAGAAAACCATCACAGATTACTAAGTAAATAACCCATCAAAGGTCCATTTATTTCACACAAAATTAAAAAAATGTAAGCTTTAAATAGAGTATACATTATGAAAAATGCTATACCTGTGCTCTTCTAAGAGGCCATCCTCATCATCTGTACTGTCTTGATCTCCAATTCTGATGGGGGACTTAATACCTCGGCCCTGCCTTATGTCTTCCTGTAGTTGCTTCTGCAGTTCATCTAGCCTGAGAATTGAAAGAATGTTACAGTAAATGGTTTACCCTAATAATAATCTTTAGTTTATGCCTAAAAGCAGCACCAAAAGATAAAACACAACCTGACCATGTTAATCAGGCTTTCCAGCAGCATCATTGTCATCTTCACTAGCATCACAATAGCTAACACTGAGCACTTACTACGTGACAGGCATGTACTAAGGACTTTACGTATTAATTCTTTTCACCCTCACAACAACCCCATGTAGTAGTTTATTATTACCCATTTTATACATGAGGAAACAGACTTTAGGAAAGCTAATTTGCTCAAGCTCACAATGCAAGGAGCTGGGATTCAAAGCCAGAGAATCTAGCTCTGCAGTCCTTGCTTATACTGCTGCCAGGAATAAGTTATTTTAATCAAGGTCCTTACTCCCAGCTCCCTTCCCACAGTAGATGAGTATAAGACAATAGTAAATGAGCAGTAAATATAATGCTCTATCAATACAGGAAAGAATCAATCATCACATCAAACTAGCATCTTTGCCTCTGGTCTGTACAACGTTCAATTTAAATAAACCACTTCAGATCTGACATCACAAATCACATGAATTCATGAAAATGTTTAAAAGAATTTTATAATAGAGATAATTTCTCTAACTAAATGTAGAAAAGGGAACACTTCTGACCTACTAATTGTAATTCCTATGGTTAGCTAACTTGTTTATCAAGTTTGGGACACATCTATACCCACTTCAAGTCAGCTGAGCTTTTAGTGAAGTTCTCTGGGGTAGTTTTGAGGATATTCCTTAAATAAGGAATATATTTTTCCCCTCATTAGCAAAATCAGTTTGCAACTAGTGATGCAAATTTTATTAGGGCCATTATGATCCTCAACTTTTTGGTTTCTGTGTGTGTATGTGTGTGTGTGAGAGAGGGAGAGAGGTACAGTGACACAGAGAGAGAGAAAGAGAGAGACACACAATTCTACACTTCTTCCTTAAGAGCAACTTGATGTGGAAATACCATGTCTGGCCATGCTGGTTTCAAAATTTGGACTAGGTGAACATATGAATATTTTAAAAAGTTCTACCTAGGCAAACAAAAAAACCCCCAAAGCACTCAATTAAAAAATGAGCAAAGGATCGGAATAAACATTTCTCCAAAGAAGCTATACAAATGGCTGACAAGGACATGAAAAGATTCTCAACATCATTAGTTATTAGGAAGTGAAAATCAAAACTATAATGAGGAACCACTTCATCCTCATTCGGATGGCTATTACCAAAAAACCAAAAAATATCAAGTCTTGGTGAGGATGTAGAAAAACGAACCCTTGGGCACTGCTGGTGGGAATGTAAAATGGTGCAGCCACTGTGGAAAACAGTATGGCAATTCATCAAAAAATTATGTATAGAATCACTGTATGATCCAGCAATTCTACTTTTGGGTATATACACAAAAGAATTGAGTAGGGACTTGAAGAGATATTTCTACATCATGTTCACAGCAGCAACACGTCCAACAGCCAAAAAATAGAAGCAATTCAAGTGTCCATCAAAGGATGAATGGATAAATAAAATGTGGTATATACATACAACAGAATATTATTCAACCTTAAAAAGGAAGGAAATTGATACATGCTACAACACAGATAAACCATGAAGACTCTATGCGAAGCGAAATAAGCCAGTATAAATGGACAAATACTGTATGATCTCATTTATACGAGGTACCCAGAGTAGTTAGTTTCATACAGACAGAAAGCAGAAAGGTAGTTGCCAAGGGCTGGGAGAAGAGGAAGATGGGGAGTTATTATTTAATGGGTATGGAACTTCCATTAGGGAAGATGAAAAAAAAAGTTCTGGAGGTGGATGGTGGTGATGGTTGCACAACAATGTGAATGTACTTAATGCCACTGAACTGCTCATCTCAAAATGATTAGAATGGTAACTGAAGTTATCTATATTTTATCACAATAAAAAAAATGCACAAAAAATTCTCCCCATACTTTTGATCAAGAATTTCAGCTACTAGTTAGATTCTAGTTGTGGTAAGTGGAAAGGAATTTGTATTATTACTGAATGCAGTAAACCATAAAAACCTGAGCTTTTCACTCAGCCTGTGAACAAGAATACTTTATTTCTAACACAATTGACTGCAAAACTGCGGTAATAGTACTAGCACAAAATGCGAATTTCCCATGATTTTTTAAGGTAAACTGAAAGCCAGCCAAGCAAATAAGGAGAACGTTAAATTTATCAAGGTAGTCACGATGCTAACTAACCTTTGAGTGTCTTCCATCTCTTTCACTAGACGTTCTAAAGTATTTGTGTATGTTCCACTATGAACATGTTCCTAAAACAGAAGAAAATTTAAGGATACTTCATAACATATCTTAGAAGAACTGGGATGTTTTAAGTTATTCAGAGTACTAAAGAATATTTTCGCTTTTAATAACCTAGGCCAGGAGGATACCTTTCTTAGAGAATTTTCACCATCATGCTTTAAATCTATTATTTTGTACTGCAGGCAATTTGATTTTACCATTTATTAGGAAAGGCACTACTTACAAAACCCTGCCAGCCTTAGGAACTGACTGCAAACACCCAAGGGCTCCATGGCTACCCTGTCTTTATTTTTAAATTCTATTTTAGTGGAATCAAACTACCAATTTTTAGGTGTTACCATGGAACATTAACACCTTCCCCACCAAATTTTACAGACATACTAGAATTTAATGCAGCTTATCCCCAAGAAAGAATGAAGCACTTTATAAATAAAATTGCACACCACAATTAACAACATTTCTACACTCTACCTTCATTTACAGCAGTGGTCTCCAAAGCAGGGGGTGTGCAAGGTGATCCATTGGGGTGCAGGAAGAAAATAATAGAACTTCTATTTATATGGAACTTCTATAGAAACTCCAGTAGAACTTAGTCTATAGTAACTTCTACATAACTTCTAAAGGAAAATACTTTTCTCTTCTTCCTTTTAAATTCCGTTTTTGTATATATTTTAGCAAGTACACAGTAGTATAGTGGTACATGTATATAATCTATACGTATACATATATATTGGAGTACATGCTTAAAAATTTTTTTTTACTAATAGAAGTGTGTATGATCTAGAAAGTTTGGAGACCACTGATTTACAGTAATAAAACTAAAGATACGGGAAACCCATTACAACCAAACAACAACTATACCAGTTTCAGTCCAATTATGAATCACAACAAATACTAAATTTTAAAATAAGGTCTAACCATTTATCCCTCTACTAATCAATCTTTCCCTCTTCAAGTAAAGATAAATGTCACAGAACTACTTACTGTATAGTCTGATGACTGAGATCTAAGCCCCTTGGAAAGAGCAGGAGGCTTTCCTGTAGTTGTGGGAGTCTGATTGAAGTTCAAAGCCATTATTTCTTCCAGTGATTTTAATGTTTCCTCTTCCTCATCACTGTCTAGGTTGTAACCTAAACTTTCTTCATCACTATCAAAATCACCCCTTAGTTTTCTTTTCAGTGCACTGCTACCTGCATTGGAATTTCCTGAACTCTCTTTATCTGAAGGGGCTTTATCTGAAGGTGCTGTAGGGCTTGGGATACATGGCACAACTTCCAAAGCAGCTGGGGGAGACTTTGTAGGAGTGCCATATTCTGAATGCAAAGATCCCCCAGAAATTTTCCCTGAAGATACATTAGAATCAGCTTTATCAGTCTTTGCTTTGTGTTCCTTGTGTTTGGAGGACTCTGTAGAATGCCCAGAACATTCTTTAGATGAGGAACGCTCTTTTTCTTTTTTAGGAACTGGAAGAGTGCAATTTTTAGCATTTAATGGTACCCGAGAGGAACCAGCACTTGGAACATGGGAAAGTAAAGGTAGAAGTTTTGTCTCCTTTGATGCCACAGAGCTAGCAGGTTTATTTTTCTGAAGGCTGCTAGCTTTTTTATCGGCAGACTTTTCCTGAGGTAAAGATAAGTGGGGTTTCTGCATCTTAGTCTCTTTGGTACTTGCCACACGGATTTGGTCACTATTCCTGGAAGAATGGTGGCCAGAATTTGAAGGTGCCAAGCCTCCAGAGGAGCGATCAACTTCTTCACTGGGTTCCTTGGATATATCTTCCAAGCGCAACACATCCCCAGGTGTCTTCAGTGCAATATGTTTTATAAATTTCTCTCTCTGATGTGATCCGTCAGGACGCTTCTCAAGGAAGGACTCTTTTACTTTTGGCATTATAGATTCTCTTGTGCTTTTCAGATCTGAGTCCACAGAGTTCCTTTTTCTTTTGTCAGGGAATTTATTCTGCTTAGACCCTGCTAAAATTTAATTTTTGCCAGATTAGTGAAAAGTATATTTTCCTATCTTAGTAAAGTTTATTGAGTGTTTAGAACACTCCAACAAAAAGCTTAAATTCTAAAAGTTTAGGCTGAGATCATTTAACATATGTAGGATAAGGAAAAAGAGTTCATACTACCATTTATTTTATTAATAATAAATACTGGTGTCTTAAGAAATTTAAAGCTAATGACAATGCTCATTTTCATTCCAAAGCTATTAAAAGTTTATCACCCAAACAAAATTTAAGGTGCTGCTCCCCAAACACAAAAATTGCTTATCTGTATCATGGAAAGGATTGGAAAGGCACTTTCCCTCAAAGTTCAGATATTCTTTCTTAGACCAAGGGCTATCTGCTTCCAGAAATGAAATACTTCTACATCTAAATTTATAGTACCTTAAAACATGTATACAATCACTAGTTGAAAGCAGACAAATTTTAATTTCTCAATTAAAAAAAATCCACCCAAGTTTCTCTTGCCAGTGTTTAATTTTTCCTGTGCATCCTTCTAGTCTTCAGCTGAGTTATGAGTTGTGGATGAATTCTGGAAAATGACTCCCAGAATCTCAGAGTCTGACTTCAACTCGAAACAGGATCTTTACAGGGGTAATCAAGTTAAAATGACGTCATTTGGGTGGGTCCTAATGCAGTCATAACTGGTGTCCTTAGATAAAAGGGAAATTTGCAATCTTTTTTTTTTTGTTACATTATCATGCCATGAATTCATAGGGAATGGATTGCAGCACCTCAAGCTCCTTTCCATTGGTTCTCACAAAGACGTGCTTCTCTGGGCGGAGCAGGGAGGCATTTTAGTTGAACCCAAGTACCTTTCTCTTTGGGTTCCTTCAAAAGGCAAAATTTGGACATGGAGACACACTTGAAGAGGGAAGATGATGTGAAAACACACAGGGAAAAGATGCCATGTGATAGGAGTGCTGCATCTACAAGTCAAGGAATGCCAAGAATTGTAGGCAAACACCAGAAGCTAGAAAAGGCAAGGAAGGATTCTCTCCTAGACTGGTTAGAGCACGGCCCTGCTAATAATCTTAATTTTGGATTTCTAGCTTCTAGGACCATGAGAAAATAAATTTCTGTTGTTTTAAGCCACCTACATTTAGGAGTTTCATCCAGAAGACCTTTAGTAAAGCATATCTATTTGAGTTAACCAAGTTTAAAAAATTTCTCATTGTATTTAAAAGTGTGATGTATAGGTTCATAGGATTGGGCCCTGTGTCGGGCCCTGCACTGACAGTGCGGAGCCTGCTTGGGATTCTCTCTAACCTTTGCTGTTGCCCCCACCCGCAAATAAACAAACAAACAAACAAACAAACAAACAAATAAATAAATAAATAAATAAAGTGTCATTAATTAAAACCCATTATTCATTAAATATTACTATTTACATAATCGGTATTCCCCAAATCAAGTTTCTCTCTGCATATGGGTAGATGTCCTCAAATCATCAACAGTTTAAGAAAATAAAATAATTCAAGAGTTAAAAGCAATTATTTGGGTAATTTAATATATAATCTGAAAAATTCAATTTATAAACATGAAAAATCAATTAATAAACAAATGCTGCTATCTCCATTTTTCTCCAGATATTTCCTATTACCTGAAAAAACCATCCTATGCCCACTCAGTTTACTGGGTTAACTGTCATATAAAAAAGAACAGGAGTCCCTTAGAGTATAGGATTAGAAATCACATAACCAAGAAAAAGAAGACTTGGGGTGGATTTACACTGATAATATTTTAAGTTTGAGGTTACAAAAAAGATACCTACAGAACCGCCAGTATGAATTCAGTTCCATTCTCCTAGAGAAATCAATTTATATACAGCTAGAAATGAGGAGAAATTCCTGCTTTGTCAAGAATTGAAGACCTGACCAGGAGGAGAGAGAAACTGTTTTTGGGCAAAGTTTAGGAAAAAGCAGCTTATTAAGAGCTCTGACACCTAGAATTAGAGGACGTTGAACTGGTACCATAGGTAGGCTCCCCTTCTGCAAGTTCTCTAGGGCAGTGGGTTACCTGCATGATTCTTTTTGCACTGCTTGTACAAACTGTAGACTGTTTAAGCACATTTCAAATATCTGTTAATATATATATAAAATAGACAGGGATTGAGTTTGTAAATACAAAAAAAGGTAGAAACCCAAATGTTCATTAATAGGAGATAGGTCATTAATAAATTATAGAATAAGCAAGGGATGTTAGAATAAGTTGGACCTCAGAATGCAGCACAAGGACAGGACTCTGCAAGACCCCAGGGCTAAATGTCTTTAGCAACATTTCTGACATCTTTTAACTTGTGTGTGATTAATAAAGGTGTGATTATATATATCACCCTCACAACTGAGAAGTATAATAGCAGTAGCATTCTTCATGTTATCTAGAGTGAAAAAGCCCTTTATGTCCTTTATATTCTGTGATGGTCAAATGCAGTATAAATGTGTATTTATTAAGAAAGCAATACCATAAGGGGCACCAGGGTGGCTCAGTTCATGAGTTTGAGCCCTGCACCGGATTCCACGCTGACAGTGCGGAGCCGGCTTGGGATTCTCTCTCTCCCTCCCTCTTTCAAAAATAAATAAATAAACTTAAAAAAATAACATAAATTTTTAAAAAGTATAAAACCATAATTAATGATTATGAAACATGCAAAGATATTAGAAATAAAAATATAAGTGAAGGCAACCATCTTAAATCTGCCTGTGACAATATGCAGAAAACATCTTTTTCAAGCACTGTTCAAAAACTTCAGTATGTGGGTTTGTATAAATGAAACTACTGCAGGCAACACTGATGAAATTTGCAACCATGAACTGAAGAGAATTTTTATCTTAGTCATTATCAGAGAGAAAAAAAGCTGAAGAGCTTGGTGGCAACACCACCACCAGCAGCCCCTTATGTTGGCAGAGCAAACCTAAAAATATTTTGTTCTTCTGCTCACCTCAGTGCAAAGTGATCATTTATTACAAATGTGTAATACCGTGAGTACAGGAGTAATCTCATTGCTAAGAAAGTATTGTTCTTGTACTTCATAATGTCAAAATTCAATGAAATTTGATCACTAAAACCAACAGTAATGTAAAAATTAAATAAAAAATTGGGGCGCCTGGGTGGCTCAGTCGGTTGAGCGTCTGACTTCGGCTCAGGTCATGATCTCTCAGTTCGTGAGTTCGAGCCCCGTGTTGGGCTCTGCGCTGACAGCTCAGAGCCTGGAGCCTGCTTCAGATTCCGTGTCCCCCCTCTCTCTCCACCCCACACCTGCTTGTGCTCTCTCTCTCTGTCTTTCAAAAATGAATAAACATAAAAAATTTTTTTAAAAATTAAATAAAAACTTTAAGAACCACATAAAACTTCAAATTTATTCCTGTATTCTAGAAGCTCCTTCTATGATGGTAAACTATGGTTTCGGATTTTAACACCTGAGATCACCTGGTCAAAATGCAATGTACCTCTAGAATATATAAAAAACAGAATTTTACATGAGGGGCACCTGGGTGGCTCCATCAGTTAAGCACCTGACTCTTGATTTCAGCTCAGGTCATGATCTCATGGTTGTGAGATCAGGCCCTGTATTGGGCTCTTCGCTGACAGCCTGGAGCCTGCTTGGGATTCTCTCTCTCCCTCTCTCTGCTGCTCCCCTGCTTGTGCTCTCTCTCAAAATAAATACTTAAAAAAAAAAAAACCTAAGAGTTTTACATGAAACCTGAAGAACAAGGAGTCACAACTGTCTCTCTGTACCTGTTTTTTCATTTCTAAAAGTATCTTAAAAAGATGTGAAGATCAAACAAGTTAAAAGCACATAGAAGAGGGCATGGCACACAGTAAGTGCTCAATAAACCTTGGCTATTATCATTATGTCCACTGTATCTTACTGAGTGTAGAAATCTGTAAAATCCATTTTTCAAAGTTTGTAATCATGGCAGAAAAAAATCTGATACACTAGACTATTAATGGTTGTTATTTCTAAGGGCCTTTCATTTTCTGTTATAAATTTCTGCAAGCGTTTGAATTTTATACTGTTCTATTTTCTAGTTTAAAAAAAGGTAAAGATACTTTAGGAACTACTGAATTAACACTAGCTGTTTGTTATTATGTTATTTGCTCAGCCAACAGATACTAGAAGCACAAACCAGTTATCATACAGGTGTCCTTGAAATTTGATATTAAAAAGGTATCTTAGTATTTGAAATATTAGGATAACACTGTTTTGGATCATGATAGCAGTTTCAACTTTATACAAAGCATCTATAATACCAAGACCTCAGTAAGATTATGCTGCTTGATGTAGGCAAATTCAGCAGAACACTGAATACCAAAATGAGAAACATGTTGCTGCTAGGAACTCTTAAAAGAGGCAAAAAAGTCAAGACAAACCATGGGCTACACAAACTAAATTCAAGGACTATTCCTTTTCAATGTAATTTTACCAAACTCTTAACTAACCTGAGACATTCAATTCACCTCTAGGAAGCCAACTGTGCATTTAAACAAATTTGTTTTTAAAAAGTGCCACTGACGTACAATTTTATTTAAAAATTAATAAATTAGGGGCGCCTGGGTGGCGCAGTCGGTTAAGCGTCCGACTTCAACCAGGTCACGATCTCACGGTCCGTGAGTTCGAGCCCCGCGTCGGGCTCTGGGCTGATGGCTCAGAGCCTGGAGCCTGTTTCCGATTCTGTGTCTCCCTCTCTCTCTGCCCCTCCCCCGTTCATGCTCTGTCTCTCTCTGTCCCAAAAATAAATAAACGTTG
>NW_024412404.1:39881223-40056399 GCF_014898765.1 Herpailurus yagouaroundi | reverse complement strand
CGACTGCGCCACCCAGGCGCAGTCGGTTAAGCGTCCGACTTCAACCAGGTCACGATCTCACGGTCCGTGAGTTCGAGCCCCGCGTCGGGCTCTGGGCTGATGGCTCAGAGCCTGGAGCCTGTTTCCGATTCTGTGTCTCCCTCTCTCTCTGCCCCTCCCCCGTTCATGCTCTGTCTCTCTCTGTCCCAAAAATAAATAAACGTTGAAAAAAAAAAATTAATAAATTAATTTTGATTCTACCTGAAGCAGGTTCCCATGAATCAGAAGAGGCTCTTTTCCTTGAGAAATGTCCATTTTCCTTTTAGCAAAATGAGAAAAAATTAATTAGGAACTGGGGCCAGTAAAGAATATGAACTTTTCTTCCTAACATCTAAACACAGATTTCTAGACCAAATAAAGCAAGCACTTCATTTGGAGGTAAACTCAAACTTTTATAGTAAAATATTTTAAACTCTTAAAGTTTTACAAAAACGAAAGGCCTTTATATCATAAAAAGGTAAAAATGCCATAAAAAATAAAGCCAGTTTTCAAAATACAAATTTAGGGATTTATATTAATTCAAGATTAATATTAGAGCACTATACCATTATTCTGATAAACAGTAAGCCTAATATTTGCCAATTAAACAGATACAACTTACTCTTCAATACTTCAAGTGCTGATGCACCACCAAACACTGAAATCTCAGGATGGAGCAAATGTTACAAACCTCCACTGATTGTTAGCAAATCTCCCTGGTAAAGACCCCAAACTCCTTGCAAACAAACCCTGGAGTTTACAAATACATTTTCAAGCAATATATAAGGCAACAATCTCCATTCACTCTTAAAGTGTCATAGTTTGGTTTACTTTTGGTCTATCTGGTTTTAAAATCTCATAGCATCTTACCAACACTGCCTTTTCTTGGTATCTGATCTTCCTTTATTCCATCTGTACATAGGCAGGCTCTATGAAACAGAGGTATTTATCTTTCTAAGGGAGAGGGTCACCTTTTATGCTAATCTAAAGTTGGTCTATTTTCAAGGGAATACGATGAAGTTAAGATATATCTGGATAGCTTTCTAAGCGTTATCATCTAAGTTGTCTAAGACAACTTAGGACTTCTAAGAAATCTATATTCCTTAGGACTTCTATATAATCTAAATCAGTGATTCTCAAAACTTTAAAGTACATCAGAAGCACCCAGAAGGCTTGGTAACTGTAGATTGCTGGACTCTTAGCTCCAATTTCTGGTTGAGTCTAGGGTTAAGCCTGAGAATTTGCATTTCTAAATTCCCAGGTGATGCTGATATTAGTCTGCGGACCACATTTTGAGAACCTCTGTTCTAAACCATTTCCTACTATTTTAGATTTTCTATTCCTCAAATATTTCCTTTCAGCACAGCCTCACTTAAAAATGACTATACTTGCCTAAAAAAAGAATGCTTACTTCCTTGATTAAGAAAGATTTTTTGGGGCGCCTGGGTGGCTCAGTTGGTTAAGCGGCCGACTTCGGCTCAGGTCACGATCTCACACTCTGTGAGTTCGAGCCCCGCGTCGGGCTCTGTGCTGACAGCTCAGAGCCTGGAGCCTGTTTCAGATTCTGTGTCTCCCTCTCTCTGACCCTCCCCCATTCATGCTCTGTCTCTCTCTGTCTCAAAAATAAATAAACGTTAAAAAAAAAAAAAAAAGAAAGATTTTTTGTTCCCAGTCTGAAAAAATTAAAGGCAAGAAATACCGCTTTACTGAGTCCTACGGACAGTTGGGAGGAAACCTAATGTAATTAGCTTTTAAACAAGCCGTGTATCAGTATTTCCTGAACAAAAGCTACCAATGTAATGTTAAAAAATATTAAATATATGAAATGCTTTTAGATTTAGTGTTCTAAATATAATAAAGCAGCAACCAAGCTAATTCAGTAATTACTACACATACCAGGTTTGAAAGATTACTCTTTCCAGGTGTGACATCATTCTGTTTACTTTGTTCCTGCCTTGGTTTACATTTTCTTTCTATACTAGAGGATTTTAAGGAAAGATTGCTTGCTTTTGAGAAGGAATTTTCTGAGTTGATTCTCTGCTCCATTTGCTCCCTCCTCAACTTCTTTAGTTCTCTTTCTCTGCAGTAAGAAGCTAATGACAACTGGAACTTAGCCCCCAAAGGACTTTCTCCTGGGTGGTGCCTGGATAGGCTGCTCCTGCTGCTAAGACTTCTAGAGCTGTTCTTGAAGATGTCAGCTTCTGTCACTGTGGCCTGCTTTTTGGAATCTGCACTGGTCTTGTCTCGATCTCTATCATTCTTCTCCCTGCTATTTTCATGAATGAACAGTGACTTCCTTCTCTCTGGAGATCGATGTTTTTTCTTCAGTGTCTTCATCTCCTTTGACAAGCAATATGGAGGAACATAGACTTTTGTAACTGCCTTTGGATATTTGGTGGCTATTGACACACAAGGTCGACGTGACTCATGTATACCACGATCTTTATGGTGCTCTTTAACACCTTTCATGAAAGCCTCTAAAATAGTGCTCTTTTCTGATGGCATCCTTTTGGGTTTGGATTTTTTTGGTGAGGATAGTTTCCTTTCAAACTGTTCTGTCCCAGTGATGGAGAATCCACTTCCTCCATATTTGATGTCTGATTTTTGTGGAGAATCCAACATATGTCTGTCTAAATGGCCAATTAAAACACAAATTGCATGTTATTAAAAGTAACACAATCTATTACATTTTGTATATTTATTTAAGTTAATATTTAAAATACTAAACTATAACAAAAACTTTCAAGTCAATATTTAGATGATGATACACATTTTATGGGGGGGGGTGGGGATTAAGACATGGCTTATTATTTAATAACCTCACTTTCATAAAGCTCCCTTTTGCTACATCTTGTAAGCTCACTATGGCTCCGTTTATAAAATGTTATTAGAGGATCAAAATAGTATGCATTATGAATATTATTGACTGGAATATTTTAAATGTAAGCATAACAGCAAAAAGTTTCTTCATGATGCTTAGAACTGGTTTATCTTTGTAAAAAACACTGCATCTTTATATTTTCAATTTTAACATTAGGTTTAATCAAATAAGAGCTTTTAGAGAAATTTAAAAATTGAATCTATCTCCCTCCTCAAAAGATCCTGCAAAAAATGCATTAATAGTATACATACCTTGTTTTGAAGCTGGTTTGAAGAAATCTATAATTGACTGCTTCCTGAAAATAAAAGCATAACTAATATGGTATCACATAAGTAAATATTAAAACCTCAATAATTCAGATTAAGGGGAGAATACTAGTTGGTTTACAGGATATAGATTTGATTTCACTACCTGGTTTAATCAAGTTCTGACAATGGCAGGAATGCTCTGCTAAGCTGATTATAATAAACTGAAAATATAATTTGCATTTCCTGTAGGAGTAAATTTATGAAAGCACAACTGAGGTTTATATAATCTATAGTACCAAAATAAGATTGGAGTATGGATCCAGTATGGAATTGGTAGTGTCCTTCCTGGGACTGACAAGCTTACTGCTACATGGTAGAATAAATGATTTTGAGGGGATCTGATCCTATTGCTTGGTATCTCCGGTGTCTGGTACAAAATAATGCTCAATAGATGTTTTCCAAACGAATAATGGAGATTATAAAAACAGACTAAAACCTAAACAGACTCAAAACCAGAGTAAATGGTAGAATGGCAATATTGGTGATTTGGCCCATCTGGGGAGGCAGCTGAGTTGAAGGGCATGCTGGCCAAAAGGCAAAAAGGATTAAGTACCAAGCTTATACTATCCTCTTTATGTACTACAGTAAGATGTTAATCTAAGTAACAGCAAAAATTAGAAGGAGTCTTCAGGACTAAACAGTGTTTCAAATCTTATTTTTTATCTAGGAATTCTTAAGGTATTTACAAAAATAACACACTGCCTGGAGAAAACACGAAACAGAGAAAAGGAAGAAAGTTAACAATTACAAAAACTGAATTGTTTTAAGGATTTCTGCACTTTACAGTAAAACAAAGTGAATCACATTACCGGAATTTGTACTCCGATTTATATTTCTAGAGTTATTTGTCAGCGGCACAAAAAGGAACGTCATACGTAGAGCAAAAAGTTAACTTCCTGCCAAAATCCTGCTAAAATGTATTCATTTTACTGAAAGAGAAGCAGTATATGACCAGTTTCCCTAAACATTTATCCACTATGAGGTGGGAATACTCAGAGAAAACTTGAACAATCCAAGTCCCTTGGACACTTTACAGGTCACATTAAAGGAGCCACATCCATCTATAATGGTTTACTGAGAGTCCACATGTTTGTGAGATAGATGTTGGTAGAAAGGCTAACTGGTTATGAAATGACTAGGAGTGACAGACTAAGGAAGAATTTATGCATTTGTTTGCATATAATAAATTATACCAGCCAAATTGACTCCAATGGAGAATACAGTTAGAAATGCTAGAGGTTCTGCAAAGGAGGAAAGGAGATGATGTTCTCAGTTACTGGGGGAGGAAAGAGACAGGAAAGGATTAAGCGGCAGCTAATTCAAGACTATACTAAATACGCCTTTACATTAATTACTAAATAACGTTCTATCTCTTCCCAAAATATGAGATCCCAGGCTCCTTTTTGATTAATACACCAGAGAGAAAAATGGTTTTGGGTAAAACGTACAAGAAATCTGTAAAATAATCATGAATGTAACTTTCAAGTAGGAACAGTTGCCTAATTTCATATGCACAGAAATACCCATTAGTTATTTATAACTAGCTTTAAAAAATTGTAACAGCTCACAAGCCCTTATCTGAAACTTTTGGGGTCAAATGTATTTTCGAATTTTTAATTTACTGGATTTTAGAAAGGGGGTAACTTAGATGCATTATGTAAAGTCCCCACCGGGTGTGACACTGCACCCCCAAAGCGAACGCATCAATATTTCTCCGGCATATAAATACACTTAATGAGATAATGACCATATACAGCTTTCCATTAGTTCTAGTCAGGTTTGGCTGCCAAGTAAGATGTGGTGCCAAACTTACTGACAACTTTTGATTTTCATAGCACTCCGGCTTTCATAATTGAGATAAGGGATTGTAGACCTGTAGCACAATATTAGAAGATAAAATTACTGTTAAATTTAAGTTACAAGCTTTTTAAAACTTAAAATAAAAAAGACAGTACCAAGTGCGTAGAGAATTTAAACATATTTTATTGTCAGAGGATGTCATTTGATAAAATTCCCCATCTCATTACATAGCTCCCACAAAATCTTCACAAGGTACCTCGCCTCTTGGAGAAGCGTAGTTACTGAAGGAAAAAACATCACATTCCCGATCGGCACGTTCCTTTTAAGTATGAATGATCGTGTATACTGGGCTATAAAGTAATTCGTGGAAGGGTTTCCCTCGTCCATCGTACATAATCTCTCACCCACGATTTAGAAAAGATTTATACTGTTAAGCTACTACCATCAGAACTGACAACGTACAGAATAACCCACCTAAATATGCACTAAGCAGTTAGGGCCCCGGGTCCACCATCGTAAAGGACAAAAATCACGTTCTACCTAAGGCGGGCTCTCCGTAGCCATCCTGGCTACGGTCACTGAACGGAGACCTGCATCCCAACTACAGAAAAGGAAACTCGAAGTCCCAGAAGGCCCCGCGCGGAGGCGGGGCAGGGGTTTGCCAGGCCGCAAAACGCCGAGGCCCGAAGCTCGCGGAGGATGGCGGGAACTGAAAGAGCGGGCGTCCGCAGTCCTCCCTCATACCCTTGCCCCCGCGACCCGGCCCCTTCTCCAGCCCTCTGCACGGTACCTGTCCCCAGGACTCTTTGTTCTCTTTCCCGCTGCAGCAGGGGCGGTACTACCGGGTCTCAGATGGCAGCGCGGGGGCGACGACCCCGGGGCTGGGGATGAGGGGAAACCTGGCCTAGCGGGCATGCAGCGCCTTGTCATGTCGGCGCCGCTGGCGACGGCGGCATGAGCTGTGGCTGGAGAAGTTGGGTGCGTGGTTGCCGTCTTGCTGCTGGGACTCGGGGAGGCTGTCGGAGCAGAGTTGGGCGGCACCCCCTTCTCTCTTCATGGCGGTTCTCTCTCTTCGGAAGTGACTCCTGTGTGAGCGGGAAGGAACCTCAGGACCGACAGGGGGCGGGTCTTACTGGAAGGGTCGCGTTCTGACTGGCTGGCACGGCGGTCACTCCGGTAGTGGCGCAATGGAAAGCCGCAGCCTCTCAGGAGAAGGCGGGGTTTCGAGGAGGGGGAGGGGTAAGAAAACTGCCCCCCCCCCCCGTCACGTGCGCGGTTGGTGGGGAGGGCACCGTCGCATCCGGGCCGCGTCGGCCTTGGCAGGCACGCGGGGGCGGGTTGGCGCGGGCCGCTGCAGGAGCTGCGGCAGGCAGCTGGGCGAGGGCGAGGGACGAGGTTTGCAGAAGCAAACCTGAGACCGGCAGCTGCCCTCAGTGAGGATGGTCAACAGTTGGCCTTCCTGTGTCTTTCAGTTGTGCCGCAGAAATCCCCAGCTGTTCGTTACATCGTCTCTTTCACATGTTAGGTCAGAGTGCCCAAGTGCTGTCACCATTTCCTTGGTTAATCTGCACAGCCCAATTTGAAGACTTGTCCACTCTGAGAGTTCTTGTTAAGGGCTGTGGTGGATGCTTTTTCTCCTTTTTTTCAGAAAGAAAGAAAAACAACCCCAGCGAAATAAAGGCCGTGTTTATTCCACAGAAGCATTTTGTTTCTCAGCTGTTGAAACGAGTTATCCATGAGGTCTCTACAGCCAGATTCCTTGGAGATTTTTTGAAAGGTACATAGGGTCAGCTTTCAATTACCCGTGTTAAGTGTGGACAGCGTAGATTAGTGAAACCTGCCAGCAGTCTCCGGTCGTCCTCCGTCAGGGGCTTGTGCTTTGGAGGCTGTTAGGCAGGGTTTTCCTTACAAACAGACTGGTCAGAGTATTTCTGAGCCTCAGTTTGCACATCTGTAAAAGGAGTATTCTACTCATCTATAAGATGAAAATTCTACAATTTTCTGGGAAATTGTAAACTATAAAAGAGATAAGCAGTGTGAACGTCACAGTTCAGAATCTCTCAGGTAATAGGTACTAAGCAAATTAGGGTTCCCTTTCCTTTGCTCTTCAGACATACTCTTACACTTGACTATAAAGTTTTCCAGGGACAGGTCAGATACTGTTATATTTAATATATTAATAGTTATAAAACATAGTTATATGCAATAAGTCTTAACCAAAATATCAATCTCCAGGATGCCCAAGCTTTAATTGGCAGGTCTGTTCAAGAATTTAGACAGGTCTTTATATAATAATGTACTAGATGCTTGAAATGTGTTGAATGAATAATGATTTATATGTTTTGTTTAGGGCTTTTTACATGTATTATTTCCTATCTCTTGTATTAGTGCTTTCTACACTAATGGACGTTGGACGTTTCTACACTGGTAAATTCTTGCTTCTGTAACGGCCCATCTACAAAACACTTAATCCGATTCGTTTCACTGCATGCTCGGTCCATTAAAAAGAGCGATGCATAAAAAACAACATTCTACATGATCAATCAGTTGCTTTTCTTGGATTATAGTATTTGAATCATCTAGCCTCCGAGGTATCACTTTAAAGTCTGTAGTCGTGCTACCAAACAATAGTTTTCACATTTTCTTAATCTGAGCAACAGATTATGGAGTTAAGTGAGGCAAGAAATCCCTTGATCAATAAATGGAGATGGAGTCATAATGAAAACACAATATAAAAAATCTCTTCTTAACAGGGAAGTAGTGATCTAAATCCTCAATAAGCATCAAGGCTCTTCTTTCTTGAAGCTGCGTTTGAAAATGATACAGATTTGGTCACAGAGTGAAATATGCTTAACATACTAACTAGAACTGTTGGGAGCCTCTCGGGCACTTTCCACCCCCCAAACAGTGTTGGGCAGTCTATTTTGTGTTTATACCCCTTCTCCCACATTGAATGTCTATACGTATACGTATACATATACATATGCCACATGCACGTATGTGCGTGCACACACGTGCACACACACACACACACGTGCACACACACACATGGTTCATGTAGGGCTTTTTAATTTGTAGTGGGCCAGAAATAGATATTCAGCAGCTGTATACTAGGTGAAAGATGTTAAAGACCTCAGGTGTTTGCATGTGAGGACACAAGAGGAGAGTAGAACTGGGATGGGGCTAGGGAGAGAATGATGAATAAACTAGACAAGACTGAATTCGAGACCTCAGATAAAACTTCATCCAGGATTGTCTAAAGAATTTGGAGAAATTAAGTCCAGACAGCCATAAAAGGCTAGACAGAAGATTTCTGGGAATGAGGACGGGCACGAGGAAGTAAAGACCGCAGGAATGGAGTGGCTACTATGCCCGAAGCTTCTGTGGGGTGCAGCTCAGCTCAGCCTGGCGTCCTGAACTGTTACAGACCATTATGAGGAGCACAGACTCTGGCCTTGATGGGAACGGATGGGGCAGCAGGAGAAACAGTGTTACATGAACAACAGATCAAGTTTGCTGGGAGCATCAGGCCCTACGTGGGAATCCTGAGCGGAGTGATAACAAAGCCGATGCCAGAGATTCTAAGCAGTCACAAAAGAGACAACAGCGTGGGCAGATTGACTCACACGGTGCCTTGGCAGGCAGGGACTCAAAGAACAGAAGGTCAGTAAGTGACCAAGAATGTTACTAAAAAGAAGACAACTAAAGGAAAAGTAACTTCTCGTTCTACGGTAAGGACATACTTTTGCTCTGAGATTATTACCCTCTGGTAAACTCCAAGGCTCTTTCTTGTCGGAGGGTTCTCTAGGACAGGCAGAGAGACAAAGATGGCTCTGGGGCAGAGCTGCCTGCCGTTTGGCCAAGACTGGATGTATGGTGGGGAGGGTAGAGGGACCTGGGAAGGGGGATAAGGAGCAGACCCAGAAAAACAGGAAATAATTAACTTGAACACCTGACAGAGAAAGAAAGAGCACGTGATGATCTGAAGAAGGAAAATCGAGCTCCAGCTTCTCAAGATCCACACAGTTCACTCTGCAAATGGATGCCGAACTCAAAACTGCCCAAGTGTTTGGAAAAAGCACCGGCCTGGTTTTAAGGGGCCGCTAGGGAAATGCCAAAAGTAATATAACGTACTGTCATGTAATCTAAATGTCCTGGGAATAGTGAGTAACACTCTGCAAAAGCAGATCTGCTGTTAGGGGAAGTACGTTTCTTGTTATTTCATCTTGGAATGTTGCAAGGTAATATTACCTACACTTTAGAACGCAAGTAACATAGTTGTGATTTTTGACATGCCTGAATATGTCTATACTAATATTTACTTAACATTTTCACTTAAATCACTCTTAAACACATTTACTTCGGAAGAAAACTTAAAATCATTTCGTAAGTTAAAAATCGGTATCACTTGGGAAGTGATAACTTTCCAAATGGAAGCAAACTGTAAAAACTAATAAATAATAAGTAGAAACAAATATGTCTCCATGTTTCTCCTCAGGTCACCTTGTTTACTAGTGGTGGTAGGCATAGATATTATTCAGACACGTGAGATACAAGAGACTCTTTGGGAAATACTAGTTTTAGGGACTCTGGGCTGTAACCAGGTGTTTTTCAGACTTGGTTAGCAACCCGTTAGAGGGTTTTGAAATTGATACAATGGGTCACAGACCATACTGAAAAAAAGGTAGGAGAATGGAATAGAGGATACCCGTGAACTGCACGTAGTTTATGGTTATGTGTTATTTTGTAAAACTTTTTTGTATGGTAGTGATATAAAAGGTATTTCTGTGGCCCCTCCTATGGTCAGTGGTGGAAATGTTTGAAAGTCCTTGCTGTTATCAGTGTTCATATTTCCCACTTCTGTGTATTGGTGGCATTGAACAGCAGAGGCTGCTTGGAAGAGAAAAGATGGGCTTCCTTTGGTCACTCCTGTGGTTGGGGAGGGTAGGGAGACATAACTCAGGCTCTCCTTATATCCTTTCAAGGCCATTCCCTCCAGGAGTGGGGAGCCTTGTAGAGGGAGGCGGACTGTCTCTCCAAAGGAGCTTGCCTTTACCCTTCCTGGGCTGTAATCGATTCAAGATGGGAAGGAGTGATTGAGGTGGCCCTCTCAGGTCCTACCTTATGCTCAGTAATCTAGGGACCGTGGATGAGAAATGGGAGAAGGAAGAATGTTGCGAACAAGGTGGAAAGATCCCCTGTGCAACCTGCCCCTCACATAAAACGCCACCACCCGGAACTGGAGAGGGTCTGGTAGGGAGAATACATGTGATCTCACACCTTTGTAGTGCTCTTCCTGGAATTCCAAACACCATGACCCATCAGGTCTTTCTTCTATCGGTCTCTGACTTTCCCTTCAGTCATTCCCCACCAACACTATCCTGAAGCTGTAAGCTTCCACAACACCAAAATACTGAATCTTCTGTGCCAGGCTTCCTGAAGATATGCTTCCCTTAGCTCCCAAAGAGTTTGTTAAAGATGTAGGACAGCATTTAAAAATCAAGAGATTTCACACAAAATTCCAGATTTCTGGCTTCAACAGGTACAAAGAGGGGTCTCACACTTATGCCTACAGGGGCGAGGTAAATGCATATATGAATCAGGTCCATTCTCCTGACTTTTGTAGAGAACTGGGATCAGAAAATACTTCTTAGGACAATATGACGACAGAGGCAACCTCCCATTGGGTGTTAGCGTTTCTTCCTCTTCTCTCAGCATCAAAGAGAGAAGCACCAGGCAATGGTGAGGTAAGTAAGACACGATACAGGACCACAATAAAAGCCTGCAACCTCCTCTTTGAGCTGCCGTAGGTGTCTTAATATATAACCTAATATTTGTTTCTGTAGTCCTATGAGATAATGCTCTCTTAAAGCAAATGTCTCCCGGAACCAAGAGAGGAGAAAATAGAGCTTTTGGTGCTCAGAGAGGTGTTACAGGAAGTTAGCAGGATTCTCAATCAGGGGTTCTTACTTAAAGAAATTGCCACACAGTGGTGCCTGGGTGGCTCAGTCTGTTAAGCATCTGACTTTGGCTCAGGTCATGATCTCATGGCCCGTGAGTTGGAGCCCTGTGTCGGGCTCTGTGCTGACAGCTCAGAACCTGGAGCTGCTCCGGATTCTGTGTTTCCCTCTCTGCCCCTCCTCTGCTCGTGTTCTGACTCTCTTTCAAAAATAAATAAACATTAAAAAATTTTTTAATAAAAAAAGTGCCACATTTTACCTATGATCAATACCTATGGGTATGTATGTATGTATGTATGTATTTTTGAGAGAGACACAGCATGTGAGCAGGGAAGGAGCAGAAACACACACACACACACACACACACACACACACACACAGAATGCGAAGCAGGCTCTGGGCTCTGAGCTGTCAGCACAGAGCTCCATGCGGGGCTCGAACTCACGAACTGTGAGATCATAACCTGAGCCGAAGTGGGACAGGACACTCAACCCACTGAGCCGCCCAGGCACACCTTTAAAAAAATTTTTTTTACATTTATTTATTTTTTTTTTTTTTGAGAGAGAGAGAGAGACAGACAGAGCACAAGTGGGGGAGGGGCAGAGAGAGGAGATACAGAATCTGAAGCAGCCTCCAGGCTCTGAGCTGTCAGCATAGAGCCTGACTTGGGGCTTGAACTCACAAACTGTGAGATCATGACCTGAGCCGAAGTTGGACGCTTAACCGACTGAGTCACCCAGGTGCCCCTAATACTTATGGGCATTTAAAAGAAGCAGTGGCCGGTGCACCTGGCTGGTTCAGTTGGTAAAGAATGTGGCTCTTGATCTTAGGGCTGTGAGTTCAAGCCCTGTGTTGAGTGTAGAGATTACTTAAAAATAAAATCTTAAAAAATAAAAAATAACAAACGAACCAATGGCCTGTAACTATCAAAAATACAAAATGCACATGTTCTTTGATTCAGCAATTCCCCTTCTAACGTCTCTTTAGAAATATACTTCTGCATTCACAAAGATGGATCTATAAAGTTATTTGTTGTAGCATTATCAGTAGTGTAAGGCTGAAAGGGAACTAACCAGCCCAGATTCGGGGACAAAACAAATTATGGCACATCCATACAGTAGAATGCTGTGCCGCAGGTAGAAAGTCACTTGGAAAGCACAGCATCCTTCCAAGAGTATTGGTGTATACATGCAAATAACCCCTTTTGTTTATATAAGCAATAACATAGTCTATGTATACACAGTAGTATGCACCGTTTTGCAACTTAATTTTTTCACTTAATATATCTTAGAGACTATTCCATACCAGTTTATATGGTTGATGAGCGTCAAGAGTTCAGCTAAACTTTGTAATATTGCCAGCTCGGCATCCATTTTGTAGGCCAAGAAGCCTGCAGGGGCCTTGAGCTGACATTTACCCTCCCACGCACATGCCTGGAGAATAGCCTGCAAAGTAACAAGTGAATGTAAGTTCCTTATATGACTCCCCAACAGTCCCTGTGATCAACAGTGTCCCCTGCCTTCCAGGGCCTTCCCCTTGTGTGCCTCTTTAATAAGACCCTCGTGAACCTTACCAAAACCCATCTCTTTTGAATTTGGATTGACCAATCTGGCCGTAGCCTGGGAACCCCAAAGGATTCCACCACGGACCCTAACAAAGGCATGTGCTTTAGGTCCTGCTGCTCTGTCTGACTCAGTAGTACAAACATTTGATGCTGGGTTCTCCAACTCTGTGCGTCTTAAACACAACTCCTTTTCTCCCCTCCCCAACCTCCAAATTTAATGCTCTCTCCCCCTGTATTTCTTATCTTAGTGAATGGTGTCATCAGCTCCCTTCCCCTGTCACCCAAGCCAGAAGCCTGGCAATCCTACTAACCCTTCGTCTCTCTCATCCTTAGCCCTGACCTGTCATCAGTCACCAAGTCTTAGTGATTTTGTACCCTATCACTTGTATCCTTTCTTTTCTCTTAATAATACATGCACATACAAAAAAAATACATGCGCGTACACACACAGAAACATATATTTGGTTCCTTTTAGAAATGTAGAACATAGAGACAAATACAAAGAAAAATATCATAAACACATATTCACCACCAGACTCACAAACTGTTAACATTTTGCCTAGTTACTTGTCCTCTTTTGTGGTCTTTTTGTTTTTATAATAAAATATCACGGGGACATCTGGGTGGCTTAGTCAGCTAAGCATCCGACTTGGGCTCAGGTCATGATCTCCCCATTTGTGAGTTGGAGCCCTACATTGGACTCTCTGGGTTGGTGAGTTCAAGCCCCGCATCAGGCTCTCTGCTGTCAGCGTGGAGACTGCTTTGGATCTTTTGTCCCCCTCTCTGTCTGCCCTTCCCTCACTCACACTCTCACTTTTTCTCTCCCAAAATAAAGAAACATTTAAAAATAAAAAAAAAAAATCACAGAGGTAGCTGAGTCCTTATTAACAAACACCCCATTTTAATCCTCCCCCCCCCCCCACACTGTTGTGGGTTTCAAGTCCACAAGGTCTCTGTGCCTCTGGTTCCTTGTTTTTTTTTTTTTTTTTTTTTTTATATACACCTATATTTTGTCATAAAGAATATATAGGATTATTTTGTATATGTTTTTTAAAAGATTTGCGTGCTTGTACATCTAATTTCTATAGGCAGTTTGTATGCCACATTTTATCCATTACAAGCGATACTGTCGTGAACATTTCTGTACATGCTTATTGTGCCCATGTGCAAGAATTTCTGTGGGTTATGTAATCAGAAGGGAAATTGCTGGGTCATAGGGTATTTGCATTATCAAGTTTATTGTATGCTGCTAAATTGCTTTCCATAAATGGCTGAATTAATTTATGGTCCCGCTAGCAATGTATGAGAATTCTGTTTTCCTTATGTCTGCTCTAATATTTGATATCATCATCCTTTTTTATTTTTGCTAATCCGAAGGGTGAAAATGGTTTCTCGTTGTTTTATTTTGCATTCCCTTAATTATTATGTTGACTACCTCTTCATACATTTGGCGGGGGTGGGGGGGCTATTTGGATTGTTTTTTGTTGTTGTTAATTGCCTATTTCTATATTTCATTCATTTCTAAGCTATTTGTATTTTTCCTATTGGTTTCTAGAACTTGAAACTACATATCATGTGTACACAAAAATCCTTTCCATCTCTCTTGCTGTACCCCAATACATATCCTAATTATCCCCTGCAAAGTCTCTTGCAACAGCTTCCAAACTGGTCTCTATGCCTTCAGTTTGTCCTTCTTCAATTCATCTTCCCACTGCAGCCTGGGCCAATTTTCTAATAAGCAAATCTGGGTATTGCCACTTCCAAATTCATTACTGACAGGGGAACAAAACAAAAACATCATCATCAACAACGGCCAAATCCCAAGCAGACAATTAAAAAAAATTTTTTTAGGGGTGCCTGGGTGGCTCAGTCGGTTAAGCATCCAACCTTGGCTCAGGTCATGATCTCACAGTTTGTGATTTCGAACCCCGCATCAGACTCTGTGCTGACAGCTCAGAGCCTGGAGCCCACTTCGGATGCTGTGTCTCCCTCTCTCTCTGCCCCTCCCCTGCTCACGCTCTGTCTCTCCCTCTCTCTCAAAAAAATAAACATCTAAAAAAATGTTTTCTAATGTTGAGTTTTTTGAGAGAGAGGGAGAGACAGAGCGCGAGTGGGGGTTGGCAGAGGGAGAGGGAGACACAGAATCTGAATTCAGGCTCCAGGTTCCAGCACAGAGCCCAGTGCAGGGCGGGAACTCACGAGCCTCGAGATCATGACCTGAGCCGAAGTCAGACGCTTAACGGACTGAGCCACCCAGGCCATCCCCCCGCGCCGCCCCCCCCCCCCGCCAGTGGACAAATTTTAAAGCCTTAAATGTACAATTAAATCCTTTGGCAGGCCATACCAGGTACTCCACGATTAGGTCCCTTTCCACCCGTGCGAGGCCATCACATTTTTCCTCCCTGTGCATCTTACATCCAGTCATTTGTTCAGAACAATGGTATTGGCCATTCTTTGAACACATCAGCCTCACTCGTGCTTCTGGGCTTTCACATACCTCATTTGTACTGCTGTCTTGTCCTCCTACTAAAATTTTACCTGACATCCCTTAAGACACCCAGTTGCTCCTTCCTCAACCCAAATGTACACTATGACCCCACCATAAAAGTCACGACCTTGCATAGAAATGATTTATTGTATATATGTCTGCTCTAGGGATTGAAAGCTTCACTTGGCCCTGGCTCTGTCTGTTTGTCTCAAGAGGCAGAATAGTAGAGTGGTTAGGAGTATGGGCTCTGAAGCCAGATGGCCTGAGTTTGAGTCTCAGCTCTGTTATTCTTTGGAATTTACTTAGCTTCTCCATGACTCAGATTCCTCATTTGCAAAGCAGGGATAATAATAGTACCTATCTCATTGGCTTGTATTAAATCAGTTAATACATATAAAGTGCTTGTAACAGTATACAGCATATAATCGATGCTCAGTAAAGGGTAATTCAGATAATCTGTTTGTTTAGCTTTATTAATAACCCTTATTTATTCATGGTAGGCCCTTGGTATATTTGCACAAATACCTTGTCTATCCACACTGTATGTCTTAATGCTCTTTTCAGAATTAGTGCTGAGAATGTTGAAACATGTGTCCATGGTCTTTGGGGTATTACAACCTCCACAGTGGGTCAGTTCCCCCAGTCTGCTACAGTTGGGTCAGTTCCCCCAGTCTATCACCTGCCCAGTTGTGGCTTCCTCTGATTTCCAGACACAGGCCCATTCCTCAAAAAGAGATTCCTAGGGCAAGAGGAGGCACTTAGTGTTGGAGCAGTGAGTGCTAGCCTGGGTGACCCATGGACATCCCTAACTAAAATTTCAGGAGTAACCCCACTGTTCACTTAGTCCTGGCTCGCTCAGTGAGTCTTGGTCAATGGTACCCATTCTTCCTCCATTCTTTCCCCAGCTTCTCCATCCCAGACGCTTAGCTCCCATGCCAGAAATAGCTGTAGGCATTAGAAAAATGCATTACATTAAACGAATCTGAGAACATTCTTTGCATTTTAAAAACCTTAGCTAGCCCCAGTACCACACTTCCACCCCAGTCCTTTCCAAACCACTCACCAAATCCACCTTCTTCCTCTTCTCTTCACCCTTGAAGCAGACTTCAGTCTGAGGTCCCCATGTATTGTAAACCCAAACCATCCGTTCCAAGATTCCCCCAGAATCCGTGGTTTCCCATGTTAGGGACTCAGATGGTCTTTACCATAACGCGCTCCTTCTGAACTCTTTCAAGCACAAAATTCTCACTTTGTGTTCTTATGACGAGAGCAGAAACAAATCTTTCCTGGGTAGTTGGGAGCAGGAAAATATGCTTTGTTTTTGTTTTGTAGAGCATAGCCTAGAAATGCCATGCCTGATTTTCTAGAGGCCTTTAGAGTGCTGCTGGCTTAGATCACAAATGAAAAATTCAGATGTGGACAGGTGTGAAAGTCAAGGGATCAGCCTGGGGAATTCTGGGTGTCTACAACTCAGCAGAACAAATGGCAAAACAACAGGTGTCCACAGATGTACCGACCCATGAGGCCCTCATACCCGAAGCTCGCTTAGGGATTGAATTCTCCCATGAAATCCACTCCCGCTTTGTGTGGGGCCCCTTTACCCAATCTCTGCAAGCCCTGGGAAATAATACATTCTGCCGGCCTTATGTTACAGGTACTAGGAGGTTATGTGTGACTCACTCAGAATTAGTTGGCTTTAGGACTGAAAGTTCTGACATTTTCAGGCTGCTTATTAGTCATAGAATGTTGTAGCCTACCTAGAGATGTTGCCTAATACTAAAAAATTATGGTTGAAGCAAATCACTGGGGGGAGGGGGACCACAGCGGACAGAACAGAGACCTGTTGAATTGGGAACCCCGTGTAGGGTCCTCAGAGCCACAAAGTGCTCTCTTGAAATAAGAAGACACTTTTGCGGGGGAAGAAGGAATGCTATGGAAAAAAGAATCGATATGACTTTCCCTAACTCGGGGATCAGAAATGGGATGGGGGAATTTTGGAAATTTGGCATTCCACAGAATAAGAACCCCACATCTGTTCTTATTGCTATCCTCTGTTTGCCTCTTGGAGTGGTGGAAGAAAACAAAACCGAAAAGACCTGGGTGCTGGTCATCAGGAGTTCTAGCCAAACAGAGAGCTTAAGGAACTACATGCCGCGCTTTGGCCAGCACGGGTGATGCCGTGGCAGCCTCCAAAGGAGAAGGAAACAGATTGAATACCTGCGTTTGCAGCAGAGATGGACGGGAGCGCTTTGGTGAGGTACATGGTGAGAGGGGGCAGTTGTCCTGAGAGAGGACTGAACCGAGCGGCAGTGATGTCGCGTGTGAATGAGGTTGCTCACAAAAGCCCAGCCTGTAATGGGACATTGGTAACAATGCATGTGTCCGTCAATAGGGATTTGCTGAATAAACTATGGCCCAGCTTTAATATGGGATACCATACAGCCAGTAAAAAGAACGGAGAGGAGTGGCACCTGGAAGCTTCAGTTGGTTAAGCTTCCGACTTCGGCTCAGGTCATGACTACGCAGTTTGTGCGTTGAGCCTGCTTCGGGTTCTCTGTCTCCCTCTCTCTCTCTGCCCCTTCCTTGCTCGTGCTCTCTCTCTCAAAGATAAGTAAATAAACATTAAAAAAAAAAAAGAATGGAGAGGATATAGGCGTGTTGATATGGAAGATATTTGAGATATGCTAAGCGAAAAAAGCAGAGTATACAATAGTATGCGGATAGTAAAATCCTATATCTGTGTGGTGTTTTCCTTTAAGGTTAGGCATATAAGATTCATTTACACATTCTGTTTAAAAATTTTTTTAAGTTTTATTTATTTTTGAGAGAGAGAGAGAGAGAGAGAGAGAGAGACAGAGAGAGAGACCGAACATGAGCAGGGGAGGAGTAGAGAGAGAGGGAGACTCAGAATCCAAAGCAGGTTCCAGGCTCTGAGCTGTCAGCACAGACCCCGACGTAGGGCTGGAACTCACAGAGCAGATCATGACCTGAGCTGGAGTCAGATGCTTAACTGACCGGGTCACCCAGGCGCCCCCACATTCTTGTATGTACATAGATAATGTCTACAGGAAGTTCATGAAACTGTTCAAAGTGCCCCATGTCTGTGCTCTGGGATTCAACTTAGAGGAGGTATCAGGGAATTATTATTTTCAACTTTATAATCTTTATTCTGTTTGAAAAATTTAGAGGCCATTTATAATTTTTAAAATTTATTTACTTGTAAAGTTTTGAGGGTTTCACCTGGGAAAGTTTCAGGATTTACAGTATTTGGGAGCCTGTCCGTAAATGCTCATTTCAAATAAGAATATGGACTTTAGTTTTCTGATTTCTTCATTCACCTAGGATGGCGGACAAAATTGCAGTATTTCATGCCATGCCAAATATTTACAATGACCATGTTCTAAAGTCACAGCAGGATTCTAGAAGATGCCAAAGAACTGATAGCATATGAAAAACATTCTCTGTCCACAATGTTATAAAATCGGAAATCAGTAACAGAAGTACCAGATTTAAGTAATAAATAACCAACTGAAGACATAGTCTAATTCTAAATTCTCTAATGGTGATAACATAAAGGAAATCTTTATGAGTGAATTTTCTGATTTTTACTTTTCCCCTTAATTATGATGAAGATATTTGCTGCTCCAAAGTTGAACTAGCTGTGAATAAGTGAATGAGTTAATTAATTTATTTGTATCTTACCTCTTTCCGTTAAGGTTTGAAGGTAGTCCAGTTGCTTGTAAACTCAAGCTAAATATGGAGGAAGCTTCCTGGTCAGTTGTTGTCACACTAACGTATTAAAGCCATGTAATTCTTCTAGGGCCGCCTGGGTGGCTCAGTCGGTTAAGCGTCTGACTTCAGCTCAGGCCATGATCTCACAGTCCGTGAGTTTGAGCCCCACGTTGGACTCTGTGCTGACAGCTCAGAGCCTGGAGCCTGCTTCGGATTCTGTGTCTCCCTCTCTCTCTGCCCCTCCCCTGCTCATGCTCTGTTCTCTCTGTCTCAAAAATAAATAAAAATATTAAAAAAAAAAAGCCATGTAATTCTTCTAAAATCCTAACCCTCGGCCACAGGTACCTGCATTTGAAGGATCCTGTTTTTCTTTGTAAAGGAGCCCACACCTGCCAGTCACAATGATGCTTAGATACTGACATGGACAGATGCCCAAGATGTAGCTTACATGAAAAAAAAACAAAACAAAAAACGAGTTGTAAGACAACGTGTATTGTGCATAGTGTTACATGACCTAATTGCAAACCAGGCTCTACTTGGGGTGTCAAGAAGGCAAATAAATAAATAAATAAACAAATAAATAAATAAATAAATGAATAAATGTTTGTAAGAACACATGTAGCTTTTAAAGTACTGAAATAATAATGAAAGGAAAAGCCAAAACTTTGACTTTCCATGTGCTTGTTTTGCTGTTTAGTATTTTTCTTTCTGAGTGAAACACAAGTGGGGTAGGGACACCGTAACCATTTCCAAGCTTAGGATTGCTAAAGTTCTAAGTGTGAGCCGTCATTTTATGATAGTAATTTTGTAAAACTTTACGTATATGTGCATATATATGAAATGTTCATATATGCAAAGAAAGCAACCTGGATGACTACATCTCAACTTAAAGGTGTTTATCTCTGAAGGACAGAGTTTTGATTTCTACCTTACATATTCCTGTAACTTTTGACGTTTTTGCAATGAGCATGAGTTACTCTTGTAATCAGGAAAACACGACTGAAAACAAAATAAAACAAATTTGTTTTAGGCAGTGTGCAGTTGGGCCTTGCCTGGAAATAGAACTTGTTGATTGTGTGTTGATGTGACTTTACCAGCTACGGAGATACCACTGCCAAACTCGGAGACAAAATCTTTCCCATAAGTCCAGCCTGAAGGCTCACCCTTGATTCACTACAATTTGCTAGGATTTCTTTGTGTCCTGCTGCCGCCATCTCTAACCTCTGGCCATTCTCTACCTGTCCCCTTGTCCAGCTGGCCTCGGTGGACATGCATCTGACTAGTAAGATTCCTAACTGTTTTTCTCTTTCCCAGCTTGGATTGACCCCTTGGAGATCACCTCGGACCTTCTAATAAAACCCTACCTCTTTTTCCTGTATAAGCAGGCCTTGTGGCCATTTTCGTGCGTGATTCGGAATGTCATGTAAATGCTCTGGCAAGCTGGATCGATGTAAAATGTGGGCGCAATCAATGAAAGATTCTGAACACAGTAAGTTCGTGAAGCTGTGTCGGAATGAGAGAAGGGCAGGACAGGAGCAAAAGCCAGCCTCTCCCAGGTGGGAGGTCCTCACCAGCTTCCTGACAGTCTGGAGATGAAGGCTAACCCACTGGAACAGAGGAGCAGGACAAAAGGTGGCCGGCTGGCAGTGGGGCAATTACGGTGTTTGGGGAGGTGGGGTTATGGAGTGGTGATGGGGCCTTTGGCTGGCTGGGTGGAGAATTCATCAGAGTCTGGAGCTTCCTGAAGACAAAGACTATGGGGACCAACTGGGATTTACTGGGCTTTAGTTAATCCTTGGCTGTAAGACTTGCAGATTACCTGTCTGGACTATTTGTTGGTATGTTATGCAGAGACCAAACCCAGTGAAAAGGAGGCCTGGGAGGGCAGAACCCTCTGAGGTGGAAGGACCCTTCCCCAAGGTAAAGCTGATCACAATTCAAAGTAGGTCTTGCATGATGCATGGTTGGCCACCCCAGGAGAGAGACGTTCTGAGAGAGACGATGTGAGAGAATGAAAGGGGAGTGTGGCTGCGTGTTGGTTAGAAAGGAGTCAAGAGCCAGGCCCGGAACCCAAACCTCCTGACACCTGTGTGATTCTTGATGTTGTGAGGCTTTTCCAGTTTGTGTTTCTCCGTGTCTGTTTCCATGGTGATTAGCAGTCATCAGCAGTAGTAAAGCGGCAAACGCTTTAAAGTAAAATGTGTTTGTCTTTGGGGGCAGCAGAGAAGGAAGAGTGGGGGTCTGGCAAAGGCACCCCCTCCAAGGAGGCTAAAGCAGGCTGTCCCAGGGCCCGCTGTGAGAAGGGGAAGGAGGGCTGGACCTGGCAGCAAATCTGGGCCAAGGAGAGCCTGGAGGGCTTAGTCAGAACAAAACAAAAACAAAAACAAAAACGAGAAGAAATAAAAAGCCCTCCCCTGTGGGATTTTCTCACCCCTACTCTCATTTTACCTATCCCTCTATTGTGACCTTATTTCACCCCTAATAGGAGTTAATAAATTGCCCTGCGACTATTTGCTTTTATATTTCCAACTAGATATTAGAATGAAACCCTGTCTCACATGTTCCTCCATTCCCAAGAGCCTGCTGCAGAACTAGGCATATATCAGAGGCTCTTTATGTTTTTTTAATTAAAAAGAATTTTACTTTTATACACAAACATATAAAGTATAGATGCGCCCTTCTCATTTATTCTTTTTCCTTGGCTCTCTCCTCCCCTTCTTCTCATATTTATATAATCATGTACACAAACACGCACGCATGCACACACACACACACACACAGTTTTTTTTGTAGAAGTATGTTTTAAAAAATATAATGATGTCACCTTATACACTTTTCTGCCTCTTGCTTTCCTTCCTCAATAATGGCTCTTGGAAATCTACCAAATAAACTTCTAGAGGATCATTTATTCTTCTTAATGGTTGCATAATAGTCCAAGGTGTGGCTGTGCTGCAGCCTCCAGCTTTTCTACAGTTCACATCTCTTCCCAGCCTGGCATTCAATGACACCAGGCTGATAGCTTGAAGTTAGACATGGTGGGAAGAGTTATACGTTAGGAATCTGCAAAAGCTAGGGCTCTTTCCTAGTTTTAACTAGCCCATCACTGAGCCTTATTAATGGGTTTTAGTTTTTGTCTAGCTTTTTTCTGGGGGAGGGATGTGGAGAGAGAATGGCCAGGACAAATAAACAATGCTGACACACACACACACACACACGTATATCTGTCTCTTTATGTGTTGGTGTTTTCATTCCTACTATTGATGGGTCAAAGTGGATACATATTTTCAATTTCAAAAGATGTTGCCAGATTATAAAGGGATGTAGAAATGTATAATTCTACCAGCAATGTAAAAACTGTTTTCCATGAATCCCTGCTAGCAATGGAAATTACCCTCATTTTAATTTTTGTTAGTTTGAAAGGTATAAAACAATATCTCGTTGTACTTTAATTTGCATCTCTTTGAATACTAATAATTTTGAGCTTCTTTTCCTATGCATGTTGACCATTTGAATATGCTCTTTTGTGAGGTGACTTCTAATAGCTTTTGCACATCTTTTTGTTTTTTGTCTCTTGTCTATTTATAAAACCTTTTTTGTGTATTTTTAATTGTCCCGTACATTATGAATATCTTCCCTCAAATCTATTGTTTGCCTATTGACTTTGTTTATCTATTGCTATACAAAAGTTTTTTTTATTGTTACAAGGTAAAATACGTCCACATTTTCATGTATAGATTCTAGACTCCAGTCTTGTTTTACAAAGCCCCCCCCCCCGCCCCATATTGGACATGTAGCCTCCTAAATTTTCAAGATTGTTATTGTCTCATTTTTTACATTTGTCTTTAATCGACATGGAGTTTATATTTGTATGTGGTATAAACTAGGAGTCCAGTTTTATTTTCTTCTAGATGTAAGTTGTCTTGGCACCATTTATTAAATAATCCATTCTTTTTCACGAAATTGAAATACCAACTATCATATAGTAAATTTTCATATATACACTTGGTCTATTTCTGGGTTCTCTATTTTATTCCAATGATACATTTATCTATTCGTATGCCAATACCAAATTGATTTAATTACAGTGGTCTTATAGTACATTCTGATATCTGGTAAGGCAAGTCTCACCCTTTATTTTTCTTTTTCACATTTTATTTGCCGTTGTAAAGCACTTATTCTTCTATATAACTTTAAAATTGTTTTACTCAATCCACCCCATCAAAACTTTCTTGTTATCTAATTGGAATTGCACCAAATATGTACATTAATTTTGAAAAAATTGACATTGCTGTCAATATTCTTTCCAAAGATATTTACTGAGTATGTACTTTGTGACAAGCTCTGGGGATACAGCAATGAAGAAGAGAGGCATGAGCTCTGTCTTCTTTGAGTCCAGGTTATTGGGTGTTTTTTTTTTTTTGGAAGATTTTATTTTTAAGTACTCTCTATACCCATTGTCGGGCTAGAACTCACAACCCCGAGATCAAGAGTCACATGCTCCACCAACTGAGCCAGCCAGTCACCCCCAGGTTATCCTTTTTAATAAGTAAATGGCCCAGCAATTCCACTCTTGTGTATACACCCAACAGAAATGAGTACACATCCACCAAAAGACACATACAAGAGTACTCGTAGCAGCTTCATGCATAATAGGCAAAAACTGGAAGTAACACAAATGTCCCTACAGTAGAATGGATAAGTAGACTGTGGCATATTTATACAATGAAATACCACACTGCAATGAAAAAGAAGGGACTATCGATATTCACAACATCATAGATGAGTCTCACAGGTACCAATTCAAAAAAGTACATACTCTGTGATCCCATTTATACGAAGTTCAAAAACTGGCCACACTCATCTAGACATAGGGTAGAACACTGACCACTGTTGGGGGGGTGGATGCATATTGACTATGAGGGAACACACGGTAAAGTCCCAGGGTGGTGGTCATGCCTCCCATTTGAACTGGCTGGTGATTTCATGAATACGTACATACATCCACCAACCTGTACATTTATGAATCATCCATTTTACCGCTTGTAAGTTACGTTTCAATTAAAACAAAAAAGAATAAAAGAGAATTCGTCTTCACAGGACGGCCCTCCTCCCCTTCAGGATGAACAGCCATCTGCCCACCTCTGTCTTCTGCCTTCCACATCTCTGAAAAACTGAGCTTGCCAGTGCTTTCTAGGCTGGGCTATTGCAATCTTGAAGTGCCTGCAGCTGCTGTTTACATCACAATTTTCCAGCTCCCTCCCCTCTTTTTCAAAAACATATTTAAAAAAATCTCTTGCTGGAATACAGTACAGTATTGTGGAAAAGCAGCAGGGCTGGTCGAGCCAGCTCAAACTCCCTCTCCCCCACTGGTCAATAAGAAATCCTGGGTTTTTCTGCCTTACCCCCAGAAGAGTTATAAAGTTCAGTAAGTGCCTGGAAAGCAAGCAAGACTCTGCGATGCAATCTGGATCACCCATTACCAATTTGCTTTGCTCACCCACCGTAGTGGCTGGGCCCTTATGCTTCCTAGGGGAAAATGAGCAGTTTGAATGCCTGCCCCCTCCTTCTCCCTTCTCCCATCTCCCCCACTCTCCTCCCTTTGTTCTCCACAAATGGTTCCTAATGTGGGGGTGCCTGTATTTGTGGCTCTTTGGGGAGAAAACTTGGAGCCAAACTTGGGGTGTCGCACGTAACCCCAAGACTGTGAGCCCTGGCTGCAGCCTGTAGCGGTTTACAAAAGGCACATTACCATGCCGTGCTGCTGAGTTGCAGTTATTTCATGCCATTTTGTGTTTCTACCCTCTAGGGTAGTGACTCACTGCTTTCCAGTTCAATGTGAGGACATGTCCCACGGTGTTGACTGCCTGATGCTCCTGGAGGACATTCCTAACCCACCACTCACCAAGTTATTAGAAATCTAACTCCGAAATCACTAATCCCCAAATAGCCTCTATTCTCTCAACTGCTGGCTTCCTTGCTTTGATTTTATGCACAGTAGTTCTAAACTCAAGGCCAAAAATTCTACCCCATGCCGAGCCACTTTCAAAGGAGAACCAATATGCTAAGACTAGAGGGGGATTTGAATAGCGGCTAATTGTCAGTTTGTCTAGTGAAAAAAGCTTCCTCTCTCCCCTGAGCGGGCTGGTTATTTGTTAAAGTTTGCTGGGGTTTTGGAGCACCTCGCTGTTAGGGGCAGCTCAGACTCAGCAGTTTTAATTATTAATCAGGTCAAAGGCTGATGACAATTTTTCTTCTCTTCAGGGGAGGGTCTTGAAAGTTCACAGGAGGGGATGTCCAAGCGCTTGTCCTGTGATGGGTAGAAGGGAGGGAAGGAGGGCAGCGATTCAAGCGAGATCAGTCCCGAGTTCTTAATGGTTCCTTGCCCTAGACAGACTGGGTTGGAAAGTTGCTAAATCTGCCTCTGGATTGATTTTAAGTGAATATAGGCCTTTATCCTTTCCCTGGGAGTGGGGGAGGGTTGGGGGGGGAGAGGAGAGGGGTTGCAGCTTTCTGAGTGGAGCAGATTCCAGACTTGACAGACTGTACGTGTGCAAGTATATCCTGTGGCACCCTTGCAAACTGGAGTGAAGGAAACGTAGTACCCTCTTCAAATCTGTCCACCGCGGGGCATCCGCTCAACTCGGGGTGGGGCCGGGGAGGGCTCTCTGCTTCAGCACACTTTGGGAAAGGCAGGAAGCTTTTTCCAGTTTGGGTCTGCAACGTGTCCAAATACGCTGACTCTACTCCTGCCCTGCCTCCCACGCTTCTCTCCTGATCTCTGTGGGTCTGCTTTCCTCTTCTTGGCCTGAAAACCCCAGCTTGACGAGATCCAGAAAGGTCTCCTTTCCCTCTGCCTTTCCGTCAGCCAATTCCACCGGATTCCAGCAGGCCCCGCCTCCCGCCCCTGTTGCTAGGCAGATTCCCCTGTTGCTAGGCCACCACTGCTTCTTCCCTGCCTCAAAAAGAGGCACAAATTCCTGGTGACCCGCTCAACCGTCCACCCACTCGCCCACGCACTGACAAAACAAGTGGGTTCTGAATATCTACCATATGTGAATCCCGGTGCCCAGTAGAACGATTCCAAACAGGAGAAGAGGCAGCGAAGCTAGAGGTGTCAGATATGGAGGTGACCAGTTGTTCCCGCGATGGTGAGCAGGTTGCCTCCTGGGAGGTTTCTCAGGGGACAGCCATTAACTTGGAGACTTTTCTCTGGTCCAAGGTCTGACCTTCGGTCTTCTGGGCTAAGAAAGCTCATTTTATCCGCAACCAGGAACAGATCCGTGTTGGGTAGCAAAAACATATTAATCAGGCTTGAAAGACATGCCTAAAACCAGAATGAGAATTTATTAATTTATAACGAGCAGTCTGGTACATGGATCCAGCAGAGTCCGGCAGGCATGGCCATTGCTCTGAGTTTTCTGGCAACGATGGCATCTCTGAAGGGCATTGGAAGGTTGATATGGAGCCCCAGTTTGCACAGGGAAGGGAGCATATCTACATACCTATATCTATACTTCTATTTTAACATTATTACTGCACGTCAGGCGAAACGCTAGATGTTTTACAGATGTGATCTTATTAATTCCTCACATCAGCCATGAGAGGGCGCTGCAAACACTCATCCTCGTTTCACCGTAATAAAGCAGTTCCGGTGAAACGACCTTACTGAGGTTATCCAGCTAATAGGTGACAGAATCGGGGTTGGAACGCAAAGCCTGTGATGGGGCCGATAGATCCCAGCTGCCTGGCAATGGTGAGATGGCAAATTCGGTAGAGGGCGAGTTGGATAATGGATATTGAGGCACAGATGAATCAGCCAGATGGAAATATCCTAGAAGCTATGGGACATGTGGAAGAGGAACACTGCTGAGCCAAGATCTAACTCAAGTTGGAACTTAGAGGCGTCATCTGCAGTTTGCCTTACCTCCTCTGGAGGTGCGTGGAGAGAAAAGCTTCTACATTCTTGTTGATAGTGGATGGATATTTGTGCTTTTTGACTCTACTGTGGTATTGGAATGTAGGAAGGTCATTTGAGCTGGGTAGGCACCTGAATGGGGTAGGACAGGGCACCAGAAAGAACTGCCAGGGTTAGGAGCTCAGAGGAGAAGAGCTCCTGGTGTAGCGACTTCACTGCCATCTTGCCGGGCAACCCAAGAGGCTCAGCACCCAACCAGAAGACCGAGGAACTTTAAGGAAAGGTAGAAGCATTCACTGAGCTCTCTGCAAGGGACAGCCCGGAACCTGTGTAAGAAGGAAGCGACAGAGGAGTGTTTCCTTGTCCAGGGGCCTGGTAAGAGGCCGCTACCAAAGGGCAAAGCAGGCAGGCAGCATAGCCCAGATCCAGGGGCCGGATCAAGACAGAGGCCTTGGATCAAGGCAGGTTGTGAAACAACTAAGCGCTTCATCAGGCCTGGCAATGGCGTTAACCTCTCTATCTCTGGCCAGAGCGTGAGCATCTTTGTTTTGTATCCAAGCCTTATAGAATTGAGGGGGGAGTGAGGAGCAAGGAGGCGTGGGTGTGCAGCAAGCCGGAGCTTTCCTCCCCTCCCTTCTCCTTCACCTATTCTTGCAACGAACTTTCAACAAGCTAGTCTTGAGTCATTCTGGGAGAAGGAATCTGTGCTCTCTAAGCTGTCAGTTTCTCTGCGTTGCTAATTTACTTTTTTGGCTTTCCCCCCAGTTTCCTAGTGAAGTGTTCTTTAAACAATCTCAGCCTTGTCTGGACGCCTGAGATTTGCCCACATTTGGGCCAAGAGAGTCAAGGGGTTCCAGGGCCCCTGGAAATTTAGTATGGTGGGCCAGCAGCTGTCTCAGCTGGATTTGCAGGAAACAGCTGGGGGAGCCAGGGCAGGGAGAGGTGAAGCCTCAAGAGAGAGGAAGAGATTGCAAAAGCAGGAGCCGTGGGAGCAGCTGCAGTTGCTAAGCTCCTCCCGCCTGGGCTCCTCTATCGCGGGGGGCCTTCCCGGCTCCAAGGCTCCCCGCCCTGGCTTTTCTCAAAAGGAAACTAACAAGTCAGAGCGACGCCCCAGGGACTAGAACCAGCGGACATGGACAGTAGCCATGACAGGGAATCAGACCCAGGGCTCTCACTTTAGAGCCTAGGTTGTATTCACCTGCAAAGCTTAAACAGCACCCTGGGTGTTGATTCAGCCAGAGGGGGATTATGCCCGAGACACTAGAACGTGACTGTTTGGGACTGAGATCCAACCAGGGTGCTTGACGTTCAATTGAAATAGCAGAGAACTGGAGGGATTTGGGCCTCTTCTGTTAGTTTAGTAAACTGAGAGTCTCTCAGACATTGTGCGTGGCTCTAGCCTGTGTCTGCTTGGAGGCCCTCCCCACCCCATCTCCCTGACTCGGGTAAGCAATGTTTTTTTTACTTCAAGACCCGGAGTCATGTAATAACCAGGCAAAGACAATAATTTCCTCGACTTTTCTCCGGCTGGCCCTTTGGAAGGAATGGCTGGAGTTGAGAAGATGTCAGAGCCACTGAGAAAGTTTTCTTTGGTGGGGGGTGGGGAGGGTGCCTTCTCTTAACCCACCACTGTTTTGCAGACTCAGGATTGGTTCCTGGGCAGCAGTGGTTAAATTGAAATCTTGATTCTCTTGGTAACTTGATGGCTTAGTTTAGGCCTCGGGTTGCTGTTCCATGAACTGCCTTGAAATTTAATCACCCAAATTTATTTCCTAGAGTGTTGTTCACCGTCTCCTCCTCTAGGCCCATTAGTCACCATCCCGTGACCTGACAGAGTGATTATTAAAGACCCTGTGGTTCCCTTTCACTAGATTTAGGGGTGTTGGTAACTCTGGAGGCAAGTTCTAACTTGAGTCATAGTTGGGTGGATTTTCCCTCAACTGGTTGTGAATCTTCCCTATGGGCATCCTCTCCAGGCCTGAGAGAATAACGTTGGGAACCTTCCGTTCTTTCATCAAAACTAGACAGATGGCTACCCGGTTCTTCCAGGGCTGGTGTTCTTGGGCTGAGGGTTATATTACCCTTTGCCTCAAGGCACATCACTGACATCTCCCAGCCTCAATTTCCCTGTTGGCAAAGTGGGGAAAATGCACAGAAAGAAAGAAGGGCCGAGCCTGGCACATAGGGAGGCAACGCTTGTTAGCTCCCTTCTCGTCCGGCTGGGACAAGACCCAGGCCTTACTTCGGGGACCTCGGAAGAGAAATTGTTATCAGTCTGATTTGGAAGCATTCTTACAAAATTTTAGTTCAAGGGTGGTTCTGTAAACGAAATGTTTAGCTGTCTCCCCTTCCAATCTAGTCCTCCTCTAAGGTACGAGTTGCAAACTTACATGATGACAGGTGTCAGGCTCACAAATATAAGTGGGCTGGCTGAGCACTGGGGGGTGGACAGGAGGCCGTGAACCCCGTGAAGAGAAGACAGTGTCTCCATGCTAGAAACAGTTGTTTCAAGGTGAGAGTGAGGCCCAGTCTGATCTTTCCACGATTAAAGAGAAGCCAGATATCAGCATAGTTTGGTGAAAGCCCCAAATTTAAATGATTTCAACAAATTAAAAACATTCTAAATGTGGGGTCAATGAAATACCATACAGTTGCCCTCTGGTTAGAGTCATTGCGGCTGCTCTTTGAGGGTTCTGAAGGGAGACTTGTCCCCTGCCCCCGGGGACTGGGCATTCTTACTCTCTGCTTGGTTGACCTCTCGAGTTATCTATGCGGGCCTGCTCCTGTCCTGCAGACATGTTGGACCAGTTAAAGGTTATTCTGTAGAAACCTCCACCAACAAGTCAAAAGATGAGTTTCCTGCTCTTAATAGATAATTTTTATTGGTTTTGCAATAAACGTATGAAATAGAAACAATAGCAATAAACTAGCTCAACAAGAAATCGAAAGGCACAGGCCCCCAAAGCCCTTCCCGCCTCTCCTTAATGAGTCTCTAATTTATAGACCGACTAGCAGGCCCACTTTTCTTTTTCCAAGCTTTGCAAACTTTTCCATCTTAGAGGCTCGGGGACTCTGGGGGCCGTGAGCTCGTTTCCACATAGTGGCTGAATGGAAGCCAGGACAGAGCCGTGCCAGACAAGGGGGGGTGGCACAGCTTTGGGGCTTGGGAGCCTGGACCCAGCCCTGTTGCCCCTGACTTTGAGGCTCTGCCTCCTTTCAATTTCATATGCATCAGTGGAGGGCAGAAAGGGAGAGTGACCAGAGGGAAAGCTCATGCTGAAATGGCCGAAGGCCACAGCTTAATGTTGGGAGAGCAGAGTGACGGGGGTAGGCCCAGAGGCATCCAGAGGCTGGGGGAAGGGGCTTTTCACCTTTTAAACCTCTGCCCTTTATCTTTTGGAGTGTGTAGAACATTTTTAGTTCACGGTGCCTGGCCTTTGCTGAGGACGCCGCTGTCTGCTAAGCAGCACCAAGGGGAGGGGGGTGATTCCGGTGTATTTGTGACACTGACGAGAACTCCTTGCTGTTGTTCTCAGGGGCAACTCGAGCGAGCTGGAGGCCCTGGGTCCCTGCCAGCGGGTATTTACTTGCGGGGTTACTGGCAGTGTCAGATGAGTGATAGCTAGAGTCAGAAGGGCTCTGTGCGCCATCCGAACATTTCCCCTGAGGCCCGCAGCCCAGAGAACAGGTTATCTGTGTTCCTGATCACGCCTCAGAGAAAGCGCAGGCCTCCTCAGGGCTCACGCCTCAACAGTGAGAGGGAAAACACAGGATCAGATGGGTTTTCTGGACGGGCCCCTTCAGCGATTGCATGACCCCAGGGTCTGTGTGGGCGACAAAGACCCTGGCAGCCTACAGCGGGAAGGCACGTAGGGCTTTCACTCGGGATGCTTGTGATGTCACCCCCACGTCCAGCTTGGCACTCCAACCCTGCCCCCCATCCCCCTTCCCCCTTCCCGCCATGCCCCCTGCGAGGAAGGAGCTGGGGGGGGGGGGAGTCTCTCCTGGGAATCCCCAGGGAGGGGAAGGGCTGCAGATTTCTCCAGGGCCTCATCTCTCTGTCTCTCTCCTTTTGCTCACCCCCTTTCCCCCCTCCTCAGTGGGCTTGGGGGAAAAGACCGCTGACTTTGCAACCCACAGCCCCCGAAAGTCCCCATCGATGGCATGCTGTTATGCTTCGAGGACACAGGACTGTGAACTCGAAATTGTCTCGCCTTTGTCACCTCTTGGCAGGTCTTTAGAGCTCGGGGAAACAGCCGAGCGGTACAAATCGCAGCGGCGTGGTAGAGAGGCCCCCCCCCCCCCCACTTTACTCCTGATGGGTTGCCTGACTCATATCCGTTTCCCTGGCAAAAAATAAGTTTTTGTTATTGCTGGCTTGGCAGAAGCACGGAAGAGTGCGCGAGGATCTACTGCCCCATGCATCACTGGCCAAATTGCCTGAGAAATCCCAGCTCTAGAACTTTTCATCGTTGGCTGTGATGTACGGAGCACAACGGCAGCTCCATTTCCCCCGCGTGGGGCTCAGCGACGCTGGCACTTAGCAGACCTGCTCGGCTTGCAACTCCCAGCGAATGTGGCCTCTCTCCTTTCCCTTCCCCTCTTCTTGGCCCGTCATCTCCCCCAGCCTTTATCTTTCCCACCCTGCACCCCACCCCCCATCTGCTCATCAGCCCCCTCCCTGCCTCTACCCAGCAGGGCCATAGCTGGAGAATCAGGAGGAGGCCCACCATGTCACTTCCCCACCACTCTGCAGACGATTCCACACTAATGTTCTTTTCCTGCTGTGATGCTGCACTAATTAATAAGCATCCTGCACAGAGGCCTTGCCTTGCCTCCCTTCCCCTCTCCTCTTCTCTCCCTGCCCCTTCTCACCAGACCTCAGGAAGGCCTCATGACATCCTGGCATCTGGCAGCAGAGAAAGGATTTTGCTCCTCTACCTGGGCTGCCTGATATTGCTATGAGAGATAACTGTATACGAACCAATAATCTAGCCTGACAATCCAATTTACTGACCAATAGCGCACAATCCACCATGTCATCGGCTGTGGGGAGGCCCATAAATTAGTTCCTAGTAATTTATTCTGATCAATAGAATGGGCAAAGTCACTTGTCTCTTTAATCAAAGGCCCTCTCAGAGATGTCAGTACAGGCGGCTGCGTGGGAGGGAGCAAGGCTCAGTGAGCAACCGGGCGGTGGGTTCTTGGCGCCACACCCAGAACCCTGGCGCCAGAAGAAGTTTCCAGAAGAAGGCACCCTGCGATGGGGTGGCACGGGAGGGTCCCATGGTCTAGGCTGCCTCCACTTCCTTTGGCCACTCCAGCCATAAAACGTTGGCCTTCAGACAAGCTAACAGTAGAGGTGGCCGGGATAGTGGTTAACAAGAGACAGCCTGGACCCCAAGGACGGGGTCAAGCCAAGGACCCCTTCCTGGCTCTGATACTCAGTATCAGCAAAACCAAGGACCCCGCACTGGACCCCAAGGATGTCTTGTCCCTTCTGGATGTTCAGGGTATTCTTTCCCCTCTCAGGTCACAGGAGCCCCATCTGCCCTTGGCTGGGGATTCTGTCAAGAGAAGGTACGTAGCATGGTGAATAAGAGCCAGGTTGTGAGGCTTCAAATGGTGATGTCGCCACTGCCCAGGGGCAAGGGCTTGGGCGAGCTGCTTGCCTTTCTGTGACTTAGTTTCCTCTTCTGTAAAGTGGGGCTAATAATAGTCCCCACCTAACAGGGTTATTAAGAGGATTCAATAAATGATTATATGGGATATATTAAGTTAATACATTCATATGTAAAGCACTCAGAACAGTGCCTGCCACACTCTAAGTGCCATATTGACTATTAAAATAAACAAATACACAGAGATCGAGGAAAATGTTGATGTGGCTCTCTCTGAAGATGTGCCAAAAGTCCTTGAGATGCTCTGCCTCCTGAAAACTTTTGCTCTTTCCCACCCGCCTTCACATCTTGTTCTCTTGCCCAAAATAAACAAAGGAAGAGTCCATTGATGCTATCTCTTTGAAACGGCACAGAAACTCCAAAGGCCTCTGTGCAAGTTTCCGCCCCCTCCTTCGGGCCCTCAGGCAGAGCCAGTGCATCGGGGAAAGACACTGACTCTGCTTTAGAGAAAACTTGCCTGTTATTAACGAGTGGGGAATGGGGGTGGGGATGGCCTATCGCCTGTGTCAGACTGACACACGAGGGAGGCAGAACTCTCTGACATGAGCCGGATAAACAAAGGAAGACACAAGACAATGCTGCAAAGGTCTGTCATTTTGAGTTCCAGTCCCAGCTCTGCCACTCACTAGCCGTGGGACCTTGGCCAATTCACTTCACGTCTCTGACCGTGATTCTGTCTCCCAGACATGAAGCAGTTGGACAGGATGAGCTCAGAAGTCCTTCCTGGCTCTGATACTCAAGTTCTATATGGTCAATAAGGAGTCTGTTGGCTTCTTCCCTCAACCCTGCGCCCCCCACAATAATCATCTGAACGTCTCTGGAACCAAGTGCCAGCAGCATAAGGAAATCCATGATGTCTCAGAAACATTATAGTCACTAAGTGGAACTGATGTCATTAATGGAATAGAGGTGGGCACAAGAGCCAGATCAGTAAGGAGAGGGGTTCTTGGGCCCCTGAACCCAACTGTGACAGGGTCCTGGATGTGCAAGAGGCCAGGAAACTGTTCTGTCATCAAGGTCAAGGCTAGGACTTCTGATTCTAGGGAACCTTTGGGGCCTCCTCTGCTCCATTCACCAGCCCTCAGGGCTACCTCAGGGTAGAGAAGCCCATGCCAGGGGCAAAGCCTCATTGAGGTACAGAGTGGAAATTGAGCCAAAATTCTACCTGAAATTCCAGGCTCCAGTACTGTCCCTGGGTCCCCATCCTGGCTTCTCATCTCCTCATAACTGAGCCCCGACATGTGCCCAGCTCAGACCTGGTGAGCTGGAGGGCTGAGGTACAGCAGTCATTGAGGTGATGGGGCCAGGTTGGAGGCCTGAGGCCAGCCCGGGGCGGCTGCATGGCAGGTGGACACAGTTTCTGGTGAGCAAGAATCTGGCACCCTCTGCTGACCCCGCGGCAGGAGACAGCTGGTCAACCAGGCTGGGGCTGCAGCCATGGGGAGGGGGAGGGGTGGGACCCAGGACCAAGCGGCAGCTTACTAGTCAAAAGAGCAGCTCCCCTCTCTGAATAGATCATTTTTATTGGTTTTGCAATAAGCTTATGAGACAGGAACAATCGCAATAAACAAACTGAACAAGAAATCGAAAAGATGGGCCCCGAAAGCTGTTACTGAGCCCTTCTTACCTTCTCTTAATGAGTCTCTAATTTATAACAAAGTCATCAGCCTAGCACCTCCAGGGTTCCCTGGCTCCAGACAGAGAACCCATGGCTTCCGTCTTGTGCGTGTGATCTGCTAACTCTAGGTGCCCGAGGCCTATCTCCAGAAGTGACAAGGAGACTGCGGCAAGAGGAACTGATCCAGAGAAGTCTTGGGGCAGGCTGGGGACTTCAGTCATGGCTTCCGGAAGGATCTGGGAGATGCGGTGCCCCCCCCCCCCCCGCCCCACTCCTCACCAGGCCTCTTCGGAATAGATGGGGCTGGCTCTGGAGCCCAAACTTCTCACCAGACATCTTCCTCAACCCTCTTCCAAGGCCTAGGATGCTAATGAAGACTCAGAAATCACATTCCGTTCAGACTTCCAGACCAGGGATTTGCATGGGAGGCTAGGACAGCTTGAAGGGGCTTCTAAAACCCCCACATCGCATGCTCCTCAGATATGATTGGCATCCCTGATGAGGGTTGAGGTTTTTCCTTCCTCAAGATTAGAGGCTCCCTTAGGGAAGCCATGTCTCATCCCTCCCCCCCCCCACCACCGGCCAGGCTTAGTCTGTCTGTTAGGGGAGCCAAATGCTCCCCATCAGACTGTATGAAGCCAGGGCTGAATCTCTTTCTTCAGGTGGAGGATCCCTGGGGAAAGTTGCTTCTCCTTTCCCAGACTGCAGCCGCCTGGGGCAGGGTCGCATTTCCCTGCCTCATATTGGGGCTTCAGGATGACAGGGTTTTGTCACTACCACAAAAACGGAGCTCCCTTGAGCATTCATTTTTCTGCAGTCCCTTTTGTCATCAGGTGACCCTGAAGCCTTTTCCCAAAGCAGCCTCCTGTTCTGACACCTGCCCCTGCTTGAGGTACATGCCAGCCTCCTGTGCCTTTCCTGGCTGCTGAACTTCCTGACCAGGGCACCCAGGGATAAGAGCCACTGTCCTGCCAAGTATTCGCTGGGTGACTGGGGAGACCAGTATTTCTCTGCAGGAGGCCCAGCACCTCCCTGCGCTACTCGCAATCCTAGACATGGCCACAAGATGTCAGTGTGAGGCCATGGAAACGGCTCCTGTCCTGGGACTGAGCTCGGAAGGAGGAAAATCCGACAGAAAGGGGTGGCTGGGTGGGGGCCGGTCTTGGCAGCCAGAACCGGGGGCTTTTCTCTCTATGCCTTCTATAGGTCCCAATCGTTGCCTTCCCAAGCCTCCTCCCTTAAAGTCCCAGCAATGCTCCAGCTCCCTGCTCTGCCCCCAATTCTTTGCCCACAGAAAAGCGCCTTCTGCAGCTTGCTGCCATCCAGCCCTGGGAAGGATGAGGAGTCGCCGTCCCTGCTATAGGCACCCTTGTTGGGAAGAGCACCCCCTGAGGGTGTGATCCTGCGTGTGTCATCGTGGGTATGGGTTTCAGGCCACCAGGCGCTTAAAAGCCAGGGTGTGCTTGCTTGGGGCTGCCTGTGTGCGCGACTCTTGGCAAGGATTTGTATTTGCCCCAGACTGAGTCATTGAGGCCTGGAAGGGGACCTTATGAATGTCCCAGCCCAACCTCCTGTTTTATAGATGAGGAAATAGAGGCCCAGGAAGAGCAAGCGGTTTACCCAAGGCCATGTAAGCAAGTTTGTGGCTGAGCTGTCCCTGGGACCCAAGTCTCCTGCCGTCCAGCCAGCATGGGTCTGGGTTCTCATCAGGATGTGTCTCCAGGACTGTGCGTCTGGTATACTTCTGTCTTAGTGATTTACTTCCAACAGGTCCTGGGACGCTTCCTGACTGATCACCAGCCAGCAAGGTTCTGAACAGAATCAGAAAGCAACAGGGAGAAGGGATGGGATGGAGAAAGGAAAGGCAGGGATGTGTGTATACGTGTGGGTGCGTGTATCTTTACGCTTCACCGTAGCAGCGTGTAGACGCCAGTGAGTGAGTACGTCTCCTCAGTGTGTCACCTCACATTGTGAGCACCTCAACGTGTCAACGTGAGTGTCTGTGTCAGAGACCGAGATTCTGGTGCGTAGGGTCGAGTTTGTGCGCATGTTTGTGCCTGTGTGTGCATGTGTGTACTAGGACCCGTGTGAGTGACCACTTGGAGTCAAGGCCTCTTGGGGAGGTGTTGGTGCTGCGGGCTGGAGAGTGTGAATGATGGTGCGTGCCAGCCACTGGCGTGCATGTCAGTGACTCTGGAGTGTGCATCAGTCAGTGGCTGCGTGAGTGACTGTGGGTGTCAGTGAGGATAAGAGTGTGTGTGTGTGTGTGTGTGTGTGAAAGAGAGGCTTCTCTCTCTTCCCCACCTCCTTGCCCCCCACCAGACTGTCTCCGTGGCCCCTAGGGTTTCTGTGTCCCCGCCCCAGCAGCAGTGAAATCCTTTATCGGTTGAGGCACCAGCCCCCGTGTAGGGATTTCAAGGTTCCTGTCGGTTCCATCCATCTTCCGGGGCCTCCTGGTATTAGCATTGATCTACAGGGGAAATGGAGAGCGCGGCTGGGTTATTACGCACCCGCCCGCCTTCCCTGGGCCGTGATTGAGTGCACACAGAGAATTTTTGAAACATGGCCACCCTAACTTATTCTGTCTTCCTGCCAATAGCGTGGCGTGGGTCCAAATTACGGGTCGATACCAGCTGATCTTTTTATGTTAAACTGTGATGAAGTCGCTTCTGTGTGGAGATGGGATGAAGGCCTGGGCTCTCTTTTCGGGGAGAACTTTTGGGGTGGCAAAGGGGGAATCAAGGAGCGGACAAGGGGAGTGGTCCTCAGGCATGGCGGTGGTGGGGATCCGAGGGCAGGCGGCCCGAGCAAGGCACTTCTGCAGGGCAGTCCGAGCTGGCTGCGCTGGCCTCTGGCCTCCCTGTTCCTGCCTGGTTTCTCCCCTTGTGACCCTTACCACATCCCACACCGGGGACCCCTAGGGCCCCCCAACAGACTTTCCGTGGTCAGCCAGTCTGGCCCTGGCGAGGCCCCTCCCTGCTCCCCTTGGAGGATAGAATTCCATTTCCCTGCAGCCCCCTCCAGCCCTCTGCCCCAACCCCCCTCCACACACCTGCACCATCAAACGGGTTTGTCTTTAACCTCCAAACAGGGAACTTTAATTAAAGAGACAGTGACCCCTTTTATGAGTTTGGTCGCGTTGGGTTTCAGGGCCCTTGTCACTAGCGGCTCACATAACGCTAACAAAAGCTTGCAGGCCCCAAGAGGAGCCGGTCTCCCTCGTAGACATTGCAGCAGGGGCACAAGGTGGAGCTGGGGGCCAGGGGGCAGGGGGAGGCATCCTGGAGCCAGGAACCCGGTGACAGCCTCCGTAAGGTGGTCGCTGGGTTGGAGATTGGGGGAGGGGGGCAGGCCTGGGCCTAGGGTGGGGCACTGGCTACAGCACCTTTGGGGCACGATGCCCTCCGCTCCCCAACCATCTGGACCCAGCAGTGCGGTGGCCGCTCCTTGTGTGAAATGATTAGGCCTCCAACAGTCACTTGTGCCGATGTCCAGGGCTCCCATCCCGTTGGCCTGTTGGCGTGTATTATAAAACGAGAAGTAATTTCCAAGAGGAATAGACTGGATAGAACTTACTCTAAGAACAGCTGATATTTTTTTACTCACATGTTTAAAGGAAAAGTGATTTTATGATAAAACATAATTGCTAATAACTATAATAACACCACTCAACATATGGCATGAAACACAGATTCTACCCTAAATCTGGAGGTGCAAACGTGGCACGACACGGCACGATGCTTGGAAGGGAGAGGTCCCTCCATGGGCAAGAGCTAAACCCAGGCCTTCTCTTGCCTCCTCTTTCCCCTCCCCCCTTCCATCTCCCTTAAAGACCCCAAATGTGGACAACTGTTGGGTTAGTGTTGGGAGTTTGAAGGGCTCTTATCTTACGTCTAATCACCTCTTAACTGTTGAATTTTAACTAAGGGCTTCTTTAGGTCCTGTAAGAGATGTTTGCTTGCCCTTTGATCTAGTTCTTTGATAGCCTTTGTGAATCTTTAAGCTGAAGAGGGTTGCCCGATCTGCCACGCTTATTCACTCAACAAACCTCAGGGGCTACTAAAAGGAACCTGTGTGTAATTGATTCTTTCCTGAAGGGTGGGCTTTCCCTAAGTGGGATACACTCCCATTACCCAGAGGCTAAGTTGTCAATGATCTGCACGGGGAATTAGCCACCTCAATGGTAATCCAGGGTCGCCTCTGACCAGAAACTAGGGTTGAGCCCAAACTAGCAAATTTGTGGACGTGCTACGCGAGGCCCAAACTCAATGAAGGCCATCCACAGCAGTCCCCTCCGCTTCTGCCACCTCCCGTGGGCCACTGACTCCTCCTGGTGACACCTGTGCTTCTCACGTGGGGACACTTAGGTGGGAGTGGGGATCCCTAAGAGGAGTCATCCGTGAGAGGGACAGCTGTGAGAAGCCAAATGACCCCCACACAAGGGGGAGAGCGCACAGACCAGCCTGCGAAGCATCGGCATATCCTGGGTCTACTCCCTCCCACGCATGGGCCTTCCCCGGTGCACACGCCGACCCATGTGAGCGGTCTGTGTGTGTGTGTGCGCGCCCGGAGTGCATGCACCCACAGAGAGAGGTCACAGCCCCTTCCCTCCTCCCTGGGGGAGGGATCTGGAGGCCAGAGGGGTTGGGGAGTAATTGGTTTTGGCGTTTCCTACCTCTGCTGCCCGGGAAGCTTTCTCTGTTTCATCTTCAGCCTGATCAATCCCCAGTCATGTGCCTTTCCACATGGGCGCCCCCGGCCCCCCAACTCACCACGCTCTTGGAAACTTCGTTAGTGCCATTAATCTGCTGACCCAGGCAAATCACCAACTCTTCTCGCAACTCAGCCTCTCAACTCACCCCCCAAGACCACCCCCTAGGATCTGCTAATCACCACCCCCCTCCCCAGGCTGGCTCAATCTCCACTTCCTCCTCATGTTCCTGCTTACCTCTTCTGTTTGATGGCCTCCCAAACCCCATTACCCTCCCACCTGGGATCCTCCTTCCTCCTCCTTCCTGCCCGCACACTCACTGACTTCCGAGTGTTTCCCTGCGTGTGAGTACCAGCACTTTGTATGTAAGGCAGCGAGCCCATGTCTGCCAGCGGCACCTGCCAAGTGCAAGGGTCAGATGTGCCTGCAGCCAGTGGTGGAGGGTGTGGGGTCAGGCTCTGGCCTTGGGAACCATACAGGGACCGTGTTGAGGGCTTACTGTTGGCCAGGCACTGTGCTAGACATTTTCATACCGTTAAGAATTTAATCCTCACGACCCAAGAGACAGGGATTATTTCCCCCATTTTAAAGATGAGGGGAATTGCGGCTTGAGAGACTAGTTACTTGTTAATGCGTAGTGGAGCCAACATCGGGACTGACTCAGATCCTCCTGATTCGAAAACCGCGTTCTTTCAGCTATGTAGAGGGAAGAGGAAGCCCATCCACGAGCTAGCGAAGCTTCTTTGTGAAAGAGTCCCAGACGTGAGGTTCGTCCCAGCTCTTTCCTCTGTTAGAACTAGGTCTTGAAGCTGGGGTGTGTGCAGGGGTACGCGTGTGTCCCCTTTTCTTCTTAGCCCAGCGAGGCCCCTGGTGCCCGGGCCCCTGTCTGGAGCCCCAGGCTGTGCCCTGAGCCGGGGTGCACCCCTCTCAGCTGGCTCCAGGCTTGCAGAAGAAGGCCCTGCTCCTTCCATGGCCTCCGTGGCTGCTGTGCTGGGCCCATTGTCCGGGCGGGAACAAAGACTGCGGATTTAAGCTGAGTGACCAGGCAGCTCTGCCAGGCAGAAAAGACCGCCCCCCTCGAAGCTGGGCCCAGCCGGGGGCAGGAGGGGGCCCTGAGAGAAAGGGGACAGGGAACCTTTGAAAGTAACTAATTAAAGGGCCTTTGCCTGCCTCCTCCCCCTGGGCGCCTAATCTCTCTGGGGCAGCAGCCAGACAATGTGCCCCTCCACCCGGCCCCCCTCACCCGAGTTTTAAAACAAGAGACAACTTGAAGTTAATGAGCGCCACCTGACGGGGGTCCCCTAATGAGAGGGGGCTGCTGGGCGGCTCACACATTCTCTGGTTCTATGAATAGCTCCCCCCACCCCCCTGAGTTTTATTCATCTCAGGCCAGGGGCAGGGGGCAGAAAGGAAGGGGGCCCTGCTCAGCTTGGAGCACGTGGACTGTCGCGCATCGCAGGGGCGGGGGGAGAGGACCCCCACGTGGCTCTCCCCCACGGCCGTGCCCAGGTCTGTGGCTGAGCCCCACAGGCTGTGGCCGAGACCTGGGAGGCCCGAGGCCTGGCTGGGTGGCTCAGACAGCCTACTGTGTAGGCCCTCGGTCCCTGGTGTTGGCTGCTGGCTTTTCTCAGTGGGGCACTGAGGCAGAGGAGGGGTGCTTTGGGGTTACTGTACTTGGTGGCAGGGGCCAGGGTCAGGAGTCATTTGGGACGGGAACGGAAAGGCTCTCTTGCATATTTGGGCAGTCCCCACCATCCTGCCTCTTCTGTATAACTCCCCAGACCGGCCCTGATCTCTGATTCCTGTCTGGCTCCCATCCCTGAAGCTCAGTTCTGATGCTCCCATGCCCTGCTTCTCCAGATCGGGCCCCCATCTCTCCCCCTCCCTGTTACCAACAGTGGCTGGTCTCTCAGACTCAGCATCTTCTGTTCCCAGAGTGGGTGGGCAACTCGTCAGCCTTGGAAGACAAGCCCAGCCTCTTGAGTATGCATGTGGGTCTCGCCTCTGTGAATATGTAACAGCAAACAGGTGTGTAACAGCCTGGGGAGTGGGCAAATGTGGAAAAACTTTTGGGAGATTGGGGGAGATGGTGGATGACCCCCACTCTCTGCCTCATACCAGCACTCTGCCCCAAATAATCCCACAACACATTGCCCACCCTGGAACCCTACTCCAATGCGCACTGGTGTCCACAGTGGGGCCCTGATATCAGAGGAGGAGTCTGGGAAACAGAGCCTCAGGGCAGCCTGGTCTTTGCTCTCAGATCCAGAGATGACCAGGATGGGCTCCTCAGAGCCATGCCGTAGAATTCCCCCCACTACCCCCCGAAGGTGGGAGCTGAGGGGGTGGCATTCGAAGGGCCCAGGATGGCCTGATGTGGAGGGGAGGGAGGGGCCAGACAGGATGGGGGTCTCCAGCCAGCAGAGAGCCATGGACAGAGGTGACTAATTTCCCAACTACTCATGGTGAAAATATCACATTTCATGCTTTGTTGCCGATTCATAGAAAAATCCTATTAAAACCGGGTGGATTATTTATACAGTTTAAACAAATGATGATCAAAGATTTTACACGTTTTGAAGACAACCCAGAGTTACGCAGCCTGGCCTGGGGTTTATCCAGGGTGTGGTAGACAAGCGTGAGGTCTGGATATCTAGCAGGAGGTAGGAGAGGGGTGCTGGTGAGTCAGGGGCAGGTTTAGACCGCCTGGCTGGGGGCGGGGTGGGGCGTTACAGCTGTTCTGCCCAGCAGGGGGCGCCCTCCCCATGGTGCTGATACCCTTCCTTCCCCCTCATCAAAGCCTCAGGCAGGCAATGATTTCGCCTCCCTTTTTGTCTGTTCACGGACTTGCCTTAAACTCCCCTGCAAGTGTTGTTGGCAGAATTTCTGTTTGTGGAACTGTCATCGCGTGGGACTGGGCCGTGCCCCTGATGTGAACGATGCCAGCACTGTGTGCGACTGACTGACCGCCAGTCCAGCATCTGCGCGTGGGTGCGCGTGGACAGGCATGCACACCACAGTGTCTGTGGTGTCCCTCTGTTTCCTCTGTCACTTACCTTCCTCTCCATGCCACGCTAAAGGTCTCCCCTACAGTCAGCCTATTCCTCTTGCACACGCATTGTCGTGTGCACACATACACACGGGTCACACTCGTGCAGAGGGCCACTTTCTGAGAGGTAGCTCCCAATGGCTCAGCTCGAGGTGGTGGGAAGCGGTAGGGGGCTAGAAGAGGGGCAGGTCCCCTTCCTGGCAGACTGTGGGGGACCCTAGCCTGGAAGGCGTTACCTCAAGCCACGACTTCCCCACCCCGACTCTAAAGACACACAGGGGGGCGCCTGGGTGGCTCAGTCGGTTGAGCGTCCGACTTCGCTCAGGTCACGATCTCACGGTCGGTGAGTTCGAGCCCCGCATCGGGCTCTGTGCTGACAGCTCAGAGCCTGGAGCCTGCTTCAGATTCTGTGTCTCCCTCTCTCTCTGGCCCTCCCCCCATTCATGCTCTGTCTCTCTCTGTCTCAAAAATAAATAAATGTTAAAAAAAAAAAATTAAAAAAAAAAAAAAAGACACACAGGAACTGCCCGAGTCTGACCAATCCCAGCTCCCTTGGCCATGCGGCCCACCCAAGTTCCCCCACCCTGAGGAAGGGTATGCTAAGTGCTTGGGATCCCTGACTGGAGGTCAGCCCCGAGCCCTGTGGTGAGAACTTGGAGCGCAGCTCAGCCCCAGGAGTTGGGGGAGGGGGTTGGAGGGAAGGGTGGCTGGTGCCTGCGGCGGGGACAGAGCGGCCCTGCGTCCCGTGCCCTGGCCACCTGTCCCTGCCCACCAGGCCGTCCTGCCTCAGCAGTTTTATTACCCAGGGGGAGATAACGCCCTGGGGGGAGGCAGCCTGTCCTGAAAGGGAATGTACTCCCCCCACCCCCCACCCCCCCCATCCCAGCCTCAGGGGCTGGCCAGGGCCTAGTTGAATTTCTGGTCTGATGGATCCTGAGGGGCTAAACTAGGGTTCTCCTGGGGAGGCCGTGGACAGTCCTGGAGCTCCCCGTAGGAAGGGGTCCAAGGAAAGCAAGAAAGGGAGAAAAAGCAGTGTGAAAGGGGAGAGGAGGCTTCCCTTGGTGGGAGGAAGGAGGAAGTTTCGGTAGGGCAAGTTGAGAAACAGCCAGAGATGGGGCTATCTGCCTCCCTGGAGATGTCTCAGCTGGAGTAGGGGAGGGTGGGAGTAACTGAGGGCCCCCAGCCCAGAGGGAGTGCTCCGGGCTGCGGATGGGTCTTAGGGACATGAAATCTCTTTGCCACTTGGTTTGCTTATATATTTATTTCTTCTTCCTTGAAGCTGGTTCCAGCAGTGATGCGCATACCCAGGGCCTGTGCAGCTAGCTAAGGCGCAAGACCTGGCCGTGGGAAATGCGATCGTCTCATCGTGGAGACCCTAGTTGTTTCCTCCCGGACTCTCTCCTTCCCACACCCCCTTCCCTTTCTTGTTTTGAGGAGAGAAAACAGGCCACGCTAGGGAACCTGCAACAGCAGTGAGTAGAACAATCACACGTGACTGGAGCATCCATCACGGCCTGGTCCTTCAGCCCGGCCCGGCCCGGAGAAGCCGCCACCCTGGCTGCTGCCTTCGCCGCGGCCCGCGCTTTATTAGAATTTATACGTTGCCCCGATTGAGGGGGAAAATAATTAACACCCCTACAAATATATCGTAAACAAAATATTTATTAGAAATAAATAACTCATTTATTTTACATATTTCATTTCAACAATAACATTACCCAATTTATCATTTAACATTTTTGCAAGACAACTTAACGACTACTTATTAGCATTTCCATTTTTCACCCGCGCACCATAAAGCACGGGCGCTCCCCACATGGCCTGGCACAGGCCGAGCCTGGAGCTCAGAAGACCCCGGGGAGGGCTGGGGACCCCCCGGATCTCCCTCTCTCTTACACATTTGAACACATGCAGGACAAACATCCCATAACCAGTACATGCAGGCCCCCTCAAACATAGACACTTTCTTCTCCCATAAATGCACTCAGCAGCCCCCCATCCAGAGCAGACCCCCCCCCCCGAAAAGAAACAGACAGGCACACAAACTGATATCCTGCCTGACTCCAAATATTCAGGCTGATATGGACCCCAACATCTGTGTGCACACACGTCCCCACAGACTCCCCATGGCCCACGCCCAATGGCACACAGTCACTGGCCATGCACTGACACCAACCTCAGATCTCATATTTGTGCATGATGGAGAGGGGTCGCTACTTTCCCGCTTCCTCCACAAGGGGTGGGGTGTGGCGTGGGCTGGAAGCTCCTGTGTGTGATCTGAGCCCCCCACCCCCACCCCCAGCGGCCACCTGTGGCTCTCTGGCCTCCTCATATGTCCTTCTTGTGTTTCCTCTGCTCAGCAAGCATTTCCAGGAATGAACACCCATTTTCATTTCGAACTTTTGTCTGTAGGGGGGTATCCCCGAAGAGCCCGGCCCGGCCTGGGTCTCTTCATGCCCCAACCCCAATATGTTCTTGGGGAAGGCAGTATGTTCTTCGGGCCTCAGCTCCTTGGGCCCTGGGCTGTGAGTTCAGGACTGGGCTCTGGGTGACCAAGCAAGAGATTAGATCTGGGTGAAGTGAGGTTAAACTCTGTGCCGGTGTTCAGCGCATTTGAGTCTCTTCCCCACCCAGGGTTAGGGCCCAGCCTTGCTCCCTCTGCTCCCTTCCTTCCCCCGGCAGACACTCTCTCCTGCCTACCAGAGGAAGGAAGGGGGTGGGGAGCCAATACCCCGGGGTAACAGCTTGAGCTGGGAGACACTTCCACATTCTCCCAGCCCCTAGCAGTGACCAGATATCTGGCGGCGGTGGAGGGTGTCCCTAACAATCGGTTAGGGACAACAATTCGGTGTCCCCCACCGAATCCCTAAACAGTACCCATTCTAGAGCGCCTGGGTGTCTGTGTGCAGAGATGAGCTGAGGGAACAGATGGGTGCACACCCCTCAAGGACACACATGGACGCACCTATACGTGCACACGTGTGTGTCACTCAGTGTGGATTCTGCCCAGGCTGACTCGTGGCCCTATCCCCTGGCACCAGTCGCAACATCTGGGAGATTAGGTCTGTTTGGGTGCTGAGGGCCAAGGCTGAGACATTCCTCCTGGAGTGCATTGCCTCTCTGCCCTCTTGCTGGGAGGTGGAGGTGGGAGGTTGGTAGCTGGGGGGCCTGGGGCCCGGGAGATGGGGTAAGGGGGCTCTTCAGAGTCAGCCTAGACAGGGGCTGGGGGCAGAGCCCTGGGGGAGCACACACAATGGCTGGAGGTTGGAGGGTCTGAAACTGGAGACTTTAATAAAAGCCACTGACAGCAAATAAAGCTGCCAGGGGAGTCCCATTACCCACAACAAGGACCCTTTGTGAGTTACGCAGGGCTGAGCTGACCCTTCTCCACTGGCCTGGCCCCATACCCACCCACCCTGGGCCCCATTGCACTGCCTGCAGGCTCCATGGCCCACCCCCCCAAGCCCGGCGTGACCCAGCTCAGGGTGTCTCCAATGCTGAGGGAGCCCAGCTTGATGTTCTCACAGACGGAAAGTTCTCTATGCCTACCCCGAATTTCGCTAGTTTCTGATGCTCCTAGCCCTTGGTGGCTTTGTCCCCTTAACAAGCGTTCAGTAACCCCCCTGCAGGACCACCTCCTGTTCAATGAGTGGGGAAATTGACCATGGTGTGGGCTCCACCCACTTTGGTCCAGTGGTGAGGCAGGGGATGGGAATCCATGGCTGTCCTAACCCTGATACAGACCCTAGTACAGTTCTTAACCTCAAGGCTGCCCTGTCCCTTTCTGGAGCCCAGTGCTGACCCCAGCACTGTGATGTATCAGAGAGGCTGCTGCACGGGGGTGGGTCGGAAAGGCCTGGGTTGAGTTCTGGAGCTGAGCTCCTCTCTGAGCCTCAGTTTCCTCATCCTAAAGCAAGGCTGATTTAAAAGGGCTCCTATGAGGATATGGGACCTAATAGGTGTAACACTTACAAACTTTAAATCACCCACAAATGAGGGTCGTTATAACCATTTACCTCGGCCTCAGTTTGAAACCAAATTGTGCCTCGAACATCAATCTTCACACAGATTCTCAGTCCTGCTCTGATTCCTGTGCTGGCGACAATATAATTGAGGGTATAGGAAGCTCAAGGAAGAGCTGTTCAATGGAAAATGGAAGGGATGGAACATATTCTAATCCCCGACCTCAGCTAAGAAGCCAACTGATGGGTGGAGGGGTTTGTGGAGCTATGTAGGAAACAGAGAAAGCTGGGGTCAGAGCCCTGGCCAGGAGTTCGGAGACACCTTGGGAAGATGGGAAAAAAGAGGGCTCAAGGCAGTTGGGGGCCTCTGAAGCAGAGTTGGGGAGTGTAAGGAGAAAGTTTTGAGGTTGGAAAGGGTGCAACGCATGGGATCTGAGAGTTGCTGCTTTAAGGGCCAGGTGGGGCCTGAATGGGGGATGGAAGACGGTCCGGCAGGAGGGGATTCTGGTGCAGGGCGGGGAGGGAGATTAAGAGGCGCTCTCAATTGCCTTAATGGGCTCTAAGAGGCGGGATCCTATTACAGCTCGGGGTGCCCCGGGGTGCCTTGCTGGGAAGACAAGCTAATCTGCCATGCAAATTAAATCCTGCCTCAAGACGCAAGGCCTGCTTAATGTGATCCATTACACAGTTTACTTGTTTATATCTAATATTGGAACAGGCAGCCCGGGCGGGCGGCAGCGGCAGGCGGAGCGGCCCAAAAGCAGGAGAGTAAATTACCAGCAAAATGAGCTTTTCCATCCCCGGCGCCACCACCACCAACGCGCCTCCCCGGCCCTGCGCGTCCTGGGCGCCCCCTCCCGCCCGCCCGCCCGCAGCGTCCCCTCGCTCTTCCGCGGTCTCCCGCTCGCTCCCTGTTGGTCAAGTCTCCTGCTTCTCTTTGTCTCTGCCTCTCTCTCTTTCCTCATCTCCTTCTTCCTCCTCGTCTCTGCCCTCAGTCTTCCCTTGAGCCTTTCTGGCTGTTTCCTTCTCCCCTGCTTGGGTTTCTGTCGCTAGCATGTCTCCTCCTGCCAGGGGAACAGGGGGGCCTGGAGAGATGCCGGCTGGATGCGTGACGCGGCTGCGTGGGCAGTGGAGCGTGAACCCGGGCTTAGGGTGCCCCCTTGTGCACGCATACCTGGGGGAGCCCTGGAAGAGAGGCCCGGCCTTGGAATGGCTGGCCTGCGGGCTCCGTGAGCTACTGTTTTGCTAACAACACTGTCCCTGATTGTGAGGTTATTTGCGTGAGTGACCTTGAGGTGTTTGTTTATAGGGGGAGCATCACTGTGACCCTCGTTGTGTGTCAGTGTGTGGCCATGTGGGTCTGTCTGTGTGCACGGGTGTGGACGTGACCTGTGTGTGTGCACGCGTGGGGTAGTGTTTTAACAAACCCTGGGAGAGGTTCCCCACTCTCTGCCCAATGCCTCCTCCAACAGGGCTCCCTCCTCCTACCCCTCCAGGTTAGCCTCATAGGCCGCACGAGGCTTCCCTCCCTTTCCTCACACTTCCTGACCCACAGGCCACTCTCCCTTTAGCTCTCTGAACCGCCCTGAGGCTTTCATTGCTCCAGGATCACCTTACTGTCCGCTGGGGAGACCCTGGGATTTACTGTTTTGTCCTGCTATGTTCCTGTCCAGCCCCTTACCCCCACTTGGCCTGCACGCCTCTGCAGAGCCGCTACCCCCCTATTGGGGCATCGCTGAGGCCCAAGCCTGCACCTACAGGAGAGTCAGAGGCCAACGGAGCCAGAGGCAGACAGAAAGAGACCCAGAGACGAGAGAGACAAAAACCAGCACCAAGGTGAAAGAGACACACAGAGACTCCATGGCAGAGGTGAGATTGAGGCACAGGTGATGGACAAGGGAGACAGGCAGAGAGACCCCAAGCATACGCACAGGTCGGGGGCCGGGCAGTATGGGGCAGGGGTAGGACGGCTGAGCATCTGTGACCGGGGAGCTCACACTTAGGCCCACAGGCCTAGGACTGAGGGGCCGTTCCAGACACTGAAGCTGTTTGAGGAGCTCTGAAGGGCTATGAGGAGGGGGCTCCCCATCCTCGGGGCTTGATGGGGCACTGCCCTGGGGCCTCATGCTGAGGAGGATACATGCGCAACTGCAGCCCCAGCCTCTGGACCTGGGGTCCGTGCCTGGGGTCTCGGGAGGTGCCAGCCCACCCCGCAAGGCTGAGAGCCGCAGGCCCCGGGGCAGACATGGGGCAGGGGGGCGAGCAAGCTCCCGGAGTCACCGAGGGGCACAGCTGCCGCTGTCGTGCCTGCCCCCCGCGCACACACTCACTCACACGTGCCACGTGCTAGGCTGGAGGCTTGCCAGCGAGGCCCCCCTGGTTCCGGTCCATGCTCCCGCAACCGGGGCCCCAGCCGCATTCTTTATGCTCGGGACTCTTGACTCCCTAACCTCCAGCTCCCCAAGTGCCTTGTCCCTCCCAGGCCAGCCAGTGAGCCTGATCCCTACTCCCCTCTCCCTCGGCCCCCTGGGACTCCTGGCCTCACAGTTCCTTCTGATTCCCAAGAACCCTGGAGGCCCCAGCTCTCTAACTTCCAGGCACATGTCTTCCCGTCCCTGACCCTTGGCTCTGGTTGGGGTGGGGGTGGGGGATCCTGACGGATGGGGGGTGGGGTAGGAGGGAAGGTGTGAGTCTGTATGTCTGTGTGGAATGGGGGCTGTTTAGATAAACAGATGGCAACAAATGGCATAAAATTATATACCCATAATGTCAGTTCATAACATTTTGTTCGACATACTTGATTTAATCGCTTAGCTGACGATTTGGCTTTTGGGCCCATATGGTGGGGAATGAAGCTGCGTGGCACCCGCTCCAATCTGGCTCTTTTATCACCGAGGCTGGGGGGGCGGGGATGGGGGGGTCGGAGGGGGGGAGGAGAAGGGATGCAGATGGAAAGAGAATGAGCTGACAGGAGGGGAGCCAGGGAGGGGGTGACTGTAGGGACTGAAGGGGACTGGACCCTGGCAGGGTGCAGGAGGACGTCTGGAGACGGTGTGGGTGAGGCCTGAGTCAACTGGGACGGACAAGACTGTCCCCAAGAGACCTGGCCCCCGTGACAGCCCCGAGGCTGACCTCATTGGACTCTCCAGGGTGGTGGCCATCGATTTGTCTCTCGGTAGCCCGAGATTGTCTCTTTCTCTCTTCAAAACCAAGACTCGCACACTCGGCTCTGAATCTCTGGGCTTATCCCCAACGCTTTTGCCGAACTGAATTTGAGTGTGTGCACTTATGTGCGCACGTGTATGCCTGCCTCCTTATGTGGGAGGCGAATGGGAGACTGTGAGGTCCCTCGTGTGATGGCTCACGTCCGTGTGGATGGCCTGACCTGCACGCCGAGCAACTGGGAGAGGGGTGAAGGAGTGTTGGTGGCCCTTCGTGACTGAGCAAGTCTGACTGAGTGAGGTGTCTGGCTGGGCCTTGCGACTTGTGGAAGTGTGAGTGACTGAGCGTGAGTTGTGGGAAGATGAGAGTGTGGGGGTGTGATGAGGTATGACCAGGGGGAGACCACGGTGCATGTGGGGCTGGTCTATGAGGAGGTGTGTGGGGTGTGGCTGGGGGTGGGAATGGTTCAGATGGGCTATAGTACACAGTAGGCGCTCAGGCAGTGCCGCTGAGCCTGTCGATCCAGCCACCGCACGGTGCGATGCCGGGCTGGGGAATGGTGTGTGTGCAGGCACATGTGTGCACGCCCCCTGGGCAGTTCCGGGGGGCGACCCAGGCCTGCTGGCCTATGGCCGACCACCCCTTCAGCCGGCCTGCCTTGCACGCTCGGAAGACCGAGGTCAGGCTCCGTGCAGAATGCCCCTCTCAAGCCCCACCCCCCTCCTTAGTTACCAGAACTCCACTGGGTGCTCAAAAAAGACAGCCGGGTGCTTCTCGAGAGATACCCCCTTCTGACTGCCGGTCCGGCCCCCAAATGCCCAGTCCACCCCTCCTCCTGGTCCCGGAGCTATGCCAGCCCCCCAAGAGCTGATAATCTGGGCCCAAATCAGCACTCATCACTCACGTCACAGCCTCATCTGCCCCCTGCTGGGTGCCGCCCGCCGGCTCTGGAATCCAGTGGGGAGGCGGGGCCCAGGAGCACCTGCCAGGGATATTGGGAACCTGCTCGTCTTTCCCACCTCCCTGGGTCCCTGTCCCCCAACCTCAGTGAGAGTTTGTGCTCTGGGCTTCCTGGGTTGTGTCTGGGGTCTTGCTGCCCATCTGCCCTTCCTGTGTCTTTGCTGCTCTCTCTGTCTGGTCTGGTCTTCATGAGTATCACCTTCCCTCTGCCACTCTCCCAGTCTCTGCCTTTCTTCCACATTCCTGTTCCTCTCTGCCTACTGTTTTTCTCATTTTGTGCCTCTGGCCACTCCTCTGAGAGTCTGTGATGGTGGGGATCAGGGCTGGGCTGAGGCTGGGACCTAGGCCCCTAGGGTTGTCTTCTCCATTTGGAAGTTCTATTACAACCCTTCCCCCTCATGGCAAGGAGACAAGGCTCCTGGCTGGTGGCAGCGGTGGGTGTTTGGGTCTGCAATGGGGCCCGAAGGCAGGGGTGGGCATGCTAGCTACTCTTCATATCTCCCAGATCAAGTGTCCCCAATACCCTTACTCTCCATGGAATGCTTGGATCAAACCCTCAGCTCCTTCTCAGGCCATTCATTCATTCATTCATTCAATAATCATGTCAATCATTTGATCTGCCAAGCACTGTGCTGACCAATATGAGCAAGAACCTGCTCTCAAGGGCCTCCTTTCCTTTAGGGAGACAGGTGTGCAAACAGATAAGGATGCTGATGTTTCAGATGGTGGGAGAGAGAGGCCCAGTGAGGCCCAAAGAAGGCTGAATTCTATGGGTAGGAGTGTGGAAGACTGGGGAGAAACTACATAGGAGGGGGGAGGGTGTCTCAGCTGCATAAAAAACATTTTCGTTTTCTACTTACAAAAATAATATTTGCTCAGTCTCGAATGCCAAGAAGGCACAGAAAAACTCAAAGGAAAACAGAAACCAAATAGAGTCTGTAAAGAAAATTGTAGGGAGTGTCAAGAAATGAGTGGAAATTTTGCCAAGTGAATGATGTGATCGTGAGGAAGCTGTGGGGGAGGGTGCTGGAGAAGGGCATTCCCAGCAGGCATGGGGGCATGATTCAAGGCACCCTGATGCAAATTTTGGGATGTTTGATAGCTATGGCTGAAGCGTGGGGGTTCTGGAAGCTGGCTGAGTGTTGTGGCCCTTGTTCTATAGGCAGTTAGGAGCCACCCTGGAGAGTAATGGGCAGGTGAATGGTGTGATCCTGTTTTCCATTTTAGAACAATTATTCTGGAGGATGGATTCGAAGTGGTCGAGACAGGAAGCAGGGAGACCAGTTAGGAAATCAGTGCAGTAGTTTGAGAGAGGTGATGAGAGGTGATAACTGGGGTGTCACAGTGGGAGAGGAAAGAGGGAAACCATTAAGAAGGCAGAATGAATAGGACTGGGGACTGGCTTGATGTGGGAGTAGGGCTGGAAGAGAGGGAGGAGCCAAGAACGAAGCCCAGGCCTTTGGCTTGGTCACTAGTGTGTCTGGTGGTGTCATTCACTAAGATGGGGGGCTCAGAAGAGGAGCAGGATTGGGGTGGGGGTGGCAGAAGGGCTAAGTTTGGTTTTGGATATTGTGAGCATGAGATGGAATTATCCAGGTGGAAATGTTCAGTTGACAGTGGAATACAAGAGTCTAGAGCTTGGGGTTACAAATTTGGAAATCATTGTTCATTTCTCTGTATTAGTCGACAAATATGTATTGAGCATCTGTGGTAGATCAGGCTGGGGATGTGATGGTAAATGAGACAGCCTATGCCCTTCCCTTATGGGGCTCAATGGAGAGGTGGTATCTGAAGCCATGAGAGTGCATGATCTTGCCAGTGGGTGAAGAAAGGAAGGTGTTAGAGTGCCAGCATTGCAAGGCTGGAAGAGGGGCAACCAAAGAGCTAGGGTCTCTTGTCTCTCAAATCATGGAAGGCACTCCACTATCCTTGCTCCATTGCCTTCTTAGAAAATCTTTGACTGGGTGTCTCCTGTGGTCCCCATTCTCTAGGCCTACTCCCTGCCAAGGTGCTCTTAGACACTCATATACATATGTGAGGCAGCCAGGCTCCCTGTGTCTGCCCTGCTTCCACATGTGAGGTAGTGGAAGACAAGTCCAACAGACTCTGATTTGATCAGCCATGTAGTCCTTCAACTCCTGACATTATTTTAAAGAAACCAAGACCCCTTGCTACGGTCTTCGAAGCCCTTCATGAACTCATCCCTGCCCAGTTACTCAGCCTCACCTCTGCCAAGCCTCCTAGATGCCCCAGTGACTATCTTTCCAATCCCAATCCCTGGCTAGCCCTTGCTCTTCTCTACCTCCAAGCCTTGCACATGCTCTTTTTCTTGATATCACCTCCCTCTCCCATCCAGCCAGCCCAGCTAACTCTTAATGACCTAGCTCAAATGTCTCCCATCTGGGAGCCTTCTCTGTCTGCCAGAGCCCCTTAGGGGCCCCTGTCATAGACTCCTCTTTAGGAAGGTCTTATTAGCTCATATGGGGATTGTCTTTTTGCTTGTTTGTCTCTATTTCTAGGTCAGGAGATACTTTAGGGTAGGGCTTGGGTGTTTTTGTTTTTGTTTTTGTTTGTTTGTTTGTTTGTTTGTTTGTTTTTGGGGTTTTTTTGTCCATCACTATAGCCCCAGTGCCTAGTGTAGTTCTGGACACATATTAGGTGCTCAAAATTTTAGGTTGTACATTGGAGGTAGCCTGGTGGTGAGATAGGGCTGGGGTTGGAGGTGGGGCTGGGTGTTGGGTATGCTGGTATTAGAGACAGGCTAGTAGTATTAGAGACTAGGGAAGGGTGATGTAAGGGTGAGGCTGGGTGTTGAGGTAGAGTTCAGTGTTGGGGTAGAGCTGGTGAAGAGGTAAGTTTGGCTGAATGGCTAGAGCTGGGTTTGGGGGAGGGCTGAGTATTGGAAGTGGGGCTGAGTGTTAGGGTAGGGCTGGTATTAGAAACAGAGCTGGCGTTGGGGAGGTAAGGCTAATTGTGGAGGTAAGACTGGGTGTTAGAGGTGGAATGGGTGGGTGCTGGGGATGGGGTGGTTGTTGAGGTGGATCTAGGTGCCGAAGTAGCACTGATTTTGGAGGTGGAGCTAGGTGTTGGAGGTTGGGACGGTGTTGGCATCGTACTGGGTGTTTGGGGTAGGGATGCGTGTTAGAAACGTAATGTTGAGAGGTAGGCAGGCAACTGGGTGTAGGAGAAAGGGGGCTGGGTGTCGAGGGTGGGCAGGTGAGTGGGGAAGGGATGAAGGGTGCTGGATTTGGGAGCATAATGGAGAGCCCCCAAGACCTCTCCAGGGTTCTGACTCTTAATGCTGCTGATCCAGCTTTTCCTCAGTTACTAGCTTCTCCCCAGAAGGAGAGAAGAAGAGGAGAGGAGACCCGGGGAGAAGAGCCTAAAAGGGTGAAGAAGGATTTTCATTATGAAGTTAATTAGCTTCAGAGCCGCTGCACCTTTCAGGACGAGGAATTAGAGGGATTTAATTGCTTTATCAGCCTTCCCTTTGATTTTCAGCAATCAGGCCGATTCCATTTAATTTAACTGCCACAGACGAGGAGAAAATTGATGCGCTCACCTGCCTCCGAGCAGAAAGAGAGAGAGTGGGGAAGAGGGAGAGGGGGAGCCAGAGAGACTGGCAAACACAGAGTCTGCAGATTAATGAAAACCAACAGCATTTGCTCACAATTGGAGATGAAGTGTGCCCTCGAGGTGTTTGGAGCTGTGTGTGTGGCTGTGTATGTGTGGCTCTGTGTGAATTTGTGTATACAATCTTGTGGAGTGTTTGTGACTAGGCATGTTTGTGTGGGTGTGACTGTGAGAGACTTGGTTGACATGTGGGTGGGTGTGTAGGTGAATGTTGGTATTTGGCTATAGGTAAGTGACAGCAGAGGTGTGTGATTGACTGTCGAAGGCTCCTTGTATGTGGAAACATCAGTGTGAATGAGGATGGCTGTGTCTGCCTGCATGACCATGAATACAGTGACTATGTGTGTGTCATTGTGTAGGTAAGAATTTCTCCGTGTGTGAAACTGCATGTCTATTAGTTCATTTGTTCAGCAAGCACTGAATGAATTCCTGCTAAAAGCCACTGTGCTGTGGGGCAGAGATAACTAAGATAGGGTCCATGCCCTCAAGGATTCATAGTCTAACAAAGGAAACAGACTAGTACATGAATGCTATAATACTATGCTGTATGAATTTCTCCGGGAGCACCACTCTGGAAAGTGTCTCGGAAGAGGTGGCTTAAAAGATAGGAAGTTTCCAAGTAGAGAAGGGATTGATGGGGTCATGATACAGGAAGGACAATTGCAACCAGAGGAAACAGTATGTAGAGCTTAAGGGGAAGCTGGGGCTGCTCAGGGGGGCAGACCACAGAGCAGGAAGGGGCTTTGGTCATACTAAGAGATGTGGACCTTTCCTGGAGGGTATTACTGAGTGGGAAGTAACCCAGCCAGATTTGTGGGTTAGAAAGTCTTCTCTGACTCTTGTGTAAAGGATGGATCAGAGAAGGTAAGACCAAAGGCAAGGAAGCTAGTTACAACCATTGCAAACTCCAGGGGAGAGAGTGTGAGGGTCTGAGGGATGAGGGAAGAGAGAACAGATGAGGTAAAATGGGCAGAATTTGAAGGAGGTGGATAGAATAGAAAGTATTGAAGATTTATGAACATCTAGGTAATAGGTGATTCTATAAAAGGAGATATTGGAGGAAGAGCAAGTTGGAGGGGAGGGTCTTGAACACGTAGAGTTGAATCTGTGATAGCAGGCAGCTGGGCATGAATCTGGAGCTCAGCAGAGAGGCCCAGCCCAGAGACAAAAAGAGACGAATCATCAGCATGTGTAGGTAGTAAATAACGCCATGGGAATGGATAAGTCTACCCAGGGAAAGCACTGAGATCAAGAAAAGAAGAGGGTCGAGAGCAAAAGCCTGGAGCTTACCCATGTAGATCATCCCAGAGGAAGAATAAGAATCTGGGAAAGAGGACAAAGAATCAGACAAAATAGAGGAAAACTGAGAGAAAATTTGGAAAGAGAGGAGTGCATTGATGAGAAGTTGAGTTCAGTCCTAGACATGTTGAGTTTGAGGTTTGCTGGGAGACGCTCACGTGGAGGTGTCCAGGAGGGCAGAATCTAGAATTCCAGTCTTTCAGCATGAGTGAGGGCTGGGGGGAGTGGGAGTGTGTCCGGGAATCCGGAGTGGCTGGTGTGCAGAATGGATAGATGGATGGAGAAGACAATGAGATTGGAGAAGTGAGTTGGAGTACGCAGGATTTTGAACACCAACCTGCAAGTTGGTACTTTAGTCTGAGGGCAGTTTTTGACTGTCTTTTTTTTTTTTTTAACATTTTATTTTTAAGTAATCTCTACATCCAACGTGGGGCTCAAACCCACAACCCTGAGATCAAGAGCTGCATGCTCTCCTGACTGAGCCAGCCAGACACCCCATTGACTATCTTTTAATAAGGAAGATGACTGGATCAGATTTTCATTTTAGACATACCACTCTGTTTTAGTTTGGCATAGAGCTTGAGACAAAGATTCAGGTGAAGGCAGTTTATTTGGGAGGTGATCCCAGGGAGCAGAAGGTGGAGAGAGAGAGGGAGAGGAAACAGAGGGAAACAGAGAAGAAACAGAGGGGACAGGGAAACAGAGAAGAAAGTTGGTTGTCCCGGTGGGCAAAGGATGCTCAATCTTTGGAGACCCTGTCAAGAATCATGTAGAATGTACCTCAGCATTGTCCCTCCAACGGACAGGAAGCTGGGCATTTATCTACTGACTGAGGTCTCCCACTGGTTTCCAGTTGCTCCCTGGCCCATTCATCCCCTTTCTTAGGCTCGCTGCACTGAAATCAGTAGGGGGCGAGGGGAAGAGGTGCTGGGGACAATAAAGGCATCTTGCTACCTTCCGACAGTTACTTGGGAGATGGATTAGGAAGGGCGAGGTTAGAGGTAGAGATACCAGTTGAAGGGGATTTGAACTGTCCAGGAAAACTAAGCCAAAGACTGTAGGAAGGAATAGAAAGATCATCTTGGAGGCACAGAATTAATAGAACTTGAAGATCAACAGGGCATTTGTGTTCATGGTGGGTCAGATAATGTCCCCTCAATGTCTGTATCCTAATCCCAAGAACCTATATATATATGTTATGTTACATGGCAAGGGGGGATTAAGGTTGCACATGGAATTAAAGGTGGCTAATCACGTCCAGGAGACTTGCCTGGATTATCTGGGCAGCCCAAGGTAGTCACAAGGGCCTTTATAAGTGAAAGGGGGAGGTGGGAGGGTCAGACTCAGAGAAAGATTTGAAGATGCTATACTATTGGTGTTGAAGATGGAGAAAGGGGCCACAAGCCAAGGAATGCAGGTGGCCTCCAGCGGCTGAAAAAGGCAAGGAAACAGATTCTCCCTTAGAGCCTCTGTAGCCCTACTGACACCTTGATTTGAACTCAGTGAGACCCATTTTAGACTTCTGACCCCCATAGTTGAAAGATAATAAATCTGTGTGGTCTTAAGCCACTAAGTTTATGGTAATTTGTTACAGAAATAAAAGAAAACCAATGAGGAGTCCAAGAAAGAGGGCTCTCAAGTGACATGCAAGATTACTAGTTTGAGCCAGATAGAGAGGAATTTACTGAGAAAGGAAAGAGAGGTAAATTTGAAAGAGAGCTTTCTGAGCTATTTTAACCACGTTCTTTATACTGCTGGAGGGACTTCCACACGGAGCTACCCATATGGAATATGAAGCCAGGGTGGGAAAGATTTTTGGGAAGAGTTTCTTAATCAACATGGTGATATTTGAAGCTGTAAGAGCAGATGAGCTCACCTGGCAGAGGGCGAGGACAGAACCCTGGAGACATGCCAGCGTGTTGGGGCTGATGGAGCTATTGCTGGCCGTGGAGGTCTATTGATCTCTGATTCCTCTTCACGAGCTCTTTGAGTGGCAGTGTTGGCTCTGTGGCCTCTACTCTTGCTCCTCCACTGTCCCTCTACTTCCCTAGACCATTAGCTTCTCCAGAGGTGGACTGCAGAGTAGCTCTGGACTGTTGTGCATGCTGTACATTGCACAACTCTAAAGACATGATTTATGCACACTGCAATGTGAATATGGTGCTCTCCTAGAGTTGTCAGTGTATCGCCTTGCCGACAATCCATGATGGCGTGGTTGGCCTGTTTAGAGAGAGAAGGAAAGAGACTCTCCCTTGCCTCTAACAACATATCCAGAGCCTCAGCCCTGGCTTGAATCCAGATGCAAGAGAGGTCTCAGGAGCAAGGCCCAGACACAGCAAGAAGCAGACCCTGGAAGAGATGGGACCCCAGAGGTCAGGCTGTCAGGTGTCCAGGCCCGGGCCTCCTGTCAACCCCCATTCCTTGGGAGGACAGCTCTTCCCACTTCCCCTGGCACCCCACCCCTGTTGACTGCCTTTTGATTAGAATGTGGACTCTAACTTGGAATTAACCTGATTAATGTAATGAAGGCAGGGCCGGCTCAGCACCGCCCGGTGATGAGGGGAGATGGATTGGGAGCGAAGGCGCTCGGATGAAGGCGCGGCCGTAATTGCTGCGTTTACTGCTACCTGCCTCGCTGACCCTGCTGTTTAGCCCATTAATGATGATGCACAAGCCTCACTTTCCAGAGATAATGACAGAGACTCTCGGGGGAGGGTACAGGAGGAGGGAAAGGGAACCGGGGGTCTGGGGTCTGAGGGAGACTTGAGTCTGTGAATGGGGCCATGGCGAGGGTGAGTAGATGAGGGCCAGGGGCGCAGAAGCAGACGGGGAGACAGAGGGTGCAAGGGCACAAGACAGGGGCTTTCTCTAGGCTCCTGCCCCACTAGGATAGTTTAGGATAACTGCCTTGAGCAGGGACTGCTGCAGGTGGCGGGGGTTTCTGGCTGGGTGGGAGGCCAGCACCACTGCCTCCCTAATTCAGGAAGGCTTCCTGGAGGAGGGGCCTCGGAAAGAGGAAAGAAAACGTAGGGAGTTGGACCAGGGCTGGACAGTGTCCTCCCCATGGCCTCCAGCACTAGCAGGGGGCGTGGAGGAAAGCACGTGGGAGGTGACAGCAGAAGCTTGGGGGCGTGGTGTGGGCACACCTCGTATGCTCGGCACACAGAACCTGTGCATAAATCAGCGGGAAGACGTCACTATGATGAATTCCTCTTTGATGCCTCAAAGAAGATGAAATGGATGTTACGAATCTCATCCACTGCCCCTTTCGGTCCTTTATCCTCCCCTGTGAACAGCATTCATTCATTCATTCGTTCGTCCATTCAAAATAGTCAAGAGTTGTCCTGGCTCTGCCGCAAACTTACTGAGCTCGCTGGGCTCACCCCTTCCTCTTCTGAACCTTGGTTGGCTACTCTGTAAATGAGGGGACGGAGCAGGTGGTCGGCCCTGATACGTGATCTCACAGAGAGGCTGCATGTCTTTGGTGCTGGCAGCCTGCCCCCCAAGGCCGTAGGGGCGGGGGGCCCTCTCAGGGCAGCCCTAGAGGACAGCGGGGGCGCCTGGCTTTCCAGCCTCTGCTGGGCTCCTTCAGGGCTGCCCACACCCACGCCCTAGCTTTTTAGTAGTAGGTCAGCTTTGTGGACCCACAGTAAGCTCGCAAGAAAAAAAAAAAATCTCCCTGCTTTTTCTCACCACTCGCCACAGACTACTAACCTGGACTTGCCCCCAAGTGCATAGGAGCAGTTGATTTGTAACACAAATTCAGAACTTCAGATTTATCCCTTAAATGACATTATGTTAATTTTGACCCATTACTCTCAGTTGTCTGTGGGGTCGCTACTTTTGTCCTCTTATCATTTAAGTTTTATACCTTCTGATAATCTGATGAGCCTGGAGGTCATGAACCAAAACGGAGAATAGGAAGGGCCGAGGATGAAGTCACAGGACCAAGCTCTAAAAATTTCCTTTTGGGCTTACACCCATCTACTTTTTCCTTTCCTTTATCCATTTGACTATGCGTTCTGGGTGAACCCACACTGGTTATTACTCTGCCCGGATGTTCTCTGTTTAGCGCCTACACATTGTTAGCAGTGGCCTTTCCAGCCCAAATATAAACTGCACGAGGGCAAGAACCACTTTTGTCCTGTTTATCACTGAATCTCCAGGGCCTGTCCTTCCGGCTGAGACACAGCAGGTGCCGAGTGTAGAGTCAGTGAGAGAATAAATGACTTCTCCAACAGAAATGTGGATGATAGCTGTATTGGGGTAGGACTATTGTGGCGCTATGCACAACATTTTAGGAATATCAGAGTGTGTTACTGCCCCCAGGCACCCCCCTCCCGGCCCCTGCTGGATATGAAGGGGTGGAGAGGAGAGGGAGATTTTGTGGCATATTTTAAGCAAAAACTCTGGGGTGCTTCTAGGGGGAAAGTGAGTGTGTGTGTGTGTGTGTGTGAGAGAGAGAGAGAGAGAGAGAGAGAGAGGGAGGGAGGGAGAGGGAGAGAGTGCATGTGAGTGAGCGCTTTGGGGTCATGCAGACTTGACTTTGAATTTTGCTTGAGCTGTTTATAGCTGTAAGATCGAGGAAAATTGTTTATCATTTCAGAATCTCGGGTTTTTTCATCTGTAAAACGGGCCTAATAATGTCCACTCTTTTTGGCTGTTGTGAGAGGATTAATGCAGTGATAGAGACAAAGCCTCTGGCCAAGGTTTGGGGCTGTGCCTATAAATGGTGGCTCCTGGGGCACCTGGGTGGCTCAGTAGGTTAAGTGTCTGACTTCAGCTCAGGTCATGATCTCGCGGTCCGTGAGTTCGAGCCCTGCCTCGGGCTCTGTGCTGACAGCTCAGAGCCTGGAGCCTGCTTCAGAGTCTGTGTCTCCCTCTCTCTCTATCCCTTCCCTGCTCATGCTCTGACTCTATCTTTTAATAATAAATAAATGTTTAAAAAAATTAAAAAAAATAAGAAAACTGGCGCCTGCTGCCTCCCGTCTTCTCTCCCCTCCCTTTTCCTTCGAGTGGAGACTGAAACTTAGGGAGAAAGAGAGGAGTGTGAAGAATGTTACTTGAAGTCCAAAATATCTCTGTTCAATTACCAGGGTCTGCAAGTCAACCTTGACATTAAAAAAAATTTTTTTTTTAATGTTTATTTATTTTTGAGAGAGACAGAGACAGAATGCAGGTGGGTTAGGGGCGGAGAGAGAGGGAGACACAGAATCCGAAGCAGGCTGCAGGCTCTGAACCGTCAGCACAGAGCCTGACGCGGGGCTCAAACTCACGACCCGTGAGATCATGACCTGGGCCAAAGTCAGACACTTAACCGACTGAGCCACCCAGGCGCCCCAACCTTGACATTTTTATAAAAAAGACATTCTTCCTCATTATATGGGCTATGAATGTTAATTGAAGAAAAACTGGAAAATTCAGATACGCAAAATAAAACATCACATGGACTGCTACCACCCATAATTAATTTTGTGTGCGTGTGTGCGCATGAGCTTATGGGAAACATGTTGCACTATTTAGTTGTAAACACATTGAATTGGGGTTTCCAGGGGAACTTCCAGTTGGAGGTGCCTGTTAGGCAGATGGGAATATGAGCCTAAAGTATGATAGAGTTATCTAAGCTGAAGACAACAGGTTAGGAGTTGTCAATGGGTATATGTGGCCATTACGGCTCTAGGAAGGACCGCGGTGCCTGACGAAGGGGGTGAGGGCAGAGGACTGAGGGCAGAACTCTGAAAACACCAGCATTTGAGGGTCAAGAGCGTTAGAGAGCCCGTGATGAAGGTGAGAGTCACCATCAGAAAGGCTGGAAGAAAATCAGGGGAGACTGTTGTCAGGAAGCCCAGGGAGGAAAGAGCTTCAAGAAGGTGGGGATAATCTGAGAGCCACGGAATTTGCAATGAGAGGACATAAAAATCATGGCTGGAAGAGTTTTCCTGGGGTAGTGGCGACAGAAGCCAGGTGACAGTGGGAACAGGGCTGAGGGTGGGGGAGAAAAGTAGCAATACGGGTGCTCTTCTAGAAAGCGGGGTGATGACAGAAAGGGAGACTGTGGGGCCCTGGCCCGGGGGGAGGCAGGGACAAGGGAAGGAACGTGTGTAGGCCTGGAGGGGTGGAGTTGGGGGGAGACAGTGGAGAGAGCGAGCAGAATCCTTGGAGCAAAGTCATTACAACTTATGGTTATGCTTATATACATTATAACTTCTTGTTTATAAAACAGCTCTGTATCTTCTACAAAGTCTGTTGAGCATATTGTCTATGCTGTAGCTCCGTGTCCCTCTCACACGGAACCATGTGAGAGGCCATATGGCATATGGTGAGGAGCACACGCTCTGGGGGTTGCAGACCTGTTTTTGAGCCAAGGCTCAGCCACTTCCTGGGCAAGGGCTTGGGCAACCTCTCTGATCCTTGGTTCCTTCACGTGCAAATTGGGAAAACAATATCTAAGTCCCACGACTGCTATGTAAATTAGATGAGGCAGTGGAGGTTTAGCCTTTCACATAGCGTCAGGCCCGCGAGAATGGGCAGGAGGAGTTATTGTTATTATTTATGCATCATGAGGAGTTCGATTGCAGGAAACAGGCCCCCTTCCCAAAATTAAGCAAAAAGAGATTTAATACTGGGAAGCTCTAGGCTGCTTCTTAGGAATGCGCCCGGCGCGGCCCCCCGCCCAGGACCATAATGCAGAAGTGGCCACCAGACAAGGGAAATGGGAAGGAAAAGAGCTTGTGTTTACCTGACTGAGGCTGTCATTGGCTCTGGGTGCTGGAAACGTAAACTGGTGTCTCTATCAGAGGAGAAGGTGAAAGCTCTAAAGGGCCGTCTGGCTGCACTCCATCTTCCCGAGACAAGGCAGGAAGGAAAAATCTGGCAATGAAAACATGCTAAAAGGGAGGCAGGGAGGCAAAGCCAGGGTGAGGTGGCTGACAGAGAGGAAATAGCTTGCCCTACCGGAACTGCACAGGTGCTAGGAGAGGAAGGGCCAGGTGGTCTCACGCAGGGAAGTTAAGGAACCAAGTGGAAAGAATCTTGGAAACTTCTCTGATGTAGATGGTGAAGGGCATCCTGCGAGGTCCCTGATAGCGATCCCAGAGGACCTTCTGTGGTTTGCACCCAAAGTCTGGCAGAACCAGCCCCCCCCCCCCACCTGTTGGAACTCCCCGAGGCCGTCTGCAAAAATTCGCAGTCCTGGGTCGAGACACTGAAGAAATCTGGGTATGCTGGGGTGTGTGGGGAAGGACTTTTCATTTCTTCTGGTATTTGGAGTTCAGGCTTCTGTAGGGAAGGAAGAAAGAGAGATGTGAGGGTGAGCTTACAAATGGTGTTAAAGATTAAAAGCTAGGATTTGCTTTTGGAGGACTGTGCAAGGGTGGTCAGGGAAGTTTCAGGAAAGAAGCCGCTGCCCCGATGAAAAGAGCTATAAACTGTAAGCTGACGATTGGGTGTCAGGAAAAGCCAAGTCCAGATAAATCTGGCAAAATGGATGCTACAGGGACCCATGAAAGGAGGAAGGCTTTGGGGTCAAGCAGACCTGGCTTTGAATTTTGCTTTAGTTAGCTATGCGCTGCATGGTTGAACGCCGTTATTTATCATTTCAGAGTCTCAGTTTTTTCAGCAGTAAAATGAGGCCTAATAATATCTACCCCTTCTCCGTTGTTGTGGGATTAAATGCAAGGATGGAGACAAAGCCACTGGCCAAAACTTGGTACTGTGCCTATGAATGATGGCCCAGCTCCCACCTCCTCCCCTCTCTCCACCTTAGAGTGGAGACTGAAACTCTCAGGGAGAAAGAGAGAAGAGTGTGAGAAATACCATCTGGGAGGGGCGCCTGGGTGGCTCAATCAGTTAAGCGTCTGACTTTAGCTCAGGTCGTGATCTCATGGCTCGTGGGTTCAAGCCCTGCGTCAGGCTCTGTGCTGACAGCTCAGAGCCTGGAGCCTGCCTCGGATTCTGTGTCTCCTCCTCTCTCTGCCCCTCCCCTGCTCGTGCTCTGTCTCTCTCTGTCTCTCAATCATAAAGAAACATTTTACAAAATTTTTAAAAAAGTTCTTTTCCCTCATTACAAGAGTTATGGATGTTAATTGAAGAAAAACTGAGCAATTCAGGTGTGCAAAAGAAAACATCACTTATCACCCTGTCCCCCAGATGCCACTGTTCACATTTCAGTGTAGAGCCTTCCAGACTTTATTTTTACGTACCTAATGAATTTTTTTTTTAATGAAAATGGTACTGTATCACACGTGTTTTTAAATTTTTCTTTTAACTTAACAATTGTGGGCAATTTTTTATGTCAATAAATATGGCTCTAGGATCTATACCAACATTGTTAAGGCTTTGCATAGGAGTCTAGTGTAAAGCTAACGTCATTGAGTGATCAATCTCTTATTGATGGACACGGATGCCTTTTGCTTTGATAAACAATAATGCAAGGAACATCTCTGAGCATGTATCTCTAAACCCAAGACAGGCATGGGAGAATACCAATGTGACTGCCTGGGAAGGTATCCAATGAGGCCAGATCGGCCAAGGGCTTGCATAGACCATGAGAGGAGGGAAGAATGATTAGGGAGAGGGACACCGTCAACACACTGTGAGAAGCACCTGAAAGGTGGAGGTTCCTAAAAATCGCCTGGCGGTACAATGGGCAGATGGACCCTATGCACATCTACCCTACACAGACATCTCCCCTGTGCAGGACTCTGAAAAAATCCAGATACTGGATTGGAAAACACAGGGGGCTTTCCAATCATATTGTTGAATGAGAAAAGCAAATTACATAACAAGGCATTTGTCATCTGACTTATTTTTTTCAAGCAAAATAAACAGTTTAATAAGGTAAAAACAAGATCCTCTTGGAAATTTCTCCGTATGTGGGTTAACCTTTGTGGGACTCGATGTAAATAAGAATCTCAGGGCTAAAAAGAGAGGTGTTTGTTTTTTTTTTTTTTTAAATACATGGTACACTTCCTTTTTTACTATGGTAAAATATGTATAACATAAAATTCACCATTTTAACCATTTTAAAGTATATAATTCAGGGGCATTAACTATATTCACAATGTTGTGCAGCCATCACCACTGTCCATGTCTAGAATTTTTTTATTATCCCAAACAGAAGCTCTGTACCCATTAAACCATTACCCCCCATGCCCCATAAGCTCCTGGGAACCTCTAATCTGCTTTATGTCTCTGCAAATTTGCTTATATTTCATATACATGAAGTCATTACAGCATTTGTCTTTTTTTTTTAATGTTTATTTATTTTTGAGACAGAGAAAGACAGAGCATGAATGGGGGAGGGTCAGAGAGAGGGAGACACAGTATCTGAAACAGGCTCCAGGCTCTGAGCTGTCAGCACAGAGCCTGACGCGGGGCTCGAACTCACAGACCGCGAGATCATGACCTGAGCCGAAGTCCGCCGCTTAACCGACTGAGCCACCCAGGCGCCCCTGTCTTTTTTTTTTTTTTTTTCCACATTTATTCATTTTTGGGAGTGTGAGAGACAGAGCATGAGCGGGGGAGGGGCAGAGAGAGAGGGAGACACAGAATCCGAAGCAGGCTTCAGGCTCCGAGCTGTCAGCACAGGGCCGGACGCGGGGCTCGAACTCACCGACTATGAGATCATGACCTGAGCTAAAGTCGGACGCTCAGCCGACTGAACCACCCAGGCACCCCACAGCATTTGTCTTTTTGTGTCTGGCTTCTTTCACTGAGCATAATGCTTTCAGATTCATCCATGTTGTAGCCTGTGTCAGAACTTTATTCCTTTTTATGAGCGATATTTCGTTGTGTGCGCATGCCACATTTTTGTTCATCTCGTCTTCTGTCTCTGGGCAGGCATTTTCTCTCCTAATGTCAGAAATCCACTCCTTCAGATCAAGTGCTCTTTTTGTAAACACTAACTGGGAGGCTGTTTTCTATTATTTTATTTTATTTTATTATTTAAAAAAATTTTTTTTTCAACGTTTATTTATTTTTGGGACAGAGAGAGACAGAGCATGAACAGGGGAGGGGCAGAGAGAGAGGGAGACACAGAATCGGAAACAGGCTCCAGGCTCCGAGCCATCAGCCCAGAGCCCGACGCGGGGCTCGAACTCACGGACCGCGAGATCGTGACCTGGCTGAAGTCGGACGCTTAACCGACTGCGCCACCCAGGCGCCCCTGTTTTCTATTATTTTAAATGGGAAAAATGATAACAGGTTATATGCCAACTCAAATCCCTTAACTGATTTCCTAAAATATAACCAAATCCCAGTAAGATGCCTATATGTAAATAACAAATTATTTATTATGTTAGGATGGAAAATGGTCAAACGTTGCTTCCTGTTACCAATGAATATGGTTGTGACAAATGGCCGCTTTGTTAGCGATAATAAGGGCCCTCAGCTTCAGCCACACTCCGGACTCACATCCTCTTTGTTGACACTTTTCAAAAAGTCTACACGTGATTCTGACACCTACCTACCAATTCCATTTGAAAAGGAACTCAGGGTTTTCCCTGTACGTCACTATGTTCAGAATGCCATATTGAGTTTTGGGGATGCAAATGCTGTAGATGTGTTTCCTAGATAAATAATTGAAACACATTATTGGGAGATACATGTGTTCTATAAAGTCTGAGTGCCGAAAACCTAGAGATGTTCTGCCAGGAAAATGTTAATGGGGGAAAATGTTCTACAGGATATGCCAACATAGTTAAATAAAAGCCCAAAGCATATGTTTTTTAAATGTACATATATGTGTGTAAATGCATAGAAGAGTATACACCAAGCCAGTAATAAAGAATGGACTAGGATTAGGAGGACTGGTCAATGACAGCTCTAGCTTTATTTGTAATATTTGCATTTTAATGAGTGTGTATTATATGTGTGATTAAAAATGAATGAATGACTGAATGAATGAATTTTACTTATTAATTAATTAATTAATTAATTAAATGAATAAAATGTGCTTAATACCCAGGACAACGTTTGGGGTAGAAGGTCATGGTGTTGACCAAAGACGGAGAGAAGGGCTGCTATCGTCCCCTACTCCCTTCTTTCCGGGGTACAGAGGAGAATGACTTCAAATCAGAAATAGTAGGAAAAAAATCATGGACAAAGGGTTCAGGTCCAGATAGGTGTCAAGATCACATGTGATCAAGAATCTGCTCTCAGTGACCTTTGGGGAATCATGGCAGATGGGAGGGGTGCTATGAGTAATGGGCAAGTGTTGCCATTATATTCGTTGTAGACAACGGATTTGGAAATTAAAGACTGTCAAGACGGAGGTTATTCCTGACAAAATTCTTGAAATGACTATTATATATGGTAATATGTAGCAAGGTATATATATTATGACATACCATAATGTATATGGTAATGTTTATATGGTCAATGTTTAGCAAGGAAAATGTGTCTCCTTTTTGACAGAAGCCAGCATGAGTTCTCTAAGAACACATTGTCAAAGGGCAGAATATCATGCTGCTTTTGTTGGGAAGTATCCTGGATGAGGAGGTTAGGGGAATGCTGAAGATACCGTTTTTTTGTTTTTTGTTTTGTTTTGTTTTGTTTTGCTTTCAACAGGGCATGAAGCAGTTTGTCATATTATCCTTGTGGATACAATGAAGAAATGTGGGCTGCCTGGTGGCCCCGCTTGGAGGATTCATAACTGGTGACTCACTACCCAAAGAAGTGCAATGATGATAGGGATTATGTCTTGCCAGTGGAAGGCCCTGGTCAGGCAGTGTTTGTAGAAGTGGCTCAGATGACGATCTAGCCGTCCAGCTCATCACACTTCCAGATGTCACATAGAGGAACAGGGTCACTCATAGGTTGGATGACGGAATTGAGATTCAAAATGATCTTGACAGGCTGGAACAATGATCTTCCATGAGCAAGTGACACTTGGAGGAGGGCAAATATGGAATCCTGCAGGCAGGTTAAAAAGATCAGAGGTACAAATATGGGACTGGGAGCCCTCTTTGAAGAATGAGTCACTCGGAGGCGCCTGGCCCGTTCAGTTGGTGGAGCACGTGAAGCCTTGATCTCAGGGTTGTAAGTTCAAGCCCCACGTGGGGTGCAGAGATTACTTAAAATCTTTAAAAAAGAATGAGTCACTCAAAGAAGACTGAGTTTATTTGATACTTAATTCATTGTGCATCAGTTTTGTGGCACTGTCGGGAGGATGACTGCCAGGCTCCCAAGCTGCCTTGGTAGACGCAGAAGCTTGGAATGAGAAAGGCCAATGGTTCCTAGGTTCCATATTTTGCTAGGTTCAGGGCTGAGGACCCTTCTAAAGAGTGATGACTAAGGAAGGGCAACCCCCATGGGAAAGGATCTAAACACCAGGCACTATGACCATAAAATTTATCACCTAAACCAGCACACATTTGAGAGTAAAGTGTTATTAATAACGGTAATGCATAATAATTCTACCTTTGAGGCATCATTGGAAGAACTAGGACTTTATATACTTGGCGGGAAAAAGAATTCAAATAACCAAATGGTTGTCATATGAAAAGGAGAATAGATTTCTATGGTTCGTTATTTTTAAAAATTATTACTTAAAAAGGAACACCTGCTCATTGAAAAAACTTCAAACGATAGCCAACTCTCTTCTGTCAAGGAGGATGGTCCGACTTGAATTGTTATGAGGGTTAAATGAGTGTAAATTGTTTCGAATAGCACATGGCATAAGAATTTGTAAGATAGGGGCACCTGGGTGGCTCAGTTGGTTGAGTGTCCAACTTTGGCTCGGGTCATGATCTTGCGGTTTGTGGGTTCGAGCCCCTCGTCCGACCCTGTGCTGACAGCTCAGAACCTGGAGCCTGCTTCGGATTCTGTGTCTTCCTCTCTCCCTGCCCCTCCCCTGCTCATGTTCTGTCTCTCTCTCTCTCTCCTAAAATAAAGAAACATTTAAAAAATTTAAAAAAAGAATTTGTAAGATAAATAATCAAAATAAAACTATTTAAAAGAAAAAAAAAGTTCTCCCTTTTCCACTAACTCCCATCCCTCACATATCAGTCATGTGCCTCAGAGGTAGCCACGTTATTTACTTGTGTTTTTTCCCTGGAGTTAAAAATTGCCTTTGTTTTTGCTGTTGTTGTTGTTTGCTACGTTTTCTAATCAGTTAACTAATTCAAATCCAAATTCCCAACAGAAATATGAAACTTTTTATTTTTGTCAAGCATATTTTGCAATCTATTGGTACCATATTTTTATCGGTGGCATCCTTTTTGGATCTCCAATTTTTCCATACAGAGCCATCACTAACACAAATGGCCCTTTCGAGTCCATTTCCTTAAAAGGCATCCCCTCCGGATGATGGATTATGAAAAGGAGCTTCCTGGGATTACAAATTACAAACTACTGCTTTCTTAGGGAAGACCAGTTAGTAAGAGTATCTTCTGCCTCTAGGTTTGATGCAATCCTTCATCAGGAATGTGGTTTGGCAAGCACCGTGTGAGATGAATTTTGGCTCTCATCTATGGCCACCACGCCAGACACCTTTGGTCAGGCAAAACATGTATAACTGTATGTGGTGTGTACCTGTTCCTGTTCCTAACTTGTACCGATTGTTCCATGGATATGTTCCCAACTGTCATTATGAAACTTTCCTTCTCCATCATTTTAGGGATTCCACTCACCTCTTTCCTGTGTTACATCTTTTGCTCACTGTGACCCAAGTATTATTCCTCTTTCTAATTCATTCCTTTTTGATGGAGAACATCCTCCAATAATTGAAGCAAGGATGCAAAGGAATGTGGGAGGGGGGACGTTGGAACTGGGAGAAAGATGTTATTTTGGTCTCACACCTCACTGATGTTTAAGCTGGGAATTCTAGACTCAAAAACATTTTTCCTAAGAATTTTGAAGATATTGTTCCATTATCTTAATAGTTTCCGTGGTTGCTGTTGAGAAGTTTTCTGCCATTCTTATTTACACACGGTTGTATGAAACCCTTACCCCCCTTAATTCTCTCATTCTGGAGGTGTCTCTTTATCCCTTGGTGTTTTTATAAGTTTATGATTATGTGCTTTGAGGTGGGAATTTGTAAATCTGTTGTTCTGGGTGTTTGGCAAGTCTTTTCAATCTAGAAATTCATGTCCTTCACTTGTGGAAAATTTATGGAATTATTTTAAAATAATTTTATCACCTCCATTTTCTTCATACCCTTTTTCCGACTCCTATTAGTCAGATGTTTATTTGTTCTGTATTTATCCTCTACTTTTCTTTTTTTTTTCCTGGCTTCATCTCTGCGGCTATTCATTCTACTTTCTGGATATTTTCTCAACTTTACCTTGAAAACCTTCTATTAATATTTTTTGCTTCTGATATATATATATATATATATATACATATATATATATATATATACATATATACTATACATATATGTACATATACATATATGCTAATTCCCGGGAGGTTAAAATTATTATTGTTCTCCAAATGTACCTTAAAAATATCCCCTTCTTTTGTTTCATGGATGTGAGTTTCTTTTCCCTCTCTGAGGCTATTAATTAAAGATGGATTTTTGTCTCTCTGGTTTGATTTTAGTTTTCTTCTTTTCCCTGAATTGTCTTTGGTTGCTTCAAGTTATTTTTCCTGTGGCAATCAATTCTGGTCTTTATCTCATGTTAGAAGCTCGTTTAAAACCATTAGTACCCAGGGGCGCCTGGGTGGCTCAGTCGGTTGAGCGTCCGACTTCAGCTCAGGTCATGATCTCACGGTTCGTGAGTTCGTGAGTTGGAGCCCCGTGACGGGCTCTGTGCTGATGGCTCGGAGCCTGGAGTCTGCTTTGGATTCTGTGTTTCCCTCTCTCTCTGCCCCTCCCCCACTCGCACTCTGTCTCTCTCTGTCTCAAAAATAAAATAAACATTAAAACAATTAGTATCCACTCATGTCCATCAATACACAAAAGTAAGGCAACGAAAGACTGCTTGGAAACTCCATATGCATGTTTGAGATTTGTTGATTAGCAGACTTCACTGAAAGGTAGTAAGGCGGGGAATCAAATGTTTTATGGGAGACCCCAATTACCAAAATCTAGAATCATTTTCTTTTGGGCTGCTCAGTTTTTTCAGAATCTCTAACTTGGACAGATAAGTAATTGAAGACAGATGTCAGCTTTCTAAAAATCAAGATGGGTGAGATGGCTATCCCCAAATTTAAGTAGTTTGTTTCAATATAACAATGCTTTAACATTGTTTATTACTGAAAATTTAAACATATATAAAAATAGAGAGGATAACATAACAAATCCAGCTCCAACAATGATCAATTTATAGCTGGTCATGTTCCATATAATCTCCAAGTACCCCACCCCCCAAATTATTTTATAACAAGTCCCAGACATTATATCACTTAATCTGTAAATATTTTGGCTTATATTTCTAAAATAAAAAGGCTTCTAAAAATGATCATAATATCACTAGTACATCTAAAAAACTTCATAGCGTTCTCAATAAGATACCCAATCCAAAATTACATTAAAAGAATTATTTACCGTGATCAAGTGGGATTAATTCCTAGGCTGCAAGGGGGGGAGGGTTCAATATTTGCAAATCAATCAGTGTGATATACCACATCAATAAAAGAAAGAATAAGAACCATTCGATCTTCTCAATAGACGCAGAAAAAACATTTGACCAAGTACAGCATCCATTCTTGATAAAAACCCTCAGTAAAGTAGGGATAGAGGGAACATACCTCAACATCATAAAGGCCATATTTGAAAGACCCACAACCAATATCATCCTCAATGGGGAACAACTAAGATCTTTTCCTCTATGGTCAGGAACAAGACAGGGATGTGCATTTTCACCATTGTTATTTAACATAGTACTGGAAGTCCTAGCCTCAGCAATCAGACAACAAAAAGAAATAAGGCATCCAAATTGGCAAGGAAGAAGTCAAACTTTCACTGTTTGCAGACAGTATGATATTCTGTGTGAAAATCTGAAAGACTCCATCAAAAAATGGCTAGAACTGATACATGAATTCAATAAAGTCTCAGGTTTCAAAATCAATGTACAGAAACCTGTTGCATTTCTATACACCGGTAATGAAGCAGCAGAAAGAGAAATCAAGGAATTGATCCCATTTGCAATGGCACCAAAACCCATAAGATACCTAAGAATAAACCTAACCAAAAAGGTAAAAGATCTATACTCTGAAAACTATAAACCACTGATGAAAAAAATTTAAGATGACATAAAGAAATGGAAAAACATCCTATGCTTATGGATTGGAAGAACAAATATTGTTAAAATGTCCATGCTACCCAAAACAATATACACATTTAATGCAATCCCTATCAAAATACCACTAGCATTTTTCACAGAACTAGAACAAATAATCCTAAAATTGGTACAGCACCACAAAAGACCTCAAATAGCTAAAGCAATCTTGAAAAAGCAAAGCAAAGCTGGAGGCATCACAATTCTGGACTTCAAGCTATATTTCAAAGCTTTAGTCATCAAGACAGTATGGTCCTGGCGCAAAAACAAACAAATAGATCAATGGAACAGAACAGAAAACCCAGAAATAGACCCACAACTATATGGCGAACTAACCTTCAACAAAGCAGGAAAGAATATCCAATGGAGAAAAGACAGTCTCTTCAACAAATAGTGTTGGGAAAACTTGACAGCAACACGCAGAAAAATGACACTGGACCACTTTCTTACACCATACAAAAAAAAATTCAGAATGGATGAAAGACATAAATGTCATCGAAATCCCAGAGGAGAACACAGGCAGCAACCTCTTTGACCTTGGCCATAGCAACTTCTTACTAGACGCATCTCCTGAGGCAAGAGAAATAAAAGCAAAAATGAATTATTAGGACTTCATCAAGATAAAAGGCTTCAGTCTTTTAAGGCAACCTACGGAATGGGAGAAGGCATTTGCAGGTTACATATTTGATAAAGGGTTAATATCCAAAATCTGTAAAGAACTTTTCAAACTCGACACCCAAAAAACAAATGGTCCAGCTAAGAAATGGGCAGAAGACATGAATGGAAATTTTTCAAAAGAAGACATCCAGATGGCTAACAGACACATGAAAAGATGCTCAACATCGCTCATCATCAGGGAAATACAAATCAAAACTATAATGAGATACCACCTCACACCTGTAAGAACGGCTAAAATTAACAACACAGGAAACAACAGGTGTTGGTGAGGATGGAGAGGGGAACCCTCTTACACTGCTAGTGGGAATGCGACCTGGTACAACCACTCTGGATAAGAGTATGACAGTTCCTCAAAAAGTTAAAAATAGAATTACCCTACAATCCAGGAATTGCACTACTAGGCGATTATCCAAAGGATACAAACTGATTCGTAGGGGCATATGAACCCCAGTGTTTATAGCAGCATTATCAACAATAGCCAAATTATGGAAAGAGCCCAAATGTCCATTGACTGATCAATGGATAAAAAAAGATGTGGTGTATATATATATATATATATATATATATAATCAGAATATTACTCAGCCATAAAAAAGAATGAAATCTTGCCATTTGCAATGATGGGGATGGAGCTAGAGAGTACCATGCTAAGCGAAATAAGTCAGTCAGAGGAAGACAAATACCATGATTTCACTCATATGTGGAATTGAGAAACAAAACAGATGAACATAGGGGAAAAATAAAGACAGGCAAGCCATAAGAGACTCTTAACTATAGAGAATAAACTGAGAGTTGCTGAAGGGGTCGTGGGTGGGGAGATGGGCTAAATGGGTGATGGGGACAAGAACCTAAATCAGAATGCATCCTTGTGGTTCCTCTGTTCATAGTATTTTCTGTAAAATACGAGTTATATCCAGTGACTTGTTCAGATTCAGGTTTGATATTTTTGGAAATACCAATTAATAGGTTTTGTTGTTGTTGTATTTTCATCAAGAGGCACATAATGTTCTGTTATTTCTTTTTTTGGGAAATTAACAGCCATCAATGATTGTTGTCTAGATTTATTTTTCCGTTAGGGATTACAAAATGATAATATTCTAGTCCCATCCATGTCTTCTTCATTTATTAGCTGGAAGACTTCTATAAAGAGAAACTTCCCCTCACCTACTATTTGATTCTCCTAAGGTACGGTTCATATAAGAAACACAGTAGAAGTATACTTGATTTTTTTCTCTTTATCAGTTTCCCAAATAATTAGTTGATTTCCTAGAAACCTCCAAAGAAGATCAATAAGGATTTTCCTTTAGGTACAACTATGGACCCATGAATTTAAATACATTTTATGATTTTTAATTAATTGCAGTTATTCTCATTGATGCTCAGTCATTGGCCAATGAGAGCCTCTAATTGGCAACTAAGTCCTTTTAATATGACCCTAGTATTCTTTAGTAGATTTTTTGCTTTCTGATATGACAAGATTTCCAGAATCATCTTTTACATTTCCTATTTCAGACTTGGAATCTACCATTTTCCCAGAGTACTTGCTCCTTTTAGTGCAAAGTGGTATTTAAAGACCACAATCTGGGGACTGGGGTGCTTGGTATTGAGTTGGTCATTTTCTTTTTCTTTTTCCATGGATAGATCCAGGAAACTAATTTTTAAAAAAAGGTAAAATGCATTGAGTTTTTACTAATACGTCCAATTAAATCCAGGACTATGGAGCTTTTACTTATCTTTGTTGATTTTCCATCTGGTTTTGTTTGTTTGTTTCTCTCACACTGAAAAACTCCATGAATATTGATATCATTATTTATTTTCTCTATTAATGTATGTCCCACTAGGGAATGTATGTACAGTCAATGACTAGGTTTTAAATTACTTGAAATGGTTTCTGTTTATGTGGTTGTGACACCAGCTCCACGAATAGTTAGGTCCATTTGTCTCATTTTGCTTTTTTTTTGGGGGGGGGCAGAGATTCCTTATTAATTTACTTACTTTTGTTGTATTATTATATAAAATCTTTGCATGGTTCTAAAGTCAAGTCTACAAAATAAGATATAGTCAGTTATGTCTATTTTCTACCCTGTTCCTCATTGTTTATTTCCTCCCCTCTTCAATAGATGAACATTTAAAAAAAGTCTTTTGGTTCATATTTCCATTTTGTAAAATGTGTGTAAATAGGTATATGTGTTCATATTCCTCCTTTCTTTATGAGATAGGTGGTTGCTTATTATACATATTTTCATCCACCTTAACACTGGTCTTTTAATAAAATTAGTGTTTAGGGATATGTTACACACTTTTGTCGTGGCTCAACCTGCCCCCTGGCTTGCTTCTTACTTAGGGACACATGCTAAAGCAGATACCCAATGGCAAGGGCACGGATGTGCTCTAAAGGGAAATGGGCCTGGGTTTGAATTCCAGCTCTACCCCTTACTTGCCTTGTGACTCTGGGCAAATATATTAACCAATCTCATTATTTTTATCTATAAAATAGAAACAGTAAAACCTTCTTAACGGGGTTATTGTGGATAATGCAGGAAAAGTACTGATTACCGTGCCTAGTCCATGCTAAAGTTTGGATAAAGGTGAGTTGTTTTCAATTGTGTTATTATTATTAGCTCTGGGTTTTCTTTTATATATTTGTCAACTTGATGGTTCTAAGAATCTTACAAGTACAGTACTGAACGTGATTTACCGTCCTTTCTAGCTCCTGAGGGAGCAGACATCTCTTGGCCCAAATGAGCACTCAGAACACTGAATGCTGTTAGGGCTGTTCGGATACTACTCGGCAATCAGAGACCGCCTCCTTCCGACCCCAGCCCAGGCCCCTCCATTCTGGCCAGCTCCACAGCACTGTGTCCTGTCCTGCAAAGCCAATGCTATTTTTGTTTGTTTGTTTTGCCTTGCCAACTTTCCTTCTTGGCTCAGTTCTTTCCTGTCCCAGGCTATATCATCCCTCCAGAAGCTGCTTCCAGACCTTTGCTGCATTCCTGAGGAAGGTTCTATTCAAACTTAGGACTCTCTCACTCTGTTCTCAGGGCCTTGGGACTCATGTTAAGAGTTCTGTCCTCTTTCTTTTCACTGATCTCGAGGCTTTATTACTGTGTGACATCACCACCACTCTGCCATTGAGTCATGGCATCCTTATATCAGTACCTCATTACCAAGTTAACATGATTACACTGTCAGGTTGTCATTTTATTGCTGGGATGTATGCCTTGTTACAGTCATTTCAACACTGATTCACTGCAATCACTGATTACATGGTTACCTCATTACCAAAATACAGCCCATACTGTTAACCAATATATTGACTCATAATTTCCTGGTTGATATTAGTAAATTGTCATATGGTTATTTTATTTCTAGATTACATTATTACATATGATGATTATTATTATTACGTTATCACTTGTATTTGATGACATATCTTTACTGCATTATATGTATCATTGTAGGATTACCTTAAGCGTTATACTATTGTAATTTGTCACAAAGTTACACTGGCTTATCCAAACTGATATGCAAATTTGGAGGATAGGTGGGAAAGCAAATGTAGGAAGGTATAGCTCCTAATTCTACATCCCAAGGCCAATTCACACCCCTGAGCTACTGCTCTTTAATTCTGTCTATTGGACATCGTGCCCAAGCATGCCAAACTCAGGCATGTAGACAAAGTCACGTTCATTGTTTCTAGTACCAAGTCAGCCTCTTGTCTTAACACTGCTGATGGCCTCATCAGCCATCCAGGCTCTTGGAACACAAACCTTGGAGCCAATCATCTTTTGTTCTCTCTCTCTCCCTCACCTTCAGATACAATTGGCAGCCAAGTCCCGATGTGCTATCTCAATGAGGCTGCCACCAGGCCTTCCTGAACTTCTTGGAGAGAAGATCCCTCTGCTCACCTCATCCCCTTCTGCTTGTCATGGGAGACTTCTCTATCACAAACCTTCTTTCCATAGGTCAACTTCTCTCTCTCTCTCTGTCTCTCATAACTCTACCAGCTTCCTAATGATCTCTTTGCCTCAACTTTTCCCTTTAATCACCCTGTTTGGCAGCCTGAATTAACTCTGCAAATAAAACTCTGCATCTGGCCATCGTCAGAAGCAGTCAATGACAGGAGAAAGGCCAAACTCAGCCTGGCATTCATTGCCCTTCACAAACTGGTCTCCCTCATCCCTCTCATCTAATCAGTATCCAAGTCCTGTCAGTTCAACCTTTGGGAAGTATAGCAAAATCATATTTGGAAAGTTCTCTTTCCAACTTTTTTACCCCTTCCTTCTCTGACCAGCCCCATGCTTCAGCCAACCCATGTCTCTGCACAGAGCATGCTTCTTCCAGACTCTGGGCTTTGCTCTTCTAGGAAGTCCTTCCAGCCATTCTCTTGACCAATCTAACCTCCAGCTCTCGGCAGCTTCATCTGAACCCACCTAGCATAGCTGGTTTGGGTCAGTCTCAGGGGCTCACAAGTATCCTGAGGGTTTCCCATCTCCCCAGTCACGCCAGCATGTCTTGGGCTTCCAGGAAAGATCTGACTCTGAGGAGCTTGGCCCCAGAGTCAGGCTAGGGATAGAGTCAAGACAAGGTTAGGCTTTTATTCATTAATTTATTTATTCAACAAATGCTTTCTGATATCCATTAAGTGCCAGGTTAGAAGGATAAGGACATGGACTCCATTCTCATGAAATTAACATTTTGGTGGAAAGACAGACAATGCATAAATAAGGTGACATGTTGATGAATGGAAGTTTGGGAGCTATACAAGCACATCAAGGGGTCAGGGAAGGCTTTCTGGAAGGAGTAACATTTAATCTGAGATCTCAAAGATGAATAGCAGTTAGTAAAGTTAGTTGGCGGAGGGCGTCACAGGGTAGAAAGACGTTTGTAGGCTGGGAGAAAAACCAGAAAGGGAGGTCAGTGGGACTCAGAAAGGGAGGACGGTAGAGAAAGCAAGGGAAGCATACTGGAGGTGAGGCTTGGACTTTGTGCCTTGAGAGTCAAGTCAAAAGTTTGAACTTGACACCCTGTGGGTCCATGGTGGTCCACCAAAGAGTGTCAAACTGGAAGGTAGTGTGTATGTGTATGTGTGTTTGTGTGGAGGGGCACAACAGGATACTACTTGTATTTTTAAAGATAATTGTTAGTTGTTAGCAAGAGCCTAAATCAGGAGTTCAAGTGGAGTTGCTGATGGCTCAGCCTTGGGTGGTGGTCAGGAGCTAGAAGCAACTGGCCCAGATTTCATATGTTTATGGGAGGCTGAACCAACCGGACTTGGATTCTGGTTGGATGAGAGGTATAAGGGAGAGGAAAGAGTCAAGGACAACCAGTAGGATTCTGACTTGAGCAGTTGTGTGAAAGATGGTGCCATTCCCTCACACCAGGATCAAGTGGGACAATCATATCTTGGGCTACCCACAAAGAGTTACCCAAGATGGCTGAGGGTAATGATGGAGGAGTACAGGGAGTTATGGGGCCTAACCCAGTCAAGAGGTCAAAGAGGCTTCCTGGTTGGCCTAAGCTGATGACAAGACCTGACTAAATGCACCTGAGGGTCTACAATATGAAGTTGGACATAGGATTGGGATGTGGAAGGATGTGGAAGCGAGGAAGCAAGAGGCCTGAAGACTTGGAAGTGGACTCAGGGTGGCCCAAGTCCTGGGTGACTCCAGCCTTGGTTGGTGACAGATGGCTGGGCTGGGCTGGGCTGCCCTCTCCTCCTCCGATAATTAATCCCGCGCGGGGGCCGCGGGCGATGACAGGGCTGTCTAGCGTGCACTTAAGCATTAAATGACCAATTTCTGTCAGACTAACTTCCCCAGCCTCCCTGTCCCCTCCTCTGCCGCCCACCCCCCGCCTGCACCCCCTCCCTCCGCTCCCTGCACTCTGAGTTTTTCAGCAACTGATGGCTCCTGGTTCATTTCTGTGGAATTAATTGGTCCCTGAATGAATTCTGTTGACAGGGCAATTTATCATGTGTTTGGGCTGACAGTGCGGGTGTCGGGGGGTAAGGGGGTGGGGAGACGAATGGGAGATGAAGGGGAGGAGGGGGTCTGGATTGGGGTGAATATTGACCATAGATGGGGGCCCGAGAGGTGCCATCCCAAGGGCTTGGGGTGCCATAGGGCACCCCCACTCATGGCTTCATCCTTTGCTATACATTCTTGGTCCCAAAAGTTTGAGAGAAAACTCCAATTGGAAAGCACCCTCAAACTTTCCCTGGCTTCTCCCCAACTCTTCAATCATCTCAAATGGGGGTGTCTTCCTTGGGAGAATTTAGTACTACCCTAAATTAACCCTCTGAAGGCGAAAATGAGGCCTGGGGCTCTGGGAGAGAATAAGGGTGTGTGTGTGTGTGTGTGTGTGTGTGTGTGTGTGTGTACATGCACGCGCACGCTCATGCACTCAAGGAGCAAAGGACTGATTAGTCTGGGGGGTAAGGGGGCTGGTCCCCAGGGAGTTGGGCGCTCAGCCGGCCTGACTAACAGGGGCCTAAGGGACTGGCTAATTAGGGTATTGGGATGCTTTGGGCAGGTGGGGGTGTGGGGGGAGGCAGAGAATGTAGTTGGCCCCAAATGGCTGCTTCCTTTGTCTTCCTCCCTTAGTCCCCCACCTTGCACCCTCAATGGGCTCCACCACTCTCCTGTCTCAATGCTTGCAGCCCCTATCTCTAGAGACCTCTTGGCAGACACTGGGAAGAGAGATAGGAAAAGGCCGTACTAACTCCCAGATGGGAGAGATGGCAACAAATAAATAAATCCATGCCTTCTCCTTCTACAGTTCAAAAAACCCTCCTCCATCACCTTCACCATCTGAACATACCTACTTGACCTCCACAGAGGTTTCTTGAATTCTCTGGCTCACAGAGATTGCCTGAGCACCTAGAGTTTATAACTGTAGAAGCCTAGAATGTCAAAGTGGGAAGGAGTCCTGGAGGCCATCTGGGTTTTACACATGAGGAAACTGAGGCACAGAGAGAGGAAGGGCCTTATTGGCCCTTTTAGACCCAATTTTTGCATCCCTTCTGCTCTTGGCTTAGAGATGCCTCCATGCACACATGCTTGTTGTTCTGCCTCTAGGTTGCATATGGGGGCTGGGAATTCCTTGTGGGGGAGCGCTGGGAGGATGGGTCTTCTACAGACTTCTCCTTAAGGCAGTTGAGGTCATGCCTGGTCACTTGGGGATGGACAGTCACAAAGATCAGATCATGAAAATGGGCCTGAGTGGCTGCTGGGGTTCTTTCAGGTAGGGAGGCCACATGGAGGAGGGGGATGTGGATCAGATCAGAAAGGGAGGAGCAGTGCAATCTTGGGAGGGGGTGTCCAGTTGCTTTGTCCTGACAGATGGAACCAGCCTGGCCAAGGGGAGCCAGAGATCTACCACCCGTGTGTGTTCTCTCTGCTGCTGGCTGGCAACACGCTCCTGCTGTCAGACAGCCTTCTGAATCCCCAGGAGATTCTTCTACAACTCTACCCTCCTCAAGGCTGGGCCCAGCCCTGCTCCCCACACTCTGAGCAGACAGAAGTTGTGCCTCCTAAATTCCCTCTGAGTAACCCCGGCAGTTCCCTTCCCCTTATGGCCTTCCGCTCCCAGTAGAATTCTCTGGGTCCTCCCCACCCCTCACCCCTATGCCTCTGCCCCATTCTTTCAGACCTCCTTCCATAAGCCTCTCACATCCATCTTCAAACAGCCTCTCTTCACCCCCTACCCCTGCCTTCCACCCTCTGCCTCAGCCAGCAGGCTTATCCACAGCCCTTAGCCTGAAAGAACATACCCTTGAACTCACCAATCACAACGTCTCAAGCCTTTTCCTCTCCAAACCTTTCAAAAGAATTGTTTACACTCTGTCTCCAGCTTCCTCAGGTCTTGGCCACATCCCCTCCGCCGTCCCCACCCCAGTCCTCCCTCCACCTTCAAAAAAACACTAGCTTTCTGGTCACCACGTATCCCCTATTCACCAAATGCAATGTCCTTTTCCTTAGTCATACAGCAAAAAACCAAAATTTGGTGTATTCATCAAACAGCTATGCCTATACATGCCAAGGACCTGATTGTCTCTTTGCATTTTTTAATTTAAATTTCATTTTTTCCCAATAAAGTTAAAATTACATTAAAAGGGTATATACCCAGAGATACCTTACTCCTTTGGGTCTGCATCTACACTGTTCCCCACACAGGGACAGCTGTTTTTATTAGATTGGTGTTTATCTTTCCAATGTTTATGTATATAGAAGCAAATGATTTCTATTTTTCCTTTTTCTTATACAGTGTGTCTACTGCTCGACACCTTTCTTTTCTTTTTTGCTTAAAAATATAACCTCATCATTTTTCCATGCCAGTGTCCTTCCTGAGTGAATCCTGAGTGTAGACCGCCATTATCTCTTGCCTGGGCCACTGTAGTACAGGCCTGTCTGTACCCAATGTCTCTTCTCATATCCTACTCCTCACATCATGGACAGAGAGCTCTTCCAAAAACACAGGCCCATTAAGCCATTCTCTCTTGCTCAAAAAATTTCATGGCTCTCATCGCCTATAGAAAAAAAAATTTCAAAGTTCTTAACAGGGCATTTGTGCACTCTACAACTGTGTAAGTCAGAACCCTTTCAGTTGCAATTGACAGACATTCAACACATTTGCTTAAGTGAAAGAAAGGAGAAAGTACTGGCTTAGGACCCTGGAAGTCCAAGAGTGGTCTTGGTTCAGGCCTAGCCGGCTCCAGAAGCTTGGATAAAACCAGCAGAACTCTTTCTCTCTACTTCTCAGCTCTGTGTCCCTGCCTGACTCTGAGTGGGTCTGCTTTCTCCACATGGTGGGTGGCAGTCCTTAGGGGTCCAAAGCCCTTATCACTTGAGCTTATAGGCCGAGAGAAAAGAACTTCTCTCTTCCAGTTCCCAATGATGAGCCTTCTGACAAGACTCTGTTCCTAACTTGAGGACTATGTGCTTTGGACAAGGACATGAGGTCCTCATTGGCCAGATGTGGGTCTCAGGCCCACAGCTATGGTCAGGGGTTGCTAGGACACTCTGATCGACAGCCCCATAAGCACTGTACAGGATGGTGGAGGGGCAGTGTCCCACTGGATGAAGAGATGCATCCTCAACGCCCCCATGGGGACAACGGTGGCCAAGAGTCACCCTAGGTAACGGAGGAAGTTGTTCAAGGAGTTCTGTGATCACATCAAACCCCTGGGCTGTGAGAGAAGTAGGAACAGCCTCTGCCCTTTCTCACTTCTTTCTTAGCTACTCGGCTGCTCTCTGGGGGTCATCCTCCTCTTCTATGTGACTGAGGGTTCCTCTCATCTCTCACTCTTTACTGTTTCTCTCCCCTGCCTCAGCCCCCTGCCTACTCACAATTTCTTGTTCTCATCACCCCATTCATTTATTTGTCCATCACACATTTGCTGAGCATCTGTGTGCCAAACACTGTCCAGGCATTGGCGATACAGCAGCAAACAGATCACACAAAAATCTGCTCTCACGGAGCTCACATTCTAATGGGAGAGGGCAAGACAGAAGCCAATAAAACACAATCTTTCAGGTGGTGGTAAAGAGCATGGAGAAGCAGAGGGATGTTTAAGTTGGTCGGGGAAGGCCCTGTTGATAAGGTAACATTGGAGCAGAGTCCTTAAGGAAGTGGGGCGAGTGTCAGGGGGTATTAAGCACATCAAGTGCAAGTGTCTTGAGAAGGCTCATGCTTGGAGAAACCAAAGTACTGTGCAGGGGTCAGCAGGCTCAGAGCACAGTGAGCTAGAGGAGGTAATGGGAGGTGACTTATAGCAGCGGAAGGGATGTGGGGGCGGGGAGAGAGCCAGAATGTGCAGGGCCTTATAGGTCAGTTTTAGGATTCTGACTTTGACTCCACAGGAGAAGGGGAGCCACTGGAAGGCTCTGGGCAGAGGAGGGACGTGGTCTGCTCTACATTTTGGAGCATGAGTCTGGCTGCCTGGGGGAGAACAGCCTGGGGTGGGTGGGGCAAAGATGGAAGCAGAAAGACTGATGAGAATGTTCTTTTGTAAACCCAGGTAAACGATCTTAGTGGCGTGGACTAAGCGCAGTGCGGGTGGTCCGAAGCGGTCCAATTCCATGTCTGTTTTAAAGGTAGAGCCGTCTGATTGCGCCAGTGGATCAGAAGTGGAGTGAGAAAGATGAGGGCGTCAGGGAAGATGTGAGTCTTTGGCTTGAGTGGTAGAATGGAGCTGTCCTCCACGGAGACGGAGACGGAGACGAGGAAGACTGGGGAATCCCCTCAGGGCCTCCGCGGGGCTTTGCTCCCCACGGGGAATGTCCCCATTGTCTCCAGCGTCCTGTGTGCTGTCCTGATTGGCTCGGCTTGGATTTGTGCTAGAGTCCAATTCACGTAGCAGAGTCATTGGTGCAAATACAGTGTCTACATGCACAGGAGGGGCGGGGAGCGGGGCAGCTTCCCTAAAGGGGCCGTGTAGGTGATGGATACCATTTTGACATTTTCCAGCACAGTATCCTGGCTCTCAACTACTTTTATGCTTCATCTCCCGCCATCTCCCTCCACCCCCCCCCACCCCCCCGTCTCTTCCCAGGAACCTGATTCTCCAGCCACATTCTATCTGGTATATTTCCATGCCTCTATGTCTTTCCTCCCGCTGTTCCTTCAACCCAGGACACCTTTATTCATCTGTTTCTAATTGTCATACTTGGTGCACCTCAGCTGGGAACTCTGTGGGGTGGGGCAGGGACAGGACCTGCCAAGTCAAAATTAGGTGAATTCTGGGGGATACTGAAACTAGAGAACGGGCCCTCTTGGTGTTTGGGGTGGGTAAATGGGGCTGCAGTTAGAACAGGAAACTGGCCAAAGAGGGCGGAACTGCTTGGGGGCCCCTCAGATTTCCAAGTGGAAATCAGTACCTCAGGAGGGGCACAACGTGAAAGCTTCTAGGCAAAGATGGTCACTGTAGACAATGGGATCCTCGCTGTCCAACTTGGTCTGAAGGTGACCAGAATAGAATAGAAGGCAAGGGGTTCTGGTGGGACCCAGGTAAGGGCTGGCTTCTAATTTAATGAACCCTGGGAAGGTTTCCCAGTCTAGGGGCACCTGGAGGCAAAGCCAGGTACTAGGGGCCCGGTAGCCTTCTACATGATGAGAGCAGCATTGGCTGGGCCAACTCAGGAATTTCCAGGAACTCACCCACTGGGCATCAGGCAATAGCTAGGGGTTCTGCTGGATGGATGTCCTGGGTCTTGATGGATTCCAAGCAGGATCTCCCAAGTGGGGTGTAACTTTTCCAGGAAGTACAAAAGAATCTATTTAGGCATGAGATGAGACCACTGGAACTTCTCTTTCTATGTATTCCAATCGCACCCTTTTTCTTTTTTTTTGCGTGCTATGAAATTCATAACGTTAGTCCGGTAGTACATTTACGGAATTTGTAAATAAGGAAATATACCTATATTGGGGGTACACGTTCAGAATTCTTTTTGCCAATAGATGTGTATGATCAAAGAAGTCTGAAGACCATTCTTCTAGGAGACTCACTGCGCAGGGTGGAAAATCGGGACTGTCATTTGCTGAGATGGGGAATAGGGAGGAGACCTAGGTGGAGAGGGACAAGAGAGGGGATAGCCTTGATTAGGGGCTTGCTGATTTGTTGGGGATCCTTCATATCCTCCTGAAGTCCCATGATGTGGGTGAAGCTGGGCAAATGGGCCGGGGGAAAGAAAGGCCCCTGGGATCCTGGTGGGAAGGAGGTGTCCGGGAGATACCAGCCAAGGGAGAAGGTCACTCCTTAGTCTGCCTCCAGGCCTTGGTTGCCGTCCTTGGCAGCTCAGAGTTTCAATAGTCTTTCAAGTGAGAAAAGGCAGAGTTGGGGGCTAAAGGCCGAGAAAGAAAGTCTCTGTGAGCAGAGAGACCAGGTGGAGGCTGTGGCCTTTGTGGCAGGGCTGGAGTTGGGAGGTTGCTGGAGAGATAGAGGGGGTACCCCTTTCAAGTACCTCAGATGCAGCCTGGACAATCCTGGACAATCACTCCATCCCTCCCCAAAGCAGGAACAGAGAGACACAGGGACGGACGCACAGATCCTTGCCCGGACAAGAACAGTAAGAGTGTCCGAAAAAACGAACTGTTCTCCTACTTCTCCACTACCAGACCCTCCCAGGGCCGTACAGACCCACGGAAACATAAATAGAAGCCACCGACAGACACACAGACAGAAGCGCCTAAGCGCCCTCTCCGGGACAAAGCCAAGGGCACATGAGGTCTGGTGAGCGGCAAGTTCTCCCTGAGTCTCCGCGGGTCTGGGCACTGTCCAGGCCTGGAAGTAAATGACCGGCGAGGAAACTCGTGGCAGGCGTCTGTGGCCTCCACGGTCGCTGTGTGGACTCAGGGGATAAAAATGCGGCCGAGGGATGAGCGGAGGAAGGAGCGGGCACAGCAGGCAACCCCCACCCACGGGTAGAGCGCCTCCGACGTTGTGTTCCGAGAGCCTGAACCCTCCTCAATCGGGGGGCGGGGAGAGAGGCAGGGTGACCAAATAGGCTTGGTATAGACGCCTAACTCGAAGTTACCTAAGTTTCGGAAAGCGAAACTCCTTGCCCCCAGAGCGGGGCGGGCGGTGGGGGTAGCTACTGAAGGGAGGACTCATCTGGGCCTTTGCTGGATTTCAGCCATCACGAAAGGGTCTTGGCAAAGGGGTGACAGGGAGGTCACGGTTGGAGGATCACTGAGTCAGGTATTTGGGGTCGACCAGTGTGAGAGGAGGCCTGTCCCAGAGACAGGGAGAGACAAACCTGGAGCCATGGGGAGTGCCATACAAAATTTTATTATTATTATTATTATTTATTATTATTATTTATTATTATTTATTTCTCATGTGCACAAAAAAAAAAAAAAAAAAAAGAAGAAAAGAAAAGAAAGAAAAAGAAAAGAATCAAAACGAACCGACGCGCTGAAAGTGGCTAAGGAGACCAGAGCTGTCGGGGATCTCTCGAGGGTTTGGCTGGGTCCTGGGTCTGGGGCCCCTGCCCGGCCAGGCCAGCTCCGCGAGGACTGGGAAGGACCGGGCCTCGGAGTTTGAACCTCAGCGCCCTCGCCGCCCCGCTCGGGCCACTGGAGCCTGGCCGGGCGCCGGCAGTTCCCTTCAACTATTCTCTTTTCTCGTTTTCCTTTTCAAATAACAAGGCTCGAAGGGGAGAGAGATAATCTGGGCGAGGACTCCAAGCCTTTTCGGATTTGTTCAAGGATTTTTATTTATTTATTTATTTATTTATTTTCACTTTTATTGACTTTGTTTCTGTTATTTCGAGTCGTCACGATCCACGGGTGAGGAGACATGCAGGGCGCATCGCCGCTACCGAGAGAGCAACTACGGGGCGGGGCGGCCCAGGGCGCGCGGGGCACGGCCGGAGGGGCGAGCCCGGGGCTGGGGTCGGGGGGGGGCGGGGGGGGGCCACCTCGGGGCTAGCCGGCGAGGGCTAGGCGGCCGGGCCGGGGCTGGGGGGAGAGGCCGAGGGAGGGGCGGAGACAGAGACAGAGACAGAGACAGAGACAGAGACAGAGGGGGAGAGAGGCGGGGACGAGAGAGATGGAGAGAGGGGGAGAGATGCGGAGGAGAGAGACGAGGAGAGCGAAAACACGGAATTACAGAGAAATAGCCAACGAAACAGAGGCAAGAGGAGTCCACAGGACCATGTTCGTCGTTTTGCATAGAGATTTCTTTTCTTTCGTAATTTTTTTTTTTTGTAACATAAAAAATGCCCCCCTCCCCCGGGACGTGCTGTGCTTTAGTAGGCGTGTAGCTGTGTCCCCCCCTCCCCCCCAGCGAGCGGCGACTCTCACAGCACAGACAGAGGGGCGTATCTACAGGCAGGGCGGGCGGGCAGCGGGGACTCTACCGGGCGGGGCGGGGCGGAGGGGCGGGCTTATATACATCGGGGTTCGCCTTCACACGACACACACCGTCTTTTTACAAAGCAGCAGCCTGTTGGGTTTCTGTTTTGTTTTGCTTCTCCTTTTTGGAAAGACCATCATATTAAATGCAGACTTTTCGCGGTTCTGTTCAGTTCCTGCCGGAGGAGGAGGCTGGGGGTGGGGGTGGGGGTGGGGGTGGGGATGGGGCGGGCGGCCCTCACCCCCACCCCGCCGCAGCTCAGACGCCGGCTCAGAACCGGCTCCTACCACCGGCAGATCGCGAGTCTGTGTCGGGGGAGGGGACGTCCAGGAACGGCCCGGGAAGACCAGTGCCCGCGGCCTACGGAAACTGGTCCTGCAGCGGGCACTGGAGAGCCTCCGCAGGGGCGAGGAGTTAGGAAGGAGAGGTGCAGAGTCGTGGGGTGAGAAAAGGACAGGCAGGGGGGAAGAATGGGAGGGCCGCAGATGGAAGAGACGCTGAGGTAGGGGCGAGATGGGGCCGAGAGTCTGGTCACTAGTAGGCGTGCCCTGGGGAACCAGGCGGTTCAGGTGGAAGAGGGTAGAGCCAAGAGTAGGGCTCGGTGGGTGCGCGCTGCTGGGGCCTGCGTGCCTTGGGTCCCAACTTCGGAAAGACCTGATGACCCCAACCCCCGTCCCAAGAGCCCGGACCCCACGCCATTCCTTTCCGCCTTCTGGGGTAGGGCACACTCGGAAGGTGGGGGCAGTCCGGCCGGCGGGAGCGTAAGGACTTTTCCCCGAGGGTTCGGCAGGGGGCTCTTCCTCCTTCTGCAGAAAAATCGTTTTGTTCTTAATTTCCTTCGCCCAGTCCCTCCAGCGAAGCCTCCAGGCGCCGGAGCGTCCGACGCGGGCTGCTCCGGGGCTGGGCCGCGCTGCAGTCCGCGCTGATTGTGTGTCACAGAAACGTGTCCCCCGCGCGTGGCGGCGGGCCCGGCCAGGGTGCCGCGGTGTGGCTGGTCCGCTCCGGGGCCGGCTCGGGCCAAGTCGGGGCGAGCTGGGTCGCGCCCTCCTCTCGACGCCGCGCAGTCCAGGCAGGCGGGGAGGGGCGGCGGGCGGGGTTGGGGGCGGCGGGCCCGGGCCTGAGGGTCCCGCCCGCGGCTCCACCCGTCCTGTCCGGCCTTCGACGGGGTGGTGTGAAGGGCTGCAGGGTTCCTGGGGTGGGGGTGGGGCTGGGGCGGTGGCCGGGTGGCATCGCGTCGCGTCGGTCCTCCCTCCCTCCGGGGTGGGCGGTCAGACGGGGACGATGTGGAGGCCGAAGCTGTCGGCCTGAAGCTTGATGTGGTCCCCGCGGTAACTAGTGGCGGTCATAGGCAGCGGCAGCAGCGGCAGGGGCGGAGCCCCGGGGGGCGGCACTATAATAATAAGGGGAACCTGGAAGTTAACACAGGAGAAGAATGGGCTGGGTGAGAGGACAAACAGGAGAACAAAAAAGGAAAGAAAAGCAAAGACCTCCCCGGGGCTGGGGGCTGGCGGGATGGGGGCAAGGGAGACCTCGGCTGGGCTGCTGGGCCGGTTGCCCCCATGAGAGCTTCATTCACCGATGGGAGAGGGGCCCGATCAATGGGTGACCGCCCCCGCCCGACTGGGGACTTTCCAGGGGGGCCGAGGGTGGGGGCGGCGCAGAGCCTTCTAACCCCCGGGAAGGGAGAGGAAGGGAGGGAAGGGACGGGAGGGCGGGCGTCCTCTAGGGATCCCGGGGCCTCAGTGCTGCACTAACAGAGCCTGCCCGCCCGGCACCCAAAGGGCGGGTCGAGGGGAGCGAGACCGGCGTCCGGAAGCAGCCCGGCCAAGCCTGCCCGCGGGCTGACGCGCTGAGCCGCCGGCCAGCCAGGTGGCGTACTCACTTAGTAAGGCGGGGTTGCTGAATCTCCAAGCCTCGTTGTAGGCCGTGTACTGGGGGTGGCTGTACGGGTTGCCGGAGAACTCGCTCCCTGCGGGAGGGTTGGGGAGTGGGGATCAGACCAGCGCAACGCCCGGGCGGACCCGACGTGCCCCGCCAGCGGCCTCCCCCGGGCCCGAGGTGCAGGTGCGGCGGGCAGGACAGAGGCAGAGCAATCCACTGGGTCTGCGTGGGGAGAGCCGGGGGGGGGGGGGGGGGGGCCGGCGGGTGCAGAAGCACCGACCGGCCTCGCACATGGGCCTGGGGGCTCGGGGCTCCGCCGCGGAGGCGCTCTGGGTCACCCAGGGAGGGTTTGTTCCGGGTCCAGGCGCGCCTACCCCGCTGCGTTGGGGTCTAGGGCCTTTTTAGTGGATACTCTGGTTCTAGGAATCGTAGCCCCCACGGGATGGAAGCCGGGGAGGGTGGTGAAGAAAGGCCCTCGGGACACTTTGTCCCAGATAGTCCTGAGAATGGCATCTCAGCACGGTGCCAATGCAAGGGGTGGGGGTTTCTGCTGGGAAACACCCCCACCCCCCCCCCCCCCCCCCCCCCCCCCCGCCTTTCCCTGGAGAGATTCGATAGGCGGGCCACGCAGCAGAAGGAGGCGGTGGGAAGCAGGGGGACAGCCCGCCGGTCCGCGAGCGGTTAGCGGAGGGCCCCGTGGGCTGGGAGCGGACGGAAGCTGCTTCCCTCCCTCCGCGGGAGAAAGGCCAGGCCTCCGGGTTTCCCCCTCGCCCTTTCTCCTGTGTGATGACCCCAGACTGTTTACAGTGATCCCTAACCGCGGGTTAAGTAGAGGAGAAGGGGCCCCTCTCCGAGAGGGAGCTGGGGTGGGGGTGGGGGATGCAGCCACTGGAAAGCCTGTTTATTGACGAGGAGGGAAAGCATGCGTGCAGCAGGATAATGAGCTTCTGAGCTCAACTGTGACCAAGAGGAACTGAGCTATCTCCTTCCCCATCGCTAATGAAACAAGTGTAATTTCCTCATCAGCACTAGATTCTGTTTAACGACTCCCCCCTTGCCACCATGAGCTCTCTGCGGCTCCCCTCATCCCCACCTCCTTGCAGGCTTCCCCCCTCCCTCACCCCCACCTCCCTAAGACCTTCTCCAGCCTCCACCTGCTCACTGCTGGGACCTTCCCAGAAGAACCTCCTTGTCCCCAACACTCCTACCCACGCCCCTCCAGATCTGGCCAGGAATCCCCTCACCTACACCTCCCAGCTTTCCTTAGCCAGTTCCTCTAACTCCCTTCAGCCCCTATGGGGGTACAGCACCCCGGGGCAGTCTTCCTCTTTGCCACCGCCCTTCCCCCCCACGCTCTGCCTCCCCAGGGCTGCCCCTGGATGCACATCCGGGAGTGGGGCCAGTCACCCTCTTCTGTCCTCCCCCACCGTGAGGGTTGTGTGTCAGGGAAAGGACACACAAGAGGGCAACCAGCAGGAGTGGACTGCAGGCCCAGCGAGTCTCACCCTCTTGAAGATAAGAGGGTTTTTTGGTGTGTATACGAACAGAAGCTTCAGCTCTCTGGCTTCAAGCCAGGCTCCCAATCTGGGATGGGAGGTTGGAAAGAGCACAACCTCCAGCTACAGTCCCCAGTCCCTAAATCCGGCCTCTGCCTCTCCGATCCACACAGTCCAGACCCAACCCCTCCCAGGAGCAATGAGGAGACGTGGTTCTCTAGCTTGTCTCTCTGAAGCCAGAGTCTCTCTGGATCCTGCCATAGCCTGTCTTCTGTTCCCCTTTCCTTAGGGACTAGCTCCCTCCTCTCCCTGGGGTGGGGTCAGTTCACACTGGTTTTCCCTGCGGGTTGGTGTGGACCAGGGTGGCTTTGTCTGAGTGACCGACAATGCCCCTGGAAATGGTTCTGGGCTCCAGGTTTCCATGGAAACCAGGGCAGGCCCTTCCAAGCAGTGTCAGCTGGCTGGGGTGGGCTGGGGCACGGAGAGAGGAGCCGGGGCACAGGCTCCGCTGGGTGGGCGCCGTGGAGGGGCCCTGGCATATGGTGGGGTGCACGCAAGAGCCCCTTCGGCCAACTCCCTCCCTGGGTTGCTCCTGAGGGAGGACGAGGGACCGACTGCAGCCTCTAGGGAGAGAGAGGGATGGAACAGAAAAGGCTTGGGGGGAGGGGACGTTGGGTCTCCCCCCACCCCCAGCCTCAGACTACAGCCGACTCAGCAGCTCACCCACAGCGTAGTCACCCCCATCTAAACGAGGCAGCTGCACCATTGTCACCTACCAGGCACCATTCCTGCCAGGGTGGAGGTGGGGTAGCTTCCCTGGCCAGTGGGGGGCACGTGAGGGGGGTAACCAGGCAGGGTGGTGCTCGCCATGTCACGACCTAGAAAGACACAAAGGGGAAGGGGTGAGGCCTGGAAGGGAGAGGCCTGCCTCTGCTCCCACCAGGGCACTCCATGGGAAGGACGCTCTTGGCAAGGAGGGAGCAGACACGTGGCAGAAGAGCTGAATGAGCAGGTCCGCGTGCGCCCTTACATGCGTTGAAGCCCGTCAGCTAACGTCTGTCCTATGATCGGCCATGCACCTCTGCTTTTCCAGCACTTTGTGTGTCTCTGTGTGCGTTCGTGTGCCTACGTGTTCGCCTTTGCTTGTGTCCCTTTGTTGCCCAAACCCAGATGGAGAAGGGGGGGGGGGGTGACCTGCTTTTATTCCTCCTCCCCAGCAAGATACTCAGCTGTGGTCTCTCCAGTAGCCAAATGGACCTCTATCATCTTGCTCACCCCGCACCTCTCTAACACCCCATCTTTCCTTCAGACTTGGAGGGTACCCCCACCCCCACCCATTCTGGGCCCGATGGGCATTTCTTGTCCTCTCTCAGTGGAGCTGCAGGTGCTGGGCCTGGCAGGTGTGGAGAGTGGGGGTGGGGGAGGCATCCAGTGGGTTACTTTGCTCTTAGTGTTTACGGCATTTAAATGATATGGGGCGCTTGGGTGGCTCAGTGGGTTGAGCGTCCGACTTTGGCTCAGGTCCTGATCTTGTGGTTCATGAGCTCAAGCCCCGCCTCAGGCTCTGTGCTGACAGCTCAGAGCCTGGATCCCACTTCGGATTCTGTCTCCCTCTCTCTCTGTTCCTTACCCGCTCACACTCGGTGTTGCTCTCTCTCAAAAATGAATAAGGAATTTAAAACATTTTAAATGATAAAAAAAACCATCCCTGAAGTGAATCAGGGGCTTTGAGCCAACAGTTGAAGTGGATCAGATCAAGTTCCAACGAGCAAACCCCTCTCCCCCCACCAACTGTCGGACCTCAGTCTCTGGAAACTTCTACTAGCTAGAGTCTGGAGGGTGGGAAGCAGGGCTTTCCTTCACAGTGTCCTGGAGTGAAGGTAAAGCAAGCCAGTATTAGGGAGCCACCCATGGTTCACAGACATCTCTGGGATGCAGCGACACCTGAGTGGCCTCCCCTTCTTGCCTGTCCCCTCCATCACCATGAAGGGATCACCACCTCCCTTACGTTTTATGCCTCAATCTGTAATGCCAACAATCTGCCCTCTTCCCTCTCCCGCAGTGCCATGCCCTAGAGACAATGTGATGCTCTCCTGGGTCCCATTTATCCTCTCCAGATTCCCCTTATCCTCCTCTTCAGCCTGTCCACTGTCCCACTCCGGTGCCTCTGTCTGACCCTGAGAAGGCAAGGCGTGGCAAGATGCAGGGAGTCACAGAACTCTGCACATCTGGCCCAGTGCGTTTCCTTTTCCTCAGCTCCCCCCCCCCCACCCGCAGCTTTCATCCCCCCTATGGCTATTCCAAAGTGCCCCTCGCTCTCCTGGCCACCCTCTCTGTGAATTTCACCTCATCTCCTACTTTTCTGACCCGTGTGCGTTTCCTCACTTCTCCCTCAACACATCTGAGTGATTCAATTCTCCCAAAGTAAACAGGGCTACAGCTCAGGCTTTTGCATTTCCAGCTGCCTGCTGAACATTTTCATTAGCTGTCCCACTGTCACCTAAAACTGAGCAGGAATAAACGCAGACTCATCTTCCCCCCAATCAGGTCTCCTGACCCTCTTGAAGACCGCCAGACCAAACACTTTAGAATCCTTCTGGATGTATAGCCTTTGTCCTTCCCCTTTAGATGAAGTCAGTCAGCAAGTGTTATCAATTCCCCTTAGCAATGTCTGTAACATCAGTCCCGTCTCCATAGCCTCTCCCACCTCCACAGCTCAGCTCCTGAGCACCTGCCCCTGGTCAGCCACAACAGTGTTTTTGCTTGTATTCCCTGCCTCCACGTTCTTGCCTCTCCCATCTATCCCAAGGGTGGCTGCCTGGCTAGTCCTCATGAAACGTTGCGTTCAACCTATCACTTCCCTTGTGAAGACCGCCACGGATTCTCTGCGGTCCACAGTTGCAATCCACACTCTGCCAAGGCTTTCAAAGCCTCCTGGGTACTCTCCCCACCTGACTTTCTCAGCTCTGATTCTCACTCCACCTGGTTTAGTTGGACTGCTTTCATGGGCGGGTGCGCTGTGGAACCTCTGTGCTTTTGCCGTATCGTTTTGTCTTCCGCATAGCTACCCTCTCCTTCCAGCTCGAGCCTTAAAATGCCTACCATTCTACCCATCAGGGAAGTTTCTTCCTTCCAAATTTCTACAGTGTCTGTGCTGCATGGCTGACCACGACATTATATTTCATAAGGCATCAGACCCGTTGTTTCATAATATGGCTTGCTTCCTCAAATAGACCATAATCAAACTGAGGGCAGGGCCCTGTCTTCTGCTCTGCCTTGCATGGTTGGTAACTCAATAAAGGATGCTCAATAAATATTTACTGATTGATTCTCTATCACTCTGTTGCACTTACAGCCAACGCCAGGCGGGTTGTATTGTTTTCTGACTGTTTCATGTGTGCTGGTCTCCTTTGAAGAGGTAAAGGCTGGGGCAGGATGTCAATGCTGAAATCTGCTTTTTCTCTAAAAATAGTTTGAACAGGCCATTATGAATTTTTAGGGGATGATGAGAGATGACAGTGACTTGTATTGTGACTTATAGCCCATCAAGCAATAGAATGGTTGGTTCTCTTCTCTACTGTCTAATATAGCTAAGGTCTTCTATTTCCTAAAACTCAGGAACAAACAACGGAGCAGAACCATCAGACAAGAGATCACTTCGGACTCCCAGAGAGGAAGCAGGAAGTATCCGTGCCTGCTTTGTTGTGGGTTTTCTTTCATTGACTTCTATTGTCAATAAAAGTTTCACTCCTCCTGACCATCTCTCAGTGGAGTGGGTCTGAAATGGACAAGGACGGCGACATTTATCAACTCCTTGAGAGACTCATAATATGGCATGTGCTGGTCAAAAAGCCCCAAGACAGAGGAGAGTTAGGGAAGATGTAGAGGTTTTGAAATGAGAAAGATATAGAAATCCAATTCCTCCTGGTCCTGCGATCTTAATGCCTGGAAAGCAGCCAGAAAAGTGAAAAACAGGAATCTAAATGCGCCCGAATTCTGATTTTCAGCTGCCTGGTTCCTACAGCCTGCCACACGTGAATTCCTTGTCATCTGAGGTTGTGTCATACAATTCCCTACCTAGCTTCGGAGAAAGGAAGAGAGGCTGGATGCCTGGAAAGGTGTCTCCAGCTAGCCTGGAGTTATCCCCACTGCACTGTTTAGTTCCACTGGCTTTTGCTCTTGCAAAACAGTCAGGCTAACTTCCGGCACACAGAAACTTCTGCATGCTGGAAGTCACCCGCGGAATTGTTCCTTGAAAGACACATTCCCAAATTCTAGTTAAAGAACTGAACCCGGGAAGTGCTTTTCAGACATTTTTAAAATGCGGGAGAAGATGCCCAGGACGAGGAAGAAGCACGCAAGCTTCCTGGTGTTCTGCATACAGCTGTGAAGCTGCTGCCACTGCGGATTCTGAAACATCAGCATCACCACAAAGAGGCGCCCATCAGGACCCCTGAGCCAACGGAGGTGCAAGCCGCCGCATACAAAGCACGCTCAATGGCTTCATTAGTACGCAGGTGACACCAGAAGAGGAGGAAAAAATTGACCAAACTCTCACCAGAGCCATATATTCTTCTGGAACCCCGTTGTCAATAATGGAAAACACGGACCGCAGGAAGTTTTCAAATTACTAAGACCATCGTACCATTTGCCCAGCAGCATTCTTTGAGCAAGCCTCTTTTAGCGAGAGATATGAATGGGTAATGGAATGTATGCAAGGAAGCATCGGCAGAGCACTGCAGACGGATGGACACATGGGAACAGAGAGAGATTCGAGAACTGGAAGCACAACCAACCCCTAAAAACAAAGGAGCGAAAGCACAGAAGGAGGAGAAAACCAGCCACGTGGCGAAACACATAGGTTAGGAAGTACGTGTTACCCAACAGAGGATAGGGAGAGGCAAGAGTGTTTTGCTCACCCACAGTGCCAGTCATGGGACAACAGCACCAGGAATCACAAATGGACAAGAACCCACATGTGACCAGGGGAAGGGGCATTTCGTGTTGGATCCTTGCTTCCTAAGATGACAACGTTTTAAAGATGCAAGAGCCAGGGGCGCCTGGGTGGCGCAGTCGGTTAAGCGTCCGACTTCAGCCAGGTCACGATCTCGCGGTCCGTGAGTTCGAGCCCCGCATCGGGCTCTGGGCTGATGGCTCAGAGCCTGGAGCCTGTTTCCGATTCTGTGTCTCCCTCTCTCTCTGCCCCTCCCCCGTTCATGCTCTGTCTCTCTCTGTCCCAAAAATAAATAAACGTTGAAAAAAAAAAAATAAAGATGCAAGAGCCTTCGAGATGATCTAACGTCCTTGTTTCAAAGTTGAGAAAAAATGGAGGCGCGGAGAGGCATCAAGATTTCCTAATGGGTCTAGCGCTAGTAAAGGAGAGAGCCGGGGTTCGAAGCCGTGTCTGTCCCACACCGCCTTTTAGTGATAACGTGAAGCCAGATAATTCCCAAAAGAGCCAAAGGAGAGGAAAAGAAGTCATCCAACAGGCAAAAGCTCATACTGTCGCCGTTGTCATTAAGATGAGGCAAGAAAAAACAGGACATAAAGAATAAAATACTGACACTGAAAGTCTGTAGTAAAACTCCATGGGGTGGAGTATTAATCTCCTTGGAGAGTTTTCTAAAAAACAAAGAGGCTCTTTAAGAAACAGTAGTAGTCGAGAGTCTTAAAGCACCCAGAAGTGTTAGCAGCACTGTACTTGATGAGGATGTCTTCTCAGTTCAACTGCAGAAGTCCCTGAAGAGTCTACAGCCAATTTCTACAGCAATCACTACATCTGAATCAGACGGTGCACTTTTGTCAGACATTCCTTACCAAATGGGCCAGATCAAATCAACTGTTTTGGAGAATCTAAGTGCAGTTCCTCTTACAAAGCACAGAGAAAAGCAAGGCGAATGACTTTATTAAGAAATTGGAAAATTTCAGTCACCAGAGAATTTATGCTATCTTGTCAGCTCTAAGATTCAAGGGCAGAGTTGTGTTTCTACTTGATCTAGCCTAGCTCGCATTCATCGAACACCGACGACAGCTAGGCACTGTCCGAAACATTTTCTGTGTCTTCTCTCTTTTAATCCTCATATCCACCAACGATGTCGATCTGCTTGTAATCCCCGTTGTATAGATGAAAAACTGAAACTCAGGGGGGCGAAGTGTTATGTTCGAGATTCCACAGAGAGTAGATGGTTGAATCTGGACGACAGAATAACCAGGACCATAGGAACTGATTCTAGAATGGCATTCTTGAGTATTATAGACCCAGAAAATAGGTATTTGGTCCAGGAAGGTAACCTGGGATGATGCTAAATGAATCCTGCCTACAGCAACATCTTGTGGTTCCTTGTTTCTTGCATGGTTCAGGTTCTTTCATTTTCTACAGCAAGGGTTTTAAACTGGAGTTCACTGATCCTGCAGGGACTCCATAGATACGCTTCACAGGGTCCATGTAAAGCTATACATCAGATGTTATGAGTACACATATATAACATCTAGATGGCCTTTATCATATTCGCAAAAGTATGCCTGACTCAGAGATTGAGAAACACTATTTATAACACACCAAACGAACCTCCTTTCTTTGGCCTAAGAAAGACACCGATTTGTTCGAAAGCACTTCAATCGTACCAGTAGACGAGATCCTACAGAGAACAGCAGGAGAATATGTGAGGGAGCGGAGAGTCTTATCTCAAGTAGGGGAAACGTCAGCATCCCGAAGACCCGGGAAACAATAAAAAGGCAGCTGCCCGAGTGGCGGAGGTGCTCGGGCTCAGGGATGACTCAGACCACCAGACTTATTAGACACAGATTTATACAGCCAAAGTTCCAGTCGGTGAGTGTAGGGGTGCTTTTCCGCAGCATCGTTCTCTGAAAATGAGCACTTCTGCCATCCGCTCGACACTGTGGAGGAGCCTAAGGCCAGAAAACATAACTCTTGGTTTACTATCCTAGTCTCAAGTTTTGTCTGCTTCTCATAAGGTACTGACGATGAAGACATTAGATTGCTCCGAGGTTGGCGGTCTGTGCCCGCGTTTGACACAAGCATCCGTAATACTTCCAAGAATGCGCAGTTATTAAATTTGTAATTACCGCCTCAATACACTGCACGTTCACACTGGTGTACCGATTATAATCACCTAATGACCAATCCAAATTTAAATAATATGCTAAAGTAACAAACTTCACATCCGCGAAAGCTGCTTTTTAAGGAGTTTCCCACTTAGTTCGTGCTGTTTCTTATTTCCAAGGTTTCCAAATCCTCCCAAAGGTTCTTCCTTGAGGGCAGAGGTGCCTGCGCGACGGCCGCCAGCCCCGGGCACCGTGCTGGCCCCAGAGCTCTTCATCCTGAGCCCTGCCTACTCTGGGTTCCAGCAGAGGGGGCTGTGCCCGCAGCTCAGGTGGCTGCTCTCCTAGCTGATCTTGCTTCCCACTGACAGCTGGACCTTTAGTCCCTGCGGTGTCCTGGGCAGGGACCCCGCCCAGATCTGTGTGGGCTCCGGGGGGGGGGGGGGGTCTGCGCCCAGACAGCCAACCAGCTGGATACACCAGCCATGCCGTCCCCACCCCTTCCCCTTCCAGCACACTCACTGCCCTCATCTGAGCCCCCCAAGAGGTGGCTTCCCTTTAACTCAGCTGGACCATGGGTGGAGCTACAGCCTCAGGATCCTGGGATAAGGCTAGGGAGTGTTGGGGAGAATCACATTTTCAAAGGCCTGAAAGAGAATCTGGCTATCTCCTGGTCCAACCTCCTTACCTTACAGAGAAGGAAACTGAGGCTCAGAGAGAGGGGAAGACATCCCAGCCCTCTCCTCCCTCACTTCCCCAAGCTGCCTTCTCTGGCTCCTTTAGCAAATCCCAAGTGGAGACCAGGAGTTGGGCAGGTGCTGGCGCACCGCCGCCCCCCACCCCCCGGAGGCGGGCCCAGGCTCACGGATGGGCTCAAGAGCACGAGAGACCCTCGTGCTGGGTGGGCAGAGGTTAAGCCTGTTTGCACAGTCTCCCGATACTCCAGGTCTCCCAGTTCCTCTCCGGCTTTATTTTGTTCTCTGAGACCACTGAATTGTCAGCTCTAATCCTTCCGAAAGCGCAGCGTTTTTCAGGCGCTCTGTGTAAGTGAAACCCTAATCCCAAGGAAAACGGCCACTTAAGCTGCTGGAGCATTAGGCTGCTCTTGGAGCGGGCCGCAGACTTCCTCCCTCCCTGCCTAGCAGCCCAGCCGCCACGGGGGAGGAGAGGAGAGGATTCCAGGCTGAAGGGAGCAAAGCCCTCTCAGAAGTAACAATAGTGGCAAGGCTTGCCTCCCAAAGCTCAGGGGTGAAAAAGTACTGGCTTGTTTGTCCTGAGGCTAATAGTGGGGGAAGGAAAGATTCTGATCACCCTGGGCCAGGTGTGTGAGTGTGTGTGTGTGGGGGGGGGGGGCGGGGGATGGGGGAGCGCGGGGGATAAGGGGGGGTGTTTCCTGTCACCTTGGGGGGTGGCTGGCTCTCTGGGGGAAACAGGCTTTCAGGTCTTACCTAGGTGGCTTTGAGCCCACCAGGACATTTCTGAGCCCTTGGTCCCAAAGCATACCTGGAATATTCATCAGGATACCACCATTTAGAATTTCTGGTTATTCAGAAAAGATTAAGTTGACTGATTTTACTTTTACTTAGCCAAACTTTTCTTCTTAGAAAGGGCCAAATAATGAACAAGCTCAGTGGCAGGGGAGCCCCCTTTTGGGGAATTGTCCTTTGGGACCCCCCCATGCATCTCTAAACATCTATGACAGCTGAAAGGTCCTCTCTAACCCAGCTAATCATGAAGATAGTGCCCAGTGCTTTCTATTAGGCAACTCTTTGTTAGCCTGAGTTGGCTACTATATGCACTTGGAATAAAGATCATTGATTTCTTAAAAATATTTTGAATTCATATTAAAACTGGCCCCTCCTGGGGTGCCTGGGTGGCTCAGTCGGTTAAGCATCGGACTTCGGCTCAGGTCATGATCTCAAGGTCTGTGAGTTCGAGCCCCGCGTCGGGCTCTGTGCTGACAGCTCAGAGCCTGGAGCCTGCTCTGGATTCTGTGTCTCCCTCTCTCTCTCTCTGCCCCTCCCCTGCTAGTACTCTATCAAAAATAAATAAAAACATTAAAAAAAAAAACCTGGCCCCTCTCCCTGGTCTCTACATGGGTCAGCGAACCCTTGCTGTGGAGGATAAAGCACAATCCATCTGGGGTGCTCAGACTTTGGGTCTCTTGGATGGAAGGAAGAGACGAAGGGAGAAGTCAAGAGGAAGGCCCAAGGTATGACCACAGTACTGCATCTTTGTTAAAATACCCTGGAGCCTTTCATACTGTCTTCATATTCCCCATGACTCTCCTCCCCTCTGCAACTCCATTAGCAGCCCACCCTGCACCCCGCTGTGCTTCTGTCCAAGGCACCCTGCTGGGATGGGCAGCCCATCGCCACTGGGATGGCTGGTAGGCACAGACATGGGATGTGGATTGAGGATGAAAATTGGGGTGGTACAGCTTTTATTCTGCTCCAATTTGATCTCACTCTCCCAGTCCTAGAGTGGATTGATGCCCCTTCTTTTCGGTATCCTTTCCCTTTAGAGGTGAACTGGATAAAGGAGGAAGGGGCAGAGCCCTGATTCAATGACTCCCTAAGCTGCAGGCCCAGGGCACCCGCATTATCTGTCAATGTCTCATTGCTATGGAAATGCCCCCATAATTAAATCAGAGCTGAGGTCTAAGGCCTGGAGGTCCTTGGGGATGTAGCCGGAGGCCTCAGGGATGTCTGGAGGAGGCTAGCTTCATACTGTTGGGCCTTCTCAGCCTAAATGAAGAGTCCAGGGCCCGTGGGTGCTGTGCAGAAGCCCTCTGGTCTGGTTTGGCCTCCTCAGCAAAGGGCTCTGACTTGCTGTATGTCAGAAGTTACCCTAGCGCCCTTCTTTCAAGGTTGGAGAGGAACTCTGATGTCTGTGCCCTAAATTCCTCTAGCTAATCAGGGTCTTTGAGCTGACAGACAAGGCTAGGAGACTCCCAGCCTCCTTTAGAAACATTTCTCAGCCTTTATTGCCCTCTCCTCCCCCGGAGGGGCTGGCCAAGAGCTAAGCTGTTTGTTTTATGGAGGGAAGTGCAGTTGCATTGGAAGGGGGTTGTTAACTACAGGAAAGAGGCAGTTTCTGGAGGTCCTCAGGACTCCCCGGTAGGAGGAGGAGGGTTTCCCAGGACGCACACTTCTATCGGCTAAAAAGCCGCTTCGCTCACCATCCCAGATGTGGGCAGGGGGTCTGAGCTTCTGAGAGCCCACAACCCTTTTTCAGAAGCTGAGCCTGCACTGTCCGCACAGGCCTCCAGGACCTGGTGGGGGTGGGGGGGGGGGGGCCCACCCCTGCTTTCCAGCTTTGACCTCTGCCTTATTGACCTCCCCCCACCTCTGCTCAAATTTACCAGCTTCCAGGAGAATCTTCTGCTCCCTCTCTCCCCCGCCTTGAGCAGCATCCACATCTCCTCCTGGGTCTTAGCTATAGATTCCTTCAGAGCTGCAGTCTTAAGGCATCACGAGAAGTTTCTCCCAAACTCTTGGAATAAGACCCCCTTCTCCCCCCCCACTGCCAGGGTAGGGAAGCTAACAAGGCTCTTCTTCTCACCGTGGAGGAATGTATTTTCCTCATCCCTAGCTTTCCAAAGTTCAGACATTTTTTTTCCAAAGAAAAGGGAAGATTCTCTGCTGACCCTTTGATCTGGGAGTTTGGAGAAGCAGCTCTTTCCATGGCGCCTGGACCTCAAAACCATGCGCTATAGGTGCGGTCTTCAGCCTTTGTCCTTTCTGATTTTTATTACCTGACGATTGGCTGAGCAGTGGCGGGGAGGGGCATGTGATATCTAGATCTGTAACAAACACAAAACTGATACTTAACTTTTATCTTTTTAAGACTAAAACATGTTTATTTTATAGATGCTTTTGGACTGCTCTACCATGTCCCGTTCTTGGGGAGAGTAATCGTCCTTTTGATTGCTTCTGCTAACTCTCCCTCACGATAGCTTGTATTCACATGAAGTATGTGGGTTTTTTTTGTTTTGTTTTGTTTTTTGTTTTTTTTGTAGCAAGCTCATCTTCAGTGGCGGAGTCCCAGGGGCCCGAGGTTGGGGACTGCCCCTACAGAGAAGGTCTGCCCTCGTCCCTGCTGGGGTTTCTGAGTGGGTCACTATTCTAGACACATTTTCATGCCAGCTATTGGCTGGGGAGTTCCTGTCACACTCTCGGGTATAAACTTGAACTCTTGAACCAGGGTCAGGCTTCAGGGTGCCATTTTTCATGGAGACCATTTTTCCCCCGTGCTTGCTTCCCTGGACCCACTGGGATACGTTTATGTGTCTCCCTTTCACGGACAGTGTTGTCCTGCTCTGTCCCTGGCTTTATGCGGGGTAATGCTCAGTTCTAGCGTCCTGCTTCTTTTGGACCCAAGGTCATGGCTCCTCTCCGGTGTGTTACAACCCCAACGTCCCCCAGTTAGGGTCCACCTCCAGTGCGATACCCTCAGTCTCTCACAGATCGCCCGGGCTTTGAGTTTCCCTCTACGTCTGGTGCCACAGAGTGAGACTTGTCTGTGTATTAACAATTCTTGTTGTTACATTTTACCCAGCGGTGTTTTGGTGAGCGCAGCCTGCCTGGTTTCTGGACATTGGCCTCATTCCCCCATTACCCCTCTGGGACTAGAAGGAGGGCGGCAAGGATTACGCTCGCGTGCATCTCTCCTGGTGCTTGGTGCTGATGCCCACTAGAGGCCAGTGAAGCCCACTTGTGCATCAAGTCCAGGGGCCGCTGGGTTCCTGGGAGGCCAGGGTAAGCACGGAGAGCCGCCGAACCATCCCTGACTCGCTCCGTTTGGCCTCCAGGGTGGGGAACCTGCTCTCCCCTTCAGGGTGGACTTTCGCCAGGTCAAGGGACTCTCTCAATGCTCAGGCGCGTCTCCAAGGGACTCGGGGAATCCCGAAACTAGTACTCATCTTCTCTCAGATCAACATTGTTGCCAGTGTCCCCTCATGCTCCTCTATGGCTAGAGACCTGGACAGACACAGGAAGGGAGAGGTTGGGGTGGGGCTAGCGGGGGAAGAAGGGCTGTTTCCTACCAGTGGTGGGAGATTTGAAGGCATCGGCAGGCACACAGTTGGAGCCAGAGTCCTCACTGAAGTCCTGACCTAGAGGTCCCTGGGACTACTGAGGGGTCGATGGCGGCCCCCTATGGAGTCCTTTGGAAGGGTGAGAAGTGATAGAAGGCACCAGCCATCAGCCAGCCAACCTGAGGAAGCCTGGGGCCAGAGTACCCCCAACCCACTCTCTCATCTAGCTGGTCCCTTTTTCCTTATCACTTCGGAGACGCTCGGCTCCGTTCCAGACCAGCAGCCTAGAGCAGTGGGCTGGAGAGAAGAGACGCCGCTGAGCTAGAGCAGCCCAGCGGCGGAAGGGAAAGTGGGTGATAAATTTAAATAACCAGCTTGACTTGGCAGCTTGCTGAGTTGTGATGCAGTGAAATTAAAATCTCGGCAGAACTTGCAAACACTACCCAGAAAAATCGGTCTCTCTCCTTGGTTCCAAGATGGAAGGTGGGGAGGGGAGGCTATCAGGCCAGGCCCCAGTCGCTGGCAGCCACCCTTGCTTGCAATGTGATTAGCTGTGTCCTGGCCCACTGGGCCCCACTCTCCCCTCCACACAATAGCCAAGGCTCCTCTCTCCTCTCAGTCCTGACCTTGTGGAACAGCTGTATCAAGTGGCTGGTGAAGTTTGAAATCAGCCTCCAGTGCCAGGAGGTGGCAGGAATATCAATAAGGTCGGCTCTTCAGGTCGGGCTAGGGCCTTGCTGGGCCGGTTTCCTCAGGGCTCACACCTGAAGGTTTCTAGCCTCAGCTGCCTGTCCCCCCCGGGGAGGAAGGCGAGCTGGGTGCCTGAGGCACGGCGGGGATGAAGAGGGTTCCTTGAACACCTTAGCACGCCCAAGCCAGGCTGCGGGCACGGATGACCTCCCTGCTCCCTCCCCTTTAGCACATGCCTGGCTAGAACGAGCCTCCCCTTTCCTTTCTCCACCAAAGCCCTTCATATTCTCCAACCAAATAAGCTTTTCAAGACTCTCCGAGGGGAATTTCCACAAACACACCAAAAGCCTCTCCCGTATCCCAGCTGGGCTTGAAGCTGTCACAGATGCCAAGATCCTTCTAGAAGAACACAGCCCAAGTCCACCTCTCTCGTGTCTGTTCTCCTTGCATCGCTGCTCACTGCTCCCCACAAAGTCCTGGCCCGAAGGCCACCATGCTGGACCCGCTCCTGAGCCGGCGCATGAAGTCTCTGGGCACTGCCCCGTTTCTCACCTTGATAGTACCTCTAGCAATTTCTGTTTGTCCCCATAATAAACACATCGTGAATCATTCATCTTTAATAGATTATGCAAATTAGGAGGACATAAAATCAACAAAGATCAATAACTGCAGCCGTTTAATTGCCAGCAAAAACATTTTAAGAATGAGCATAATCTGAAGCCCTTTCTCGGGTAATGGCACCATTAATCCAAACACTGGATCTTGGCCTAAGTCTGGAAAAATCATTCCCTGCCCCCACCTCCTCCCACCTCCCCTCCCCCACCTCTCCACACACTTCCCTCTTTTTGGTAATTTCCAGTTTCTGAGCGAGTTTCCCGTCATTACCACTGGTGAACAGCTCCGAATGTTAATGGTTCTGCTTTTGTTACTCCTCGCTTGATTGAAATGTCGCATACAGATTGAGATGTTAGTGCTAACTTGCCACCTGGGAATGTCAAGCTGGGTCTGAAATGAACTTTTCTCACACTTGGATCCAGATGGATCAGCCGGAGATGTTCCCAGGCTGAGCTGGGACCGTTCCAGGGCCATGGGGGGGGGGGGGGGCGGGCAGGAAGGCGGGCGGGGGATGCTCAAGGTGGAGGCACTTCTCTGCACCAGCCTGAGTTCTCCTGCAGCAGGAACCCTACCCGAAGGTCCATCTCTCCACCCCAGGGAGCCTCTGCCTTCTGGACTGTGGCCCCGGGCGCAGAGAAGCACAGCTGGGATTAGAGACGAGTCTCTTGGACTCTCTTTTGTCAGCTGCCTGGGGTGGACCACCTTTGGGAAGTGGCCACTGAAACTCTCAGCAGACCGGAAAGGTGGCCCGGCCTGCACCATTGCTCTGCCTTGGGTCAGAACCCCCAGTGGCTCAGAGGACTTCCACGTTGGCTAAGGAGGGCTTGGGTTGAGGCCCAGTTGATAACAGGCAGTGTCCTGACCCACCCACCTGTCACTCCCGAAAGCCCCATCCAGTTCTCTGACACTTCCAGAACAGTCTCTGATTGCCTAGCCAAAGAGCTCCACCCTGTCCGGGCCAGAAACAGTTGTAGCAGGACACCTCTGGAGGAGAAGCTGCGAGAGCTCACAGCAGGGCCCTCCCCAGACCCTAGTTGGAGGCCGTGTGGCCACTCACAGCCCATCTCAGGCCTGAGCCCTGCTCAGATGGGCTCCAAGTCAGAACAGGGCCTGTTCCCTGTCTTTGCCGCTGGCTGTGACGCTGGCTGCCAGGTCCCCGGGCCGCCTCCGCCTGCCTCGCTCGGCAGGTAACGCCTCAGTGTCTCCCAATCCCCACTGAGACCCTTCTCAATCATTCTGTCTCCCAAGGAACAAACGGCACATTGGCTTTAGTGTCTCCAGAATAATTAGGTGAATTTTAATAACACCTCAATGTGTGTTTCTCCCACTTGGGCACTTCCCTGGCCCGGAAAGCCTTCCACAGTGCCAGGCGCCTTCCACAGCCCGCAGCCCGGCGGCCTAGAGCGGCATCGGCTGGCCCTGCGCAGCACCACACTCCGGCCTTCTTCCCGCGAGCTGCCTCCGCCGCTCCTAACCCACGAGAGCGGCTGGACAAATGCCCGCTCCCCCTGCGTTTGACTGTGCGACAGGCCTGACCCTGCCTTGAAATCAAGCCTCAGTCTCTGTGATTTCTCCGGGAAGCGGACGGAGGGCTGGAAGAATCGTGCTTATCTGTAACCACAGAGCTGGATGCCATATGCCACGAAGCCCAAAGCCACACAGCTAACCCAGCTTCCCGGGGGGTAGAGGAAGGCATACTTGGAGACATGGGAGTATGGAGGCTGGACCCTGGGCCTCATGCTCCATTCTCCCCAGCCCGGCCTCCACGTTCTTCTGCACATGTCCTAGCAAGAGGCTAATAACTCTGGGTGCCTCGGTGGAGGCCAGAGAAAAAGGCAAAAGGAGAGCCAGGAGGACGGGCAGAAGGGACCAGCAGTAGCCCCCTCCTCGCTTCGACCTTTCCAGGCAGAGACCCTGACCACAACTCTGTCTCGCCACATCTGCACACATCTGTTCAGGAAGCACCCTGGTTTTCGGAGGCTCGCTCTCTCTCTGCAGATATCATGCCAGGGGGCCCCTTGTCACACTGGGCCCAGATGGCACCGGCTGAGGTGCCCCCACTGCAAGCAGCGCCCCCACCCTCCCAGAAGCCTCCTTACCGGTCACCACGGGGTATGTCTGCGTGCCTGACACGTTGCTGCCCAGCTCGGGGTTGGTGGATGCAGATAGACTCGACTTGACTTCATCAAGCCCAGGGGTCAGGGCTGGGAGGGAGTACTCGTTCCCCTGGGAGAAGAGAGAAAAGCGACAGCTCTCTATTGATGCACACATGCGGAGAAAGGGCTCAGTGTGCAGATGGGGAGGAGGAACAGGGAGCCTTCCCAGATGGGGTGGAAGGAGATGGCCGGGCAGAGGGAGGGGAGAGAGGGAGGGGCGGGCTCGGCGGATGATGGAGAGTTTTGTGTGGGTGGGGGGGGGGGGGGGCGGGGGGCGCAGACCGGACTCGGCGTAGCTGTTGGCGGTTATCCCAGCATCCTTCCAATTGCCACAGCGTCCCCTGCCTAAGAAGCCCCAAGGGCGGAGTGTAGCAGTTGGGTTCCCCCTGCTGCGAGGCAAGGGGTGCTTTCAGGTCCCCCCTGGAGTCCTGGGGAGGAGGGCGAACCGTGCAGCGATGGCAGAGGCAGGGGCTGGGGGAAGGGCCTAGCGGGGCCTCTGGCCTGGTGCCGCTGGGCTAGCTGCTCGGGTGCTGGCGCCCCCTTTTTAAAAAACAAACAAAGACAGCCCCACGGGCCCCTCGCTCTCTGCCTGTGCACTGGGGTATGAAATTGGGGAGGGGGAGAGTCCACATGGCTAACAGAAGGGTGGGAGGGGGCCAGTCATTGACTCTGAAAGGGTGTCCTGCCCGAAACACTCGGGTAATTGCCTTTTTATTGCAGCCACCGCTAAGCCAGACCCCAGAGCTGGGCAGCCCAGGAGCCTGCACAAAGCAGGAAAAGTTGCTCTGATTAATATTACGTTAAATTAAAACTGATTTTCTGCTCTTTCGGGTCCGTTTTTTTCCCTTCCGCTTCCTGGCCCCCCCCAGAGGGCCCCCTCCCCTCCCTGGCTGGACGGGATTGCCTCGTCATTTCCAATTCCTTCTCGTATTGATCTTCCTGTAGAAATCAGTTTTGTAATTAGCTGCAAATTAGGCCTTCTACTGGGGGTGAAGCTGCCCCCTGATTTATCACCAGAGTAATTCGCTGTGATCGGAGAGAAATTAAAATGAACTCAATTAGGCTTCGGATTTGCTTTATGGGCCCTGCTCCGAGTTTCAGGGGGAAAAATGACTGTGCTGGTGTTTAATAGTCTAATGAAAGTAAATAAAGGTTATTCATTGTAATACAGCCGGGGACTCGTGGAGGGTGCACCGAGCCGCCCGCCTCGGCCGGCTCCTCCTTTGTTGGTTTATGGCTCAGGGCACCTTAAAAAGACTTTTGATTTTTGTTTTATGAAGACAAACAGCTTATGGGATAAAAGGACGGGCGGAGAGAAAGGCGAGTGGCTGGGAGCTGCCGGAGTCCGAGGGAGGAACTGTGCCGCGCGGGGCGGCGCTGCTGTGCCACCGCGCGGGTGCGCGTGCAAGCCCGGCTGACCGTGTTGGGCTGCGGTTGTGGGCCTGGCCTGGGCCGTAGGTGTGGGAGGAACGGGTGTGTGCTCCTATCTTTGCGTGCGTGCACCGGGGGCCCACAGGGATGTGTGGGTGGAGGCAGGTGCGGGAGGTGTGCTGAGCTGTGGCCTGGGAAAGGCGCCCCTTCCGGCTCTCGGGGCGTGCTTTGAGTACAGTGAGCAGGGGCCCCGTGGTGGGGGGTGAACACGCGCACATGGGTACACGGGAGGAATCAGAGACGTACGTCCGCGTTGTGCATCGTGCCGCTGTGTTGCGGGCTGCAGCCACGCTGGGCTGTTCTGCATCTGGAGGGAGTACTGGGTGTGAGGGCCGTTGGCCTATCTGGGGTCACACCGGACAGCTGCACTGGGGAGTAGGAGGCAGGCACAGAGGGCTCTCCTCGTGACGCTGGGCGAGAAGAGCACCCCAGGCTTGCACAAACTTTCTGTAAGACCTTCGGGCCATTTAGGCGAGGGACACGGCAGGGGCATGGGGACATTTTCTGGGTATTCTATGCCAGACTCACGGAACAGCGGGGCTGGAAGGGACCTATTAGACCTTACCCAAGTCCTTCATTCTACAGATGGGGAAACTGAGGCTCTGAAGGGGACAAGACTTACCCAAGACCATCCTAGCACCCAGAGCTCATCATTTCTAACTGCCCTATACCAGAATGGTTTTTCTTAACTCCACCATTACGTCCTCGTGTGTGTTCACACAGCACACACGTGGTGCACACACATGTAGCACGTGCGATGCTGGCGACGCACACTGTCCAGAGGCCTTGTCCTGCCCTGTTCCTTTGCGCTTCTGCAAGCAGAAAACGCCTTCCTCACCTGTTCTGATTTGATGTGCTCTGATGCCTGGAAGACGTCAGGGTAGGAAGGACGCTCAAAGACCCGATCCAAAGCTTCCAGCTGCTGCTGGGTGAAGGTGTCAGCTCGCAAGTGCTTCCGCAAACTGTCCACGCCACTCTGGGAGTCTCCATTGGGGACTGAGCCCTCGGACACATCTGCAGGACACATGGACACTGGGGGCATCAGCACAGGCCAGCGGAGGTACAGTGGGCCCGGGGGGGCCGGCACTCGGCTCGGCCCCCAGAGCTTTGTACCCCTGCCGGGACCCCTTACTCCCAGCTTCTAGGCTGGAGCAGCTGACCCAGGGGCTGGCCATGCCTCTGAGATCTGGCTGAGGAAGCCAGAGCCTCTGAAGGACCTGGGGAGAGAAAGGGAAGTTGTCCCAGTGTGCGCGGGCCCCCGCCGCCGCCGCGGGAGTGAGGGAAAAACTGGGCAGAAGTGGAGCCAGGGGGCTGCTAGGAATCGTCTCCTTAGGGGATGTCTCCCTTGAGCCCCTTCTGTCCCCAGGCCTGGGTCAGCCTGAGGGAGGAGCTGGGTGTCTCAGACCAGCATTACTGAGCCTGTGGAGAATTGAACTCGGCTCTGAGATGAATTTCAGTTCCACTGACTCCAGGGGTGGAAAATCATCAAATCTCCGAGGCTGAGTGTAACATGGAGACTGGGTGAAGTAATTAACTTCACCACCGAGGGAGGAGGGGCTCTGAAAGTCAAGCTGAGGCATTCTGCTTGCATTGGGCCAGGACTCAGACCAGAGCAGGAGGACAGCGGCTGGCACGTGAGCAGTGGCACACTGCCTTGGGCAGAGACTAAAGACAGGGTCTTTGTGGATGCTCTTGTGCCCAGGCCGCCTGCCTCAGCCTCTGTCCCTGACCCGGACTCTGAGTAGGCCTACATCAGAGGCCATCCTCTGCCCTCCAGTTCCTCCTGCGGGTCTCACAGAGAGCTGAGACTCACTCAGTGAAGAAAAGGCCATGGTGGTGCCACACTAGTGCCCGTCCTGGGGCTGCAGGCCAATTCTGTCTATGTCCTGCTCTGCCCGGGCTTTCTTCTACGTGTGGGGGCTTTCTACCCCTCCCTACCTCCTTGCATCAGGTCTGTTAGGGTTTTCGGAGCACGCAGTGAGCTAAGTGCCTGCTCTCTGTCTCTCTCTGAACCTCTATCCAGCAGCGCCCCAGCCCAAAGCTGGGTCCCCCCCAGGCACAGCAGGGCCACTTCTCGGCTTCCCTCGGCCCAAGACCTGCTGGGGAGCCTTGGGCCTGGGGCCAGCCCATGCTGTAGGCCTCAGGGTGTTCCTCTGGGACTGTTATATATATCAGTTTATAGGTGATTATATGATATGATATAATCAATATTGCATTATATACAGTAACACCATACAGTATCATTCAGGAGACCATAGAAAATATTACATATTGATTAACCTCCACCTGCAGCCATCCCCTCTTCTGGCCTCCCAGACGGAGCATGGGGGTCTGCTTTCCAAATGGGACCTGCTGCCTTTCCTCCACTCTATTCCTCAGGAGGTGGGAAAGCAAAGGATGTGTGTGTGTGTGTGTGTGTGTGTGTGTGTGTGTAAGAAAGGGAGAGAAATGAAGACCAGGACCAAGTCTGAGGTGGACAGACAGGGACAGCTTTCACGGTATTTCGATGTCTCCACATTCCTATGGACACAAAACTTGGTGGTTGTGTTTTTTACTGTGTACGCCTCTGGAATGATGTTCTGTCTTGGAGAGTGTGTGTGTCTCTGTTATATGAGGTAGGGTGTGGCATGTTTATTTTTTCCTTTTGTGTGGGCATTCCTTGTGTATATGTATTTGTACATGTATAAACATCCAGATAAATATGTGTCTGTGTCTTTGTAAGTGACAGAGCAAGAACCGTTATCAAAGGATGTGTGTGTGTGTGTGTGTGTGTGTGTGTGTGTGTGTGTGATTGCATGGGGAGCATGAGCTCATGTGCCCCATGTTTCTTCTCTGCCTGTTTTTCTTTCGAGGAGGTGCTATCATCCCAATTCCACCCCCTCGTAGCTATTTGCATGTTCCATTGTGTCCAGTTCTCTCTTGCTAGAGTCCTCCTACCTTTCTGGGAAGCCCTGTTGTCAGGGCCGAGGGAGGCAGCGGGTGTCTTTGTGTGTGGTTATTGCGGTGTCACCAAATGGGTCCTGGGAAGGAAAGTGTGCATTTGTCTGCGAGCATGTGCTCACACATGAGGTGCATGAGTGTGTGCATATGTGTGGGAAGACTCATATCACGCCTCTGTGTGGATTTGTGTATATGCCTGTGTGTGGCTTGGCTCAACCTTGTGTGTGTGTGTGTGTGTGTGTGTGTGCGCGCGCGTGTGTGTGTGTAGGGGCTGAACTGAGGCTTTGTCCTCAGGTCACTGGCTGGAGGAGTCTCTTTTCCTTCATTTATTCAGGGGCCCTTCAGATCTTGACAAATCTGTCACTCTAAATTTGCGAGAGATTATGGTGCTCTCTCCCCAGCCCGCAGAGAGGTGATATATGATATCTGCTGCCCCTATTGATTGCCTGATCTGGTGGCAGAGGCCGGCGAAATGAACTTGAAATGAACATCATGCCTCAACTCATTGTGCGTATAATACACTACTTAATCCCACATTTTTCAGCCGCTATGGAATTCAATTGATCAATCATGTTCCACTGATAGTACTGTTTTAGGGGTTATTGCTGCTCCCTCCACTCACTGACCTTTTTATTTATTTATTTTTTTGTATACTCAGGCCCTGGTGATAAGACAGGTTACAGAGGCAGTGATGGAAGGGGGAGGGAGGAAGGAGAGGCAAAGGGAAGCCTGCTACTGGAAGAGGTGGCAGTGGGAGGCGGGCAAAGGGAAGAACAAGAGGAGGAAGGGCGTGGGGGAAGAAGAGAAAGAAGGTGCTGGAGGATCAGGGAGGCAAGGTGGTATGATGAAAGCCTGCAGAGAAACAACCCCAAGAGAGGCTGCAGGAAGCTTGAGGAAACGCCCCAGAGGAGAAGGAAGATCCTGAAGAGTCAGGAAAGGTGGCTGTAATCATGAATGGTGCAGGAGCACAGAGAAAGTTCTGGGAGGTGGGGGGTTGGGGCTTGCAGGCGGGGAGAGGGCAGTGGCATCCTTGGTGGGGACAGGGAGCTCTCACAGGCTCTCTCCAGAGGAGGGGTGGCACCCTTGCTTCAGCTGGAGAAGGAAGGGAGGGACGAAGGCAAGGAGAAAGTGCGGGAAGGAAGTGAGGAAAGGTGGTGGGGAGAAGCCTGGGGTCAGAGGTCCAAGAAGGAAGAGCTCAGGAAGGAGGAAACCCAGAGGCGGAGAAAGGGCAGACAGAGGGAGAGGAAAAAGGGCCGAAGTTCCCCATGCCAGAAGCCTAGGGAAATGCTGGCTGGGGGAGGGCACATGAATGGTACACTTGGGTATCCAGCTAAGGGAGGGCCTGGATGGGGGCGGGTTCGGACAGTAGGGTGAGGAAGGGGAAAAGAGAAGAGAGGAGAGGAAGAGGAGCAGGCATGAAAAGAGAACAGGGGAGAATAGAAAAGGAATGGAAAAATGAAGCGTTGACCAGGGTCAGTGTTGACCGCTGGCAGGGACCTCCTCAGGATGATGGAGAAAGCGCTCAGGGTGGGGCTTCTCAAGGGTGGAACTTCCCAAGGGTGGGTTCTCAGAGGTGACAGCAAGGAGAGGCTGGAACCGTGCTATGACACCAGTGCCAGGCCCGGACATTCAGGGCTCTCTGGCAGAGCTGGGCCAAAGTAGAGGAGGAGGCAGAAGCGGGTCTTGATGTAGGTTTCCGAGTGAGTGGGGAGGGAAAATATGTGAGTAATTAGATAGCACTCTTCCCCAAGAAGACTCCTGACCCAACACCGACTGCTCCCCTGTGCCAAGGTGCCAGGCTGTGAGTTCCCTGTGGGCAGAGACCATGCCTGATGCATCTCTGTTGGTCTGGCACCAGGCACAGAGGTGGGCACAGGGTCGGTGTTGATGAGTGACTGAATGAATGACCGAGGCTCCCCTGGGTAACATTCAAAGCCAAAGCCCTGGCCGGAGGTGTCTGAACTGGCCATCGGAATGGCTTGGCGCTTCAGAACACCCAGTCACCCATCAGGGAAGTCCCGCGTATCTCTAGCGATCAGAGGGATGTGGGAAGATCCACAGCAGGCCCCAGGGTAGACTTATGCCCCTCCTTCACTCACCCCCACTCTGGTGAGCACCACCCTCAGCAAACCACCTGCCCGCCTAAGTGCCAAGGGACAGAGAACACTGTGTTCCCAGTTAAGAGTCGGACTTAACCTCGGAGCTACACAACTGCCATCCAAAGAAGGCAGTGGAATTCGCTTGAGAACAGGGCTCAGAGACAGCCTCTCAATTGGACATCCCACACCACGGCCCTGTCACAGAAAGCAAGGTTGGGATAAAATGGGTCTGTCGGCCCACGGTGACTATTGGTTCCAGGGAAGTCCTTCCCTAAATGAAGGGAGGAGGCCCTCAGCCTTTATCTTGAAGACAAAAGCCAACCTGTTATCAGGGCTCCGAGAAGAAGGCTGGAGTATAGTGGCCACATGTCCTGGGCTTTGTGGAGCAATTCTGAGTTTTAGGATTCTTTCCCACGGCCGGTCCACTTTTTTTAGATTAAGGTTGGAAAATGTGGTTGCTGTACGTTTAGTAAGACCTCCCCCCCCACCCTGCCAGAGCAAGGGAGGGACCGTGTGCTAGTCAGTCTCCACGTGTGGAGGAGTCAGCCCTGTTCTCCAGCTGTCCCCTACCCAGCCACCATCCATTAGCTGCTCACGACACTCAGAACTTATTACATGCCATTTAGTCCTCCCAACAACCCTGTGAGGGGAGTACCGTGATACCTATGTGACAGAGAGGGAAACTGAGGTGGAGAGGTTAAGTAGCTTATCCAAGGCTATACCGCTGATAAATGACAGTCGGGATTTGAATTCAGGTCTGCTTGGCCCAGAGCCTACCCACTATGTCATTTCACTCCGCAGGCCAGGTTCCAAACCCAGGGGCTCAGCTGGGGACCACTTGACTCCATCTGGGACGTGACCTTAGCCACCCCCACCCCCCGCCCCAGCCTTCTCTGCCTTGCACCCTCCCTACACCGAAGGAGGGGCCTTCAGTGAGCTGGCGGAGCTAGCTGAGCACAGACTACTTCAGAATGATTAGGGGGACACTCGGTCCAAATTCTCATTTTACAGAAAGGAAAACTAGAAGGGGTGAGAGGTGACGTGGGGCAGGTGACCAGTCCCAGATCACACAACTGGGTAGTAGGACTCTCAGGACTGGAGCCCATTCCGGGCGTTTTGTCCACTACAGCATGAGCGTTGTCAAGGAGAGTAAGCTACTACAAGTCCTTTTGGAAACGAGGCCGGATATAAATTAATTAATTAAATTAAACAAACCGCTGAGCTAAAACTCTGATGTATATTATTCTTTCGGGGGAACAAAGGCTCATATTGTCTTCTCCTCTGACTGCTTCCTATTTGCTGAGCAGTTAACAAAAAGCTTTCATAGACCTTGGGTTATCTGGGCTTCCTAACTACACTCTAAGGCAGGTAGGGATTATGGTCCCTTTTTTTTTTTTTTTTTTTTTTTTTTTTTTCCTTACTGGTGAGGAAACAGGCTCAGAGTAAACAAAGAATAGCTTCTATAAGGGTAAGTGGCTAGCTCAAGGGCATATCCACCAGGGAGCCTGGCACAGGGAAGGGGCTCTGAGCACAGCTGTGGACGGGGCAGCAATGGGCTGCAGTATCCAGAGCGTGGGCTCCAGCAACGGCGTCCCCGTCCCCACATGGATGAAGACAACTGTAAAACCAAAGGTCATCTTGACCGAAGGGAGAGCCGCTGACATGGTTGACAATGGTTACCGTCTGATCAGGAGCAAATTATCTTCTTTTCACCTAAGTTTTTCGATATTGTCCGGTCTTTGTATAACAAGCGTGCACCACTTCTAGAATCTTTAATAAAAATATCTTTTACTCTTCAGCAAAAGATCTGATCTCCTCGCTCACTTAGCCTTGTCACTCCCCATCCACTGTGGGCTTCCTGAGGGCAGAGCCCTACCTTCCACCTCTCTGACCCCAGGCTAGGCCAATCATGAATAGTGTTGTCCAGTGAGGTCCCAGCAGCTTGGGCAGGAGGGAAGCCAGGGAACACCATGTCGCAGGGAGCAGGGCTAGGAACAGAAGTGTTCTGTGCTCCTTGTGTGAAGACATGCTACCTGAGTCCTCAAAGTAGTCACCGCAAGGGACAGGAGAAGTTCTTGTGCACTGACCAAAAGGTGGGTGGGGTGATGATTAGAGACAGAATGAAATCATGCCATTTCCTTGGTCAGAAAGCCCCAAGGCTCACCAAAGTCTACAGAATTAAGGGGGGGACAAACAAGTGTCACCTCCCAAATCCCAAGAAGGAGGAATCAGGCCTTTGAGAGGAATTCTTTTAAAGTCTAGCAAAGAGCTATACTAACCGCAGTTTTGTGAGCCCAAATACACGTATCTACCTGTCTGTGGGGAAACTGACAATATTAGGGCTTTCACATACACTTGTTAAATCCACCCAACTTCACAACGCACTTCTTCTTCTTCTCATTCTTCAGATGCGAGGCAAACTTATTTGTTCAACATTATTCTGGATTTGAACTCGGGGATGTCTAACCCCAAAGTTCTACGCCACCAAAGTTACCTTCTTTGTCAAAGATCAGCATCACCATCATTTACGGACACTAACTATGTACTGGGCAGGCTCCAGTGCTTTACTCACATTATCTCCAATTTCCACAGAACACTTGCCAAAGAGAGACCATTAGTTCAGTTTTACAAATGAGGGAGCAAGCTGAGGGAGATGTGCGAGATCATACAGCTGACAGGAAGCAATCTGGGGGAAAGGAAGTCTTGTTTCATCCCAAGACAGAAAATGAGTGGGGGAAAAGTGATACAGGAAGAAAAGAGAAAGGCATGGAAGTGGGAAGGTGGGTGATGGGCCTCGGCCCCTAGGGGCTGGGCGCAAGGGAGGAGCAGGGGCTAGCGGTGGCTGGGGTGGGGGTTCCGGGCTAACGCCCTGACCAGTGGCCTCTGCGCCCCTCCCTGGCTCCTTTAACACTACCTTCCCCCTCTGAGGGGTTCACCCCCAGCTGCCAGTTGTTGCAGTTTCAAACTCAATTGTTCTCCTCGGTACTGAGGCAAATGGAGTCATTAATTACCTTCTATCGGCTGGGCTGAGTTCAGAATGCGATCAATATCCCCGCTTGTCATTCAGGGCAGCCGCCGGTGCGGCCCCGGCCCCACCCCCACGCGGCGCCAGGCCCTCCCACGGATGCAGCGGATGCAGCGGATGCAGCAGGGCGGCCCGTTCCCAGCGAGGAGTGGGCCGCTTTCATCCAGGGAAAGAGCCGGGATTCGTGCCACCCACAGGGAGGGCAGAGGATAGGGGGAAAGAGAGGGAAAAGTGTGAGGGAGTGAAGAGGGAAGGGGAGGAAAGGGGAGTGGAGGGTGGAAGAGGCGGGGGAGATGGAAGGAAGAGGGGAAGCTTGGAGGAAAGGAGAAATTGGCAGGAACAGGGCTGCCCTGTGCTGGGAAGGGCTGCAAGGGCCAGGCTTGGAGAGTGTGCCGGCGGGAGCAGTGTCCAAGGAGATGTGGGGTGACGTGCCCCGTTGCCTCCCATCCTTAAGATGGACAATCTGTGGGTCTGCCCTGGCCAAGCCAAGCTCAAGAAGAGAGCACGAAGAAGCCCTTGGAAATACGGCTCAAAGCTTAGGCTCGGAGCAAGACTAGCTTATGCCTAGCGTTCTAGTCCTGACAAACCACCTGCTATCCTTGACCAAGCTCAGCCTCTAAACACTCAGTGAGTTCATGGCAGGGAGGAACGTGGGGGTGGCCGGCTGGTCTGCCTAACCTCAGTCTTGCTGTGCCCATTCGCGCCCGCGTGCCTCTAGGGACACTAACCTGCATTAGACATCCTAACATAACGCTGGACTAGGGGTAACATCTGGTTTGAAATCCTGGTTTTGTCGCTCACTGCTACATGGCCTTGTCCAAGTCCCATGAGCTTTTCTGGACTGAGCTTCCTTAAAATTACACCAGGGTGGCTAGCTCCTCCCTCTGCAGTATTAATTTCTTCTTCCTCTGTGTTCCAATAGCCATCTATCCAAACCTCTATTGTAGAAATAATAATAATAACTGAAATCTATCCTGTTTCTATTACAGTAGCAGACAGGATGCGTAACATATATACGCTGATTTAATCCTTACACTAACAGCAACTAACATTAAGTGCTTACTATATATTAGGGGCTCATCTAATAACTGTACATATATTAACTCATTTAATTTGCACCAGAACTTAAGCAGGAAGCTTCTACTATCATCCCCATTTTGTAGGTGAGGAAATGGACGTGCACAGGTTCCAGAATTTTCCTAAGGCTATGAAGCTAACAAGTGATGGAAGAGGCAGAAGCAAACCCAGGCAATGAGCCTGTAGCAGCCGAGCTCGTAATGTGGAGAAACCAAGGGATAGAAAGGTAACTTGCCCCAAATTATCTACTATGGCCAGTTAGTGGCAGAGCCAAATTCGGAATCTATATTATGGTTATTTTTCTCAATGCTTCTTTGTTTTTGAGAGAGACAGAGCACGAGTGGTGGAGGGGCAGAGAGAGAGGGGGACAGAGGACCTGAAGCGGGCTCTGCATGGACAGCAGTGAGCCCGACGTGGTGCTCGAACTCACGAAGTATGAGATCCTGAATGGCCTGAGCGAAAGTTGGATGTTCAACTGACTGAGCCACCCAGGTGCCCTATCATGGTTATTTATTTGGTTTGGGTTTTTTCCTCACTAAACCGTGACTGTTTGAAAGGCAGAAACCCATCTTTTTAATCTTTGTAAACCTAGCATAGGGCCTGAGGTGATAAAAAAAAATGTTGACTGATTCATCTAACCGAATTCCAGAAGTAAAGGCTGGTAAATTCTTAGCTTGCCTCGCTCAACAGTTTACCTTTTAGAAGAAGAAAGAAGCAACAAAGGAAATTGCCGCTCTGGATTCGGTGTCATTGCATTTTACAGCTGTAAATTATTATGGAGATCATTGAATATGATTCCTTCTTAAATCCAAAAAAAAAAAAAAAGGCTCAGAAAGATGGAGTAATTTTCCCATGTCACACAGCTAGTCATTGTTAGGATGGGGACCGAGGTTCTCAGTTTCACTATTCCAAGCCGCTTAATTCTGACCAAGAAACAAAAACTGATCAAAAGGATGTGATGGGAATCTGGGGAGAAAACAACCATGTCTGGATTTGACGGTAGCAAAGGAAGGAGGCATTGGACAGAATCCAACTTGAGGAAAGCAAACTGTTACACGTGGAGGGAAAGAATGGTCGTGCGATCCCATGGCAAGAGATTCTACAAGGGAATATGATTCCATAAAGACAGGGTGCTCTAAAAATGAAATTCCGCCTCTACAAGCTCAAATAATCAACCCGACAAAACAAAGGGGGTTGGAGTGGGGGAGGGCTTGAAAGAGAAGGACATTTAAGGAAAGTCATTGTTGTTGCACACGGATAAGCTTTAAAATATGATGAGCCTAGATTTTAAAAGGACATGTACACCAAACAGTGGAAGATTATGCAGCCATTAAAAAAATCATGTTTTCAAAGAATATTTAATGATATGTGAAAATGGTCCTATGGAATGTTAAGTGAAAATAGCAAGACACAAGCTGTATATACAGTATCATTCCAATTTTGATAAAAAATTATATATGCACAGAAGAAAAAAAAAGACTATAAAGATTATACCAAATTTAAGAGCGGTTATCTCTCAGAGAGGAGATTATGGGTGATTTTGTAAAAATTTACTTTATCTTCCAGATATTTTACAATGAGCATGTATTGCACTGATCATCAGACGGAAGTTATTTTTTTCCCCTCTTAAAAAGGACACACAACAGATGGGAGGAGGGGACCATAACCAAGGATGGACATGAGAGTAGCATGAACCTGTCAGGAAGACAAAAGCTCAGAACAAGCTGAGACAACAAAAAAGGGTCTTCAATAGCTATGTTTGAAGAAAGAACAAAAAGGAAGGCAGGTTTAGGGCTCAGTACTTGGGAAAGGGAGGTAATACTGAGGAAAAAAAAAGGGGGGGGGGAGACCAGGAAGAACTTCTCGACCCTCAGCTTGCCTTGGCCTTCTCCCTTAGAGAAAGAATCTTCAAAACAGGACCAGCAGGGGCTGCCCAGGTCAGGAGGGGGCCCGGCAGGTCACTCCTAACAATTTCAATGGACTTAACTTTCCCAGACCCAGATAATTCATGCACCAGGACCCTGGGGGGAAAAGTAGGTAGGATCCTAAATGTTTTGTTGATAATCCTTGAGAAGTCATAATGGAAGGACGTAGCAGTGACAAAACTCAATGCCATCTGCCCTGCAAAAGGGGGAAAGGTACGCGTCTGCAAATAACGCTTTGATAAGTTTAATGCCAGGGTGCGGAAATCTTATAGGAGAAATTATTATACAGTTAATCTGTGGGCACCAGGAAGGAACATGGATGCCCTGGGACCTGTATGCGCTCACTGAGAAGTTGTGGCACATTAATTAGATATCAATGATTAGATATCAAATGCAAACCCCACTAGAACCTCCTGAACTGCCCTGGTTGGAAGCAACCGCTCTTTCTTTTTTAAAGAAACAATTCATCGTAGTGCTTTATACCTTGATCATAGCCCCTATCACATTCTGCTTGTATTGTGATGTACACACTTAACCTCCCTACTGGATTAGAAGCTTCCTGCAGTCAAGAACCGCATTCTATTTACTTTTGTAAATCGTCCTGCCTTGTTTAAAAAAAAATCTTTTTTAAGTCTATTTATTTTTGACAGAGACAGAGTGCGAGCATGAGCTGGGGAGGTGCAGAGAGAGAGAGGGAGACACAGAATCCGAAGCAGGCTCCAGGGTCCAAGCTGTCAGCACAGAGCCTGATGCAGGGCTCGAACTCATGAACTGTGAGATCATGACCTGGGCCGAAGTCGGACACTTAACCGACTGAGCCACCCAGGCACCCCAGTCCTGCCCTGTTTTATATATAGATCTGTTCACCAACTTAAATTGCATTCTTTAATCGATTAAGAAAATGCTGTGGATGTTGTGCATGTAAACATTTCACAAAGAATCTCCTTCCTAATTTTATGGACAAGATGAAGAAAAGTGAAATGGTTGATGGCCGCTGGGCTCAATCGTACCTAAAGCATTCGTTTATTGCAACCAGAAGGGAGGTTTTCGCTGGTGGGGCATTGTCTCTCCTTTATTTTATTTTTTGACGTTTATTTATTTATTTTGAGGGAGAGAGAGAAAGAGAGGCAGAGAGACTAGGAGAGAGAGAATCTTAAGCAGGTGCCACACCCAGCAGGGAGCCCAATGCGGGGCTCGATCTCATCAAGTCAGCTGCTTAACCCTCTCCTTTATTTTAAAGGCCAATACTTCTTGTAAAAAAAAAAAAAAACCCTACTAGGATGATGCTACAGAAGACATCCTTGTGATCTTACTTAATCAGGTGGAATTAAGAGCCCAAACCAACGAGATGAAATTCAACAGGGATAAATGGAATGCCCTATGTTTAGGTTAAAAAAATCAATTATACAAGTGCAGAATGGGGTAGACCTGGCTTGATAGCAATTGATGTGAAAAAGATCTCGAGGTTTTAGTTGACCACGAACTCAATATGATCTTGAGTGTGACAGAGCTGCTAAAAAAATCGAATGTAATCTCAGGCTACCGTATGGACGCAGACTCTCCAGATGGAGAGCGGCAATGGTTCTACTGATCTTGGCATTGGCTAGACTGTCTGTAGAGTTCAGTGTTCACGTAGGAGGGACTTTGACTGTCAAGAATGAATTCAGAGGTGGGTAACCAGGATGGTGAAAAACCTTCCTCAATTGCAGGAAACTAAAATCCACCCAGGGCTCAGCCCAGTGTTTTTCCAGGCACTCAGCAAATCAGGTGGAACGAATGGAAGGAAGGGTGGGAGGGAGGGAGAGAAGAGAGAGTGTCAGAGGGAGATCTTTACCACCACTCTAATAAGGGGTTAATATTGTCATCGCTATTTTAAGATGAGGAAACTGAGATTCAGAGAGATTATGTAAATAGCCAAAGGTCCCACAGCAAGCAAGGAGTAGAGATAGACCCCACATCCAGACATTCGGATTCCAAGGTGTTTCCCTCAACACTACCGGGACTCAGTATAAAGGCAGTGGTGCTAACAATGACAACCGTCCATCTATGTCCTATGTCCAGGCAGGGGCAGTGGCCTGTCATGCAGAACTGCTGGAAGGGAGAGTCCTATGTGAGTGGCAGATAAGACCAGATGACCTTCAAGAATCTGAGGCTTTGCCTTGTCACCACCCTCAGCACAGCCACTGGGCCCCCCTCCACACGGGAGGGGGTCTCTGGAGACAGTCTGTCTGCATCTTGGCCACTCCCAGGCTCAAGTCCCATCTCCTGCTTGCCCTTCTAGCCACTTCCTCGGATTCCTATTGGATGCTCAGCCACATGGTTTAGCATTTAATTAAGAGCTTATTGTCTGATGTGTGATAGCCTTGCCTCCCCCAGCAGATTGTACGTTCCTGTTCCTGGAGACCCAAGTCCTCGTTACGTGTTCCTCTCATACATCCCAACACAGCGGGCACCTGGGCCCGCATTGATACACAGCTCCCCAAAGAAGTAAGTGTAAGTTTTGTCAATATTCCACTATTTACACACCAAAGCAAAACCATAGGCTCTCAGCCCTCTGAAATGGTGTATAGGAAATTTGCCCAAGGACAGAGGGATGGCCTGAATGATCACTTAGGGCCCTCATATTTTGTAACCAAACAGATAAGAGGGAGATAAGGGGGAGACCTAGAACTCCACGGAGAATTTATGCCAGTTCGGTTACTTTCCCCCTTCTGAGTAAGAGGTCCCTTCGCTCCTCCCAGAAGCCCGGGGTTACCTGTAGCAAAGAAGGGCGTGGGCACCCACGGCCGACGCACAGCCAGCGTGAGTGTGTGCGACTCATATATGAAGTAGAGGAGGGTAAGCAGTTAGAGATGAAGCTGGAGGGAAGGGAAGGCCAGAGCCAGTGATGGGAGGGGAGCAAACAGGTAGTGGACAGACAACTGAAATGCACGGAGAAAGGGGAGGGGTGAGTACTGGGTGGGACTGGGTGACTTCCCCAGAGTGATCAGCATTCCTGCCCGAGAGCATGTACTGTGTCTTTTTGCTGGCCGGCTGGCCGAGGCTGGGACTCCAGTCTCCCGGGCCGCCAGTGGGGAAGGGGGGCTGGCAGAGAGTCTGTCTATGTGGGACCTGTGTCCTCCTTCAGCCCTACGTGGGCTCTCAGGGAGGGGCTGGGGCCTCCTGCCTGGTGCTGGGTTCCAGCTGGGGCCAGAACCAGTTAGAAACCTCTCTGGAGCCGGGAGGGAAGGGGGCTTTGTTAGCTCAAAGGACACAAGCAAGGCGAAAAATTACATACCAGGCCGCCCTAAGTATGCTTGTTTAGAGAAACTGCTTGCATTTATGAAGTCTTTGGTGCGGAAAGCAGGGTTGCAAATGACTGCATCAGAGCGACAGTAAAGGCCATTAATTTCCTGTTATGTTTTCCTGTGTTGGGGGCTTTATTAATTTAATTTTACACTGTCGAACAACAGCGAGAGCTGACACTGCCACACCGCCACGGCTGGGGTTTTCTTTTTGTGTTCGTAGCAAGGCTTTGCCTGACATGCAAATCAACGCTATTACCGGAACCAATAAAGATGTGTGGCGGGAAGAGGGGAGGGATAAGGGAAGGAGGGAGGGGAAAGGGGAGAGAAAGGGCGAGAGCCATCCTTGGCCAGTTTCTGCCTCCCTCCATGCCTGGCATCTCCTGGCTTCCAGAGCGTCCTCCGCAATCAGCAATTTCTGCCCCCCCTACACTTTCCCTCTGACTCTTCTCCGGACGCCCTGCCTTCGGATGACTCTACCTCTGCTGTCCTCCTCTGTCCCAGCTCCTGGCAGAACTTGAACAGGGACACAGAGTTCCCAGGAAGAGGCGGGAGCCAGACTTCTTCTCCCCACTTCCCATCCCCAGATGAGGCACAGGGACAAGGGAGCGCCATGCCCCCACCCGGGCCGAGTGACAGCCTTACCGGACACTCCCCTTTCCTCTAAAGTCAAGGCCCACTTACATATTATTAGCGTACGCACACACGAACCTGCGTGCCTGTGCACACGAAGAAAGGTCTAGAAGGGCAGCTATCCCACCTTGCTTGTAAGTCCCTCTGAGAACGCGGGTATCCTAACCTTGTCAACCATTTGTTTCCTCTGAATTCCCAGAAAAAATACGGTTGCTAATCGTTTCTGCTTAAGAGACTCCAGCAGCTGTCTTCAGTAGCTGCAAGGTAACCAGTTGGCCTAGACCAAGGTACCGGAAAAAATGAATCCCAGCCTCAGAAAAAAAAGGCAGCTCCCTGGGAGACCACGTTCTGGTCCTTTCTACTACTTAGGCCTCACGCCTACCACCCCAAGACCATCCTCACTGCGCTGTCCCTCACCCGGGGCAGCTTCCACCAGCCGGCTGCCCCAGGGTCCACACTGCTCACATTACCCTCGGCCCAGCTTGCCACACCACCAGTCCACCCAGGTGTCCACGTTGCCCATGTGTCTGGGTTGGCCACGCCACCAAAGGAGATGAGGTGGGGGGCTGGGGAAGTGAGAGGGAAAGAAAGTGAAGGTCCTGGAGTCACTCCCACCAAACCACCACCCCCCACCCCCACCCTGCCGTCCCAGACTTTGCAGTGGCCTAGGGAGACCTGACGGAAGAGGTGGGGGGGATGGGGAGGAGAGAGAGAAAGAGTGTATGTGTCCACGCATCTCTCCCTCTGTCACTGGCTTGCTTGAGCTCCTGCCCGCACTTTCTGCTTCAGGAGGTTTGCCAGGCTCTGAGAGGCTGTTGGATGGAATCCAGCTCTCCCTAGGAGGAAAGCATAAACTTCATAAACTGCATTTACTTTAATGCAGGTTCCTGTGGCTGCTCTCCTCCGGCTTTTCTTCCCTCCTCTGTCCGCTCTGTCTCCATCACATTTTATCCCTGCCTCTGTGTGCACTCAGACCGCGCACGCGCACGCGCGCGCACGCGCGCGCGCACACACACACACACACACACACACACACGCCATGTTTCTAGAAAAGATGAAGCCTCAGGCAGGAGGAGAACGGGCAAGGCGTAAAAGCCCAATTTACGGGCGCCTGGGTGGCTCAGTCAGTTAAGCATTCGGCTCTCGATTTCCGCTCAGGTCATGATCTTGCGTTCCTGGGATCGAGCCCCGAGTTGGGCTCTGCGCTAACAGCTCGGAGCCTGCTTGGGATTCTCTCTCTCCCTCTCTCTCTGCCGCTCCCCTGCTTGTGTTCTCTGTGTCTCTCTCTCACTCTCGCTCAAAAATAAATAAACCTTTTTTAAAAAGCCCTGTTTAAAGGAGAATTCCTGGACCTGGCCCTGCAGCCCCCCCACCCCACCCCGTGAGATGCCCATGTACTGTCTCCAGTGGAGCCAAGCACAGAGGGTGCTTTGAGGCAGGCAGGCGGGCGGGTACTTCAGGGAGGCAGAGATGCTGACATTTGGTGGGGACAGCCAAATTAGGAGCCACCTGGAGGCTGGGCCACAGGGCTCCAAGTACGGGAGGGAGAGAAGGCGAGGCCTTCGTGCAGGTTGAGGTTTGTGAGGCCTCCCTTGTCTGGTGTTGTCAAGGTCAGCAGGTTCGGGTTCACCGAAGGGTCAGGATGGTTTGAATTACTGGCGCTGCTGCAACTCGGCTCTGAGGCTCGTGATCTGTCTCCCAGCCCCAGAGCCAGGTCCGGCCCTCCCCCAAGCCTCCTTGCCTTTTCACCCCCCCCCCCCCCCCCCCCCCCCCGGGGCGGAAGGGGGGGGGTCCGGGAGAGTCCTGTGGCCACCATGGCCCTGGCGATGGCAGGCAGGGAAGGGGTCCCGCCCTAAGCTCAGGGCTCCTCCGCGGGCAGCCAGCCAAGGTCCGGAGGCTGCTCGGATCCACCCCTCCGGCAGCAGCACTGGGGGTCTCCCCAGCCTACCTGCCTTCTGGACCCTTTCTCTGAAGTGTCCCCCATGCCGCTGCGCTTCCCAGCTGCCCCCTCCCCGGCCTGCAGAGGAGGAGGCGCCTGGGAAGGTGAGCCCGAGAGCAGCGGGGCCCGGCTCCTCCCTCCTGCATCCCTAGCCTGCACTTGGGGGAGAAGGGCAGAGCTGAGGCAGCGGATTTCTCGCTTGGTGCCCTTGCCGGTGGAGGAAGGAGAACGATGCCTACCGGCAGGGCTGGAAGGTAGTCACCGAGTGGAAGACTCGGAGGCGAAGACCTAGTCTGACAAAACGGGCGCGCGTGCGCGGTGCGCAGGAGTGCACAGACGCAGGGGTGGGGGCAGGAGGCGGCCCTTGTCGGAAAAGTTGCGATGCTGTGATTCCCCCAGCACAAGTTCCAGTGGCGGAGGGACACATACAGGGCCCCCGACTGCAAATCTGTACCTTCTCTCCTGGGGGGTGGGGGTAGGGGGAGAGTCCACCTACCTATTCCGACCTTTTGGCACCTTATGAAAAAAATTCTCTTTCGTGCTAAACCTCAACATACTTCCTCAAACAACCAAACGGAACTCTTTATCCACAGCAGCATGAACTGGCCGGGAGACTGCGCTGGTTAATGATTTGGCTGCCAGTCTCTGGTGTAAACGCAGAGACTTATGTAGCAATTCAGACACCTATGTCCACTGCACATGCCTATGTCCACTGCCATGGCTAAGTCCTAGGGCTTCCCCACAGACACACGTAAGTCCACGTAAGCACAGATGACAAGGAAAAAGGTCTTAAGAAAATACCAGCATGACCTACCCCTACCTCTGTATAACGACATGGTCGGTGTTCAACAGGCTCATGGCCAACATTACCCAGAAAGTTTGGCTAAAATATGTGATCCAACTAAGATAGGAAAACTCCCCCCTCAGGTATGAACGGTCTAATTTCCCAGGTTACTAGGAAGATATAATCATAACAATGAACGTGTGTTCATGAGTGGATTTTTGTTGTTGTTGTTTTTTTGGTGGCTTAGTGAATGCTGACCTTTGAAGCTTAGCTCTTTCTTGGACTGGCGTGGACAGTAGCCAGGTTTTGAATCTTTGTTGGAAAATGAACATAGGTTGAGTTGTGTTGATGCAGTTAAACTCGGGCGCTTGTCTAGACAAATGACTACCTTCATGTGCATTTGGTTTCTGGACTCTCATAGGACCTGCCTCATGAGGCGCAGAATCCGTGACCCGGGCTAAGTACTATCGTGCATGTGGAATCATATAATCCCAGCAATAATCCACAGAGCACGTCCTCATCTGCTCTGAGAACCTCAAACCCTGCTCAGCTTCCCTCTGCCAATATAATGTTTTCTTACAGTCCCTGGCCAGGGCCTGGAGGAGAGTAAAAGCCAAAAGAGGTTCTGTGATTCCGTTGCCCGCGATGTAAACTCACGCCAGAGTTCTGAGAGCACACTGCCACCCAGGCCACCCTGCTGGGTGAGTGTTCTCTGAGAAGGGAAGCGGACGGCTCGGTACAGGTGTAAGGGTTAGGTGGCAAACAGACATAACTGTGCCCCAGTCCTGGGTTTAGGTTAAGGAATCTGCAACAAGGTACAGCCTCGAGGAGTCTTCTAGACCCTCCTCGGCACCCCTATCAGCTCCTTCGGGCCGACTCCTGGCACGCTGACATGGTGTATACTCAACAAAACTTCCCTAAGCTCTTCCCGTGCAAGGAGTGCGTGGGTCCCTCTCTGCTTCTGCCAGTCCTCTGCATCTGGACCAAAGGGCCACAGAAAATGGCCCTGCGGGCCTGGGCGAGTCAGGCTCTGGCCCCTGCCTCTGCCTCTAAGCGTCCGCCCACGCCAGCCTACCAAGGAATGCTCACCTGCAGGCTTCCCCCATCACCTCCTCCGGGACTGTGGGCGCACCCCAAGTCCCAGGGCCTGGCAGCCGGGCAGTGCAGCCTCTCCTCTTCCCCGGGGTCCTCCTCGTCTGCCTTTTCTGACACCGGCACTCCTCCCGCTGCCCCTCCAGAAAGAGTGGGGAAGAGAGACCGGTGGCCAGGGCATGCCTGGTTTACATTAATGAGATACACCGAGTGTGATCCAGCCATGGAGGCAGCCCACAAAAGGAGGCGATCGCGGGCGGCCAGGAGCAGGGCTGCTCAGGTAATTGGTTTATCTATCTGGAAGCAGGGGGAGCAATCTCGGCACAGACAGACTAGCAGTAAAGTCTCTTCCTTAAGGCTATTTCCTTTGTCTTTTCAATTGCTTGCACATCCATGTGAGAGAGGGAGAGAGTGTTAAAGAGAGAGGGAGAGGGAGAAATGTTAATTTGTGAATTAATGGCTTTTCTCAGCGGAATTGTAAATTCAAATGTCACCTCACACGGTGACACCACGGCTGGTCTGCTGAAGAAGCAATGATAAGATCCCCCACCTCCCTCGGTGCCCCTCCCTCCCCAAAGATAGCTGTGGAGTGGAACATGCTACTTTTAATTTGCAATAACAACACAACAGAGGTATGCAGTAATGACTGCCTTCTTCCACCCTCCTCCTGGCTTCCTTCCCCCCAGTCCAGTTGGCTCCCCATTTCCTCCCTCCCCACCCCTCTGGTCTTCTGCAACACCACCTCACCTCACCCGGGCTGCCCCCCGCCCCACCCCAGCCCGGGCTTGATACATGGGGGGGGGGGGGGGGTGTGCCTTTGGAATTGAAGGTGCTGCAACCCTCTCTTCTCCTTCAATAATCAGGGAATTAATGACCCTGAAGTTAAAGTGGGGCTGATACCGAGGCCCTGCCCAGCGTTGGGAAAAAGCCTTCATTGTTTTCAAGCAGGAGGCGGGCAGCAGTGAGGGAGATTCATGGATGGAGATTGAATATGCAATTTTCTTTCACCTTGCCAAGAGCTGCCCCTGGGCTGTGCCTGGCCTAAATTTTTCCTTTTACCATCTCTGCCTTATCCGGCCCTCCCACCTCCCTTCCATTCTTTCCAGAAAATTACCTTCAAAATTGATTTCCACTTTTACAAACAAATATAATGGGAACACAGGAAAAAACTTGGGCCGTGATGAATTAGGGCTGTCAGGTGCTTCCAGGTCTCCTTTGCTTTTGTTTTACTACCCGATCCGCTCTTTGTTTTTCCAAGGGCTGGGAAAAGTACCCCCCATCCACTGAGCGCCTGACCCTCCAGGCCACCGGGGCCTCCGCCCCCGAACCCAGCGGTGGCCCATGGCGGAAGTGATCCAGGCCCCGAGACTCTGTTAGTCTCTTGGTTTCCCAGTGGAAGCCTGACCCACCTCCTCCTTCTCTGCTCCTTGGCTCTCAGGAGCCCACTCTCTGAATAGTCTCTAACCGCCACCCCTCCAGCTCTTTCCCCTGACCCCCACACCAGGTTCCCTCTGGCCCCCATACCTCTTAAAGTCCAGACCAGATGCAAACCTCCACCTCCTCTAATGTGGGCAGGATCAGTGTATACCTCGACTAGAGCAAATAAGAGACAGACAGACACTGAGAGATCCCGAAAGACAGGCAGGTAGAAGACTGAGACCCTGAGACTGGGAGACCAGGCTCTCTTCAAGGGAGGGGCTGTGAGGTTTCTGAGAGACGACTCCCACACAGCCTGAGGGTGTCAGGGTTCCCAGCCTCAGTCTCCCCAGCCTTCGGCCCCGAGCAAACCTGGAGGCAGGCTCAGGACAGCCCATCCATTTGCCAACAGAACGCAAGGTGATGCCTACGGGGCCCTTTGGGCAAAACTCTATATGCACACCTGTGTCTTAGTACTGTGGACCCTTAACACACTCAGGCCTAGCTTCGAGCTCTCCCCGCTCACTAGTACTGGTGGAAACGCACCTGCTCGCATCTGGTCATCTCTCCAATCATCTCTCCATCTCTCCATCATCACCCGGAAGATGGCACGCCTGCCCAGTGCATGGCGTTCCACACCCCTTTTCACCCAAAGATCTCAGCATGGTAGAAAACACACCCACATTTGCATAAACCACATAAGAAATTACATGGGGCCCATAAAACAACAAACACATGTTTCCCTAGATAAAGAAAGTTACGTGTGGAAGCAGAAATGCACAGCAATGGATGGAGGGAGGGGTGCCTCCACGTTAGAAAAGAAGGGGGTCCTAGATTTATTGAGACACATCTAAAATGCCTGCGGACGCTACGAGATGCCATGCGGCCCCCCTGGATAACCACAGAGCAAATGACTGAGCAGAGCTACACAAAGGTCCTCCCAAGTCACACAGGCGAGGCTGACATCTCTCCCCCGCTGCCCTGGTCCCATCCAGGTTGGCTCATCCCAGCACTAGCTTTTCCCGCACCAAGATGAGGGAGCCTGTGCCCGAATGTTTCCTTCTGTCATGACTTTATTTCCCCTCAAAACATAAACCTGCCATTTAGGTCTTCCCCCAGAGACCCCCAACGACCCATCTTCCAAGATGGAGTTGACTCAGCACTACCTCCGTGATTTTGTGTAGCCCGCTCTACAGTCCCGTGACATAAGTGCTGTTACCATCTCCATTCTACGGAGGAGACCGAGCTGATGAAGGGTAAGTGACTTGCGCAAGGCCCTAGGATTCAACCCTGGGTGTGCCTCATTCCAGAGCCCACACCCCTCCCCACCGAGCCACGCTGCCCATCCACGCCACTCCGGGGACTTCCTGCTGGGCTCCCCCTGGCATCCTCCTTCTCGCTGGGGGTCTTACAGCCTCCTCTTGCCCGAGGCCGGGGCTCCTGGACAGGGCAGGTGCTGCTCATGTTCGCAGCCTAATCCCCTCATTTGCCCCAAGTCTAACCTGAGCAACGCACTCAGGGACTTCGAGAAGGGAAACTAACTAAGGAAATAAGCCTCTTTTTTCCAGTTATAGCTTCATCCAAAGCAGAAGGGAGCTATTAAAGGCAGTGACAGGACTGAGCCGTTAGTGGCCGTGCAAACCCGTCCTGTCTGCAAACGCACAACTGCACCGGTTTGGCTCCACTCAACTGCACAATTCATTGTGCACCTAATTAATGGAATGCAAAATCACGGCCCCCTGCAATCCCACACATCAAAGGATGATACCAACACACCTCCCCGCACACAGATCAACAGACTCATACCATATGACTTCATTTGGACTTTTGGACCAGTTATGTAACTGTTCTGTGCTTCAACAACACGGATGGACAGCCATGTTTTGGGCTACGGCCGAGAGCAACTGGGTAAAGGCAAAGGTCTTTGGTTTCCCAGCCTGAAAACATCGAGAGGCTGTATCTTCCAGCCACATAAACCGGGGAATGCAACAGTCATGGAAACAGGGTCCCTCCCAAGGACCCTAATATACTCCCCCCGAATTGTAGCCAAAAAGAGGCAGAGATTTTAGCAGGGTACTAAATGGGGATCTACCTTCTCAGACTGATGGACAGCCTGTCTTCTGGATACTTCATGACACAGCTTCCTCATCCACCCGGGCCCATCTACCTGTCCCACTCTGGGGGCTCCTGGACTCAGGTAGGTGGGGAGTGTCAAAGCTTCCTGACTAGCACATTTCTCAAAGGAAAGCCCCGGAATTTTTCCGTACTTCCAATGGCCAGGGTGTGAGAAGGCGTCTCAAGCAGGCTGACAGCCACTGTGGGTTTCCTTTCTCCCCAGAGTCACAGCTGATCGGCCCTTTACTAATATCCCCACAGATATGATTGCTGCAGATACTAATAACGCTGTCCATATTCCGAGTGCCAATGCCAATAACGCTCTGGGTATTATCACTGTGAACACCAATAACTACTGCTGAGATTGTCTCCAATAATGCCAGCACACGCCGCAGTGATTGTCCTCGCTAATGCCCACCACCGTGACATTGTTAGAGCTGAAGAATAGGCCGGACCGTACCCAGAGGCGGGAGCGGGAGTGGTTTCCTTGAGGACAGACAGGCTCACGGCTTGCCCTCGGGATATGGCACTTCTAGAAAGATGCCACAGTGTGTGGGGCCCAAGGAGAGCCAGCCTGGCAGGGAGAGTGGGGTCCTCCGGGAGGAAGATATGCCCCTCCACTCCCCCAAGGTCTAGTCCCTTGACATGGATCCCCGTTCTCATCCCAACACACCCCTCAGTGCCCCAAGTCGGTTTTCTCTTAGCCCTCGGTGCTGGCCCAGTAGCTGAAGGACATACCTGGGTGTCTGCAGCCCACGCCTGAGGCTGCCTCCTGCTACTGGCCTGCCAGCTGCTGTGCTACCTTGGCCTGACTGCAGACTTGGGCTACATCATCTTGACACATAATTATCTCTCCTATTCTTAATCATCTGAGCTGCTCCCTAATGCAAACTGGGCCTGGCTGCTTGGAGGCACCCAGGGTGGGGGAGGGGGCAGGGCTGCGAAAGGTCTGCCTTTGCTCGCTCCTTTCCTTCTTCCCCCTTCCACCTGGCTCTCCCCGGTCCAGGGGTCCCCCGGGGCCGGGGGGGGTGGGTGGGGGAAGGTCAGGGAGACCTAGCCTCCCTCAAAGGTGCTGGCCTCCACCAGGGAAAGGGCAGCTCCATCTGGTTTGGGGTTAGTCAAGAGAAGCAGGAGTCAAGGCCAGAGACCCGCCCCCCCCCCCCCCAAAAAAAAAAAAGAAATAGGGCCTCTGATACTCCTTGTACCCTGGCTAGGCCCAGGAGAGAAGTGTTTAAGCAGGAAGAGACACCTAAGAGTCCTCATTATCCTTCACCTAGGAGATACTGACTGCTTCCTGAGATGTCTCCCCACTGCCATCACGGTCACTCTGCTGGAGGATGGTCTTCCCAAACCCGGCCCTGCTCCTCTCTCTTCCTGCTCAGACACTTTCAGTGGCTACTCATGCTTGCAGAAAAAAGTCTAGACTCCTTATAACTGGTCCGGTCTTGGCCTAGTCCCCTGTGGCCCTAACCCATCTACTGAGCTTCCCTCCCAGCCCTTCCCCTAGTGCCCTTGCAACTCTGCCAGAGCACATCTGCACCTTCCCGCCACAGCACCCTCTGGTCCTAAGGCTCCCCCACCAGACAGAACTTCACCCTGCATCGTCCCTGCACGTGCCCCTCACCCATCGTTCAGGTTCCTCCTCAAAATGCGGCCCTTTCTGCCAGGTAACTCCCTCCTGACTCTGAGTTCCCATGGCCTGCGGCCCGGGCCTCCCATCACGACACAGATATCTGATGGAGCTTTCTGCTTTCTGGGGTCACGTGTTTTACACGCCCCACTAGACTGGAAGCTCCTTAAGGACAAGAATCATATCTTGTTCTGCTTTGGGATCCTGTAGCACCAAGCCTTTCTTGCAGCTGATGCACAGGAAAAGGTTCACTGAATTGAATTGACTTGAAACAATGAATGTAATCAATTGCAGGGAGGAGAGCAGTCTGTTCTGGGCCAGTGGGGCCTGACCCTGGGTGGCCACAGCCTCACGCCAGTGCCTCCCTACTCCTGGCCTCCTCTCATGGCCCACGGGAGCCCGGGAAGCAGAGGGCATGCTTGGCCCCAACTGGGAACCAACAGGGGAGAGCACACAGGGGGTCCTGTGGCCTCCCCCGCCCTGCCTGCTGGACATCTCACACTCTAAAAAATGCAGGGGCCAGTGGTTAAAGGAGAAACCCTTGGGGCCTGAGGCAGAATCTTCCCAACCACTCGGGGTGCCAGGGCACCTGGCTAAGGCTGGGGTATGGTCAGCCCCCAGGGAGAATCAGGACTTAGGGCCTTTCGCGAGGCCTCCCCCTGCCCATCGAGGGTGGCCGCCAAAACAACCACAATGAAATTTAGTGAGTGGCAAAGGCCGTGGCAGCCAAATGGGTTTGGATATTTTGGAAGAAGGAGAAATAGAGCCAGACAAGCTGTTTCCCTGTGAAACGAGGCCATTAGGGCTTCTGGAAGGAGGCCAGCACCAGGTCATCACTGTCTTGCCAGACCTAGGCCTGTCCTGTCCCTTCCGCTGGAGGCCAGGGCTTTCACACTCCCTTTCCCCTCAGCCTGGGCCCAGGGAAGCTCAGTTTTGTTCCTTTTCTCTGTTCCTTACCCTCTAAAGCCGCCCCAGTCAAGGGCTTGTCTATGCTTGGGATGGCCACATGATTTATTGCCCAAACAGGACATTTTTGAGAGAAAAAGGAGATGCTGACTGGCCAAGATGCAGAGACAAAGGGCATAAATTGGGACTGTCCAGGCTAAAGGGGTATGCAGTCCCCCTGTATGCTCATCTCTAGAGGATTCTATTTCATGGGAGATTCTCTAGACCTCCCTAGACCAGAAGGTTACTGCTTCCCCAGCAGGGACCATGAGACTGGGGCAGGAAGCAGGCTTGAGACACTGGTGTCTCCGTTTGTCTGGGCTGGTCAGCCCTGCGCCCTGGGCTCATGCATGAGAAGAGCACCAGATGGTCACCAAGGGACCCCTCACATCCCAACATTTGTAAAACACCTTCTCCCAGGCCCATGGCCACCACTCCCTCTTCCTGTATCCTTTCCCCTCTCTTCCTCCTCTTCATTCCTCCCTCGCCTGAACTCCCTGCCTACCAGCTGGCTGCACTTGAGACATTATAGGGAACGGAAGGGAAGGGACAGACAGGAGCCTGAGTGGTGTCTCCTCCCATAGGGAAGAAGAGTACAGAGGGCCCGTGTCCTGCTCAATGGGGGGGCAGAATCCATGTGTCACAGAGAAAGGACACTGGGATCAGCTGCACGTGACATCACGCCCCCATCTTTTGAGGGGTTGGATCAGGTAAGAATAAGGCAGATCGGCCTCTCATCCTTGGGTCAAAGACCAGCTGCCCCCCAACTTCCTGAACCCTCCCAAGGTACCTGGTTTGTGCTTCTCCCCTGGCACCCCACTGGGATATTAGGGGCAGTCCCGGTGGAAGGTGAGGCCACCAAGACTGCTGAGCAGATGGTGAAGCTGATGGCCCCACCAGCAGCCTGCCTCCCTCTCCAGGAGCCAGCAGGGCAGTGGGGGGACCTGGGCTTTGCTACTAAAACTGATCTCCCAGCAGAGCAGCTGCGAGGCCGGGCCGAAACCGGAGCCCTGAGTCCAAGGACAAAGCATGCACAGGGAAGCCAAGCCTCTTCCCTCCTCCCTACCTTCATCACGTTTCCTCTTCTCACCATTGGAGCGAGGGATCCCCAGGATCCCGTTGATAGAGTAGGATCCCACTGGATCATTGGAGGCGCTGGAAACAGGAGGGGAGGCCGTACTGGGAACTGGACGAGAGTAAGGAGGAAATGCCATCAGGATAACAGTTGTGATCACAGACCAAAGCCCCGAGGCTGGGGGCAGAGAGAAGCAGAGGATTAAGAGGGATGGCGAGCCCATGTTCTCCTCCGCCCTCTAAACAAACCCCAGCTCGCTGCCTCTGGCCTCCTGGGCTGGCCTTTACTTATCTCCTTTCAGACGCCGCCGTGGCTTTCTAAGATCTGTCTCTCTCTAGGAGACACAAGAATGGCCACGATATTCCCCAGGAGGGCACAGCTCCTCTCTCCCAGTTGCTTCTGGTCTTGAAATCACTTGGGAAGTTCCCAATTTCTCCTTCAGGGCACAGACTAGTGAAACCATTCACTCTGCTCAGGTACAGCCCGGCCCGATCCTCCCTCCCGGCGCACGTCCGTGACACGGCCTCATGAACAGCGGCTCCTGCCAACTTCAGGAGGCCTGGGACCAGCCATTCTACTTCCTGCTGGTCAAGAGATAAGGGGACAGCTTCCAAGAGCGGCAGCAACAAAAGTATAATCACATTTCAGCCCCTTAAACTCCAGGCTTCATCTATGGCTGCAGCACCACCAAGCACCCTTGGGTCAAAGGGAAGACAATATGGGAGGGGGTTTTATCTGGTGCTCTGGTAGGCCTGGGTTGTGTCTCTGAGAGGCCATGGCCAAGGATCAGTAAACAAGGAGGCTGGAGCAGCAGAGAGTTACAGAGGGGGAGGAAGGAGAGCCAGATCAAGAAGAGACAGGCTAAGAGGAGAGAAGCTGTGAAGAGCGAAGCAGAGAGATGCGAACAGATCCAGAGCCACACATACAGAGAGGAGAAAAGAGAAAGGGAGAGGCAGAGAGAGGAAAGGAGAGAGAGGAGGGAGAGGAGGGGAGAAGAGAGAAAGAATTTTAAAAATTTTAAAAAGGCAGTAAGAGGGTAGATAGGAAAGAAAAAGGGGCAAGTGGAGACAGAATCAGATAAAAACAAAAGATGAGGAAGGGGAAGGCAGGGAGAGAAGAAAAGCCAAAGGAAAAGCTTGATTTAGAAGGAGACAGAGACAGAAAGACAGACAAGGCAGGTACAAGGTGTTGTGCGCGAGAAGCAAGAACAGTCCTGGTGAGCTAGTCTCCTGGGGAGATCCCCACCTCTAGGAGCTCAGGGAGAGCGTGGGCTGGGGCTGGGGTCCTGGGGCCTCAGCAGGCATGCCATTTTGAAGGGAATGGGGGTGGCGTCCTGGCTCTCCTGGGTGGGCCCCCGCTTCCTCCCTTCCCTGAGCCCTCTTACCAATGGTGTGGCCAGGGGCAGTCACTCCCGTCCCAGCCCCATCCGGCGTTGGGTGGAAAGGCTGCTGAACTTTGGTCCTGATGATCCTGCAACAGCATCACGACAGCATCACACATCACGTGCCTTCTCCTGCCTGCGCCAGCTCCAGCCCAGCCCAGAGGGGCTCGCCCAAGCTCCCCAGCTCCTTCCTCATGTATCTGTTCCCTGCACCCCTGCCCTCGCTGACTGCTGCGAGGCACGCACTTTCCCTCCCACTGGCTCTGCAGACCCAACCTGGTGCAGCTGGACAGAGGGAGTCTGTATTCTCTCCTGCGGTGTGCATCATCTGAACTGCAGCTTGATTTTTGGTAGCAAGGATTGGGGCAGCAGAGTGAGTGGAGCGCAGCATCCTTCCCCTTTCTGGGGGTGGGGGCTGCCCTGATGGCTTGCTGTCCCCCCTTCCCTCCTCAACCACACGCAAACCTCCTCCTGGGAACAAGACTCCCTTGTCTAGAGATCGTTTTGGAGCTGCTTTTCCTATTGGGACTGTATCAGTCTTCTAGAGTTGCGGGGGGGGGGGGGGGAGTGAGATTTTCCTATTTCTTGGGCTAAAAAGAAATAGCCCGGAAAGGGCTGGGTCACAGATGACCCTTTTTGTCCCAGGGAATCCAGCATAGCACATGGTCCCTCTGCCAGATGCCAAGCCCTGAACAACTTCTTCCTGAGCCCACTTACTGTCCTATCTCTGCCCAGCTTGCTGCCCCAATGGCCTGCTTTTCTGGGGTCTTACTTGGACCACGGCTTCTTTTCCAGCCTAGTTGAAAAGCCTCGCACCCACCCTGTGCACTTTAGGGGTAGAGGGCTGGATCAAATGTCCCAGGACTGGGGATAGGCCTGCTTGTCAGTGGTCTGAGAAGCCCGGGGCTCAGACGTGCAAGAGACCAATGCTGGGGCCAAGACCAAGGAATGCTCTCCTCCATCCGCTAGTCAAAATAGGTACCCTTGAGGCAATTTCTCCAATGGCATTGCTCCTCCCTGCAGAGTGGCGTGTGAGTCAAGTTCACCCACACTGACCAGGTGAGTCACAAACCATGAGCAGACTCCACTGTAACCAGGTTTAACCGAGCACCCACAGGCAATAGAGGTAAGGCACCTGCCTCACAGTGCTGGAGATGAAGTTGGGGACACACACCCAAAGAACGCAAAGGAGCCCTGAGGGGCCAGGCCGTAAGCACCAGAGGGAGGCAAGGGAGGAATCCAGCCACCTTGCAGGTGGGGACTGGGAAAGAAGTCACTGAGGAGGCAGAGCTTCATGTAGACCTTCAAAGCAGGACAGGGCTGAACAGATGAAGGGGCCCAAGGCACGGAGGAGAGTGATAAGGGCACCGGGATGCATGGCCGGGACCGTGAGTCCTGCTTCTGACCCTGCCATTAATCGGCCACCATAGCTTTGGGCTCATCATTCTACTTCTCTGGGCCTCAGAGGTACATCACTCTACGTTTCTGGACCTTTACTTTTCAGTTGTAAAGTAAAAAAAGGTTGGACTACAGGATCTCTAAGGTCTCCTCTGCAGGGAAAAAAATAACATGGTTCTAAGGCGAACAGAGAAGCCGTGGCAGAGGGGATGGGTAGGGACCATCAAAAGTAGGTACTGGAGGAAGACAGAAGCGAAGCGTGGGAGCCGAATGAGCTTTAGGGGTAAAGCCCAGACCAGCCAGCCAGGAGCAGTGGAGGTACAGGAAGAAGCAAGAGGAAACAAGGCTGAAAACTTGGAAGTGACGACGATGATCGTGATTTTTCCATTTGCTGGTCATCTATCATGCGCCAACACTATATGCAATTTATATTACTTACATATGCTACTGCTCATTCTCCCAACAACCTCCAAAGTAGATACTATTATCCTCGTTTTTCAGATGGAAAACCAAAGCTCACAGAGGTTAAGCAGCTTGGTCAAAATCACACTGTCAGGGCAGAGTCAGAACTCAGTCTCTAGGACGTGGGCTTTTTCTGGTACTTTGTCATACTTCTCCCAACATACAGCAAGCAGGTTTAGAGAATCTCAAGCCATGAGTGATTTCTAAACCAGAGGGGGCACTTGCAGACAGATCCTGGTAAAGCAATATACAGGCGTAAGGTCACAGGAAAGAAAAGAAACAGTCTGTAAGACGTCATGAAGGCAGAATGGCCGACTGGGCACCTAACAGGAGTCCAGCATGGCTCTAAGAACCTAATTCTGTGTACCTGGAAGGCTGGTGGTTCGTACCACTGTCAGGAGGAGAGACGCAGGGAGGTGGCGGGTTTTGTCTCAGACACGCAGTGTTTGAGGTGGGAGGGGGGTGTCCAGCTGGCACAGCCCATGTGGATTTAAGAAACCATCAAGGAAAAAGAGCGTTGATAGGGGCGAGAGGCCGAAGGAGTGGATGTTGGAGGGCACTGACTTTCACAGGCTGGGGGAAAGAACCTGACCTTGCAGAGGGGTCAGAATTGGTTACACTGGAAATGGCAGAGCAAGGATTGGGCAGTTTCACCTAAGTCGACGGAGAAAAACGTTTCCGGAAGGAGAAGATAATTCGCGGCATCGGTGACAATGCAAAGGTTGGAGGGAACTGGGAATAAGAAGAGGCACAGGTTTGGGGATTTGGGGGACAGAGGTCTCAACAAACAACTGGAGCAGGAGCCAGACAGAAAGGTTAGGGATTGAATAGGAGGAGAGGGAGTCAGTGAAAGTAGATTCCTGCCTTGGGGAGTTCGTAGAAAGGAAGAGAGAAAAATGTGGAAGCCGGTGGATGGGACTGACAGCTGAGTGGAGGGAAGGCTGGGTGGGGGAGGAAAGACTTGGGTACACTTGCAGGCTGAGGAGGGAGAACCAGAGAAGAGGGAGGGCCTGACGTTGCCTGACAGAATGTGGATGATGGAGAAAGCGAGACAGAACAAGGAGAGGTGCCAGGGGGAGTTGGTGAGCGATGGTGCATTTTGAGGTGGCCAAAAGCTTCGAGAAGGAGCTTTTACAGTTTTTCTCTCTCCGCGAAGCAGAAGGGCAGGTCATCTCCCAAGAGCTGGGGGAATGTCTGGAGCGTGATCACAATGGGAAAGATGGGACAGTGGCTAAGGGCGATGTAGGCGGGTGGACCGGAAAAGTCTAGAAGGAGGCTGTGTATACAGCTCAGAGCAGCCGCTCCTAATTCACTGCCGCAAAGGCTTCTGGGATCTCACTGGTCCTGCTGTGGGTGGCTCTGGCTTGCGGGCTGATGAGCCCTGGACTAAGGGAGCCCCAGGGCTGGGGCTGGTTGAGACAGGTAACGAGATGGCCTTGTGGGGTCTCTGTCTTTGTTACCCAGAGCCTCTGACCCCTGAGGCACCAGTGCAGATTCAGCTGAGGCAGCAAGTGATAGAAAATCACTACTCCCTGACGGGGGCTTGGTGGTGCATGGGACAGGAGCTGGGCGGGATGCCTGCCGTGAGTTACTAATGCTCCTGGCGTCCATCCGTGCCCCGCAGGCAGTGGGCACTTGCTAGTCCCCAGAGCTGCTCTCGGGAAATTTAAGAACTGAGATCGCGGGTCCCTGGCAGTCATCCATTGCCCCCCTGCATTCCTGTACACAACCCAACAACTCGTGGGAATATCACCACAGCTTAAAAGGATAAAGTAAAGCACTGCTTTGGGTGATTGTCTGGCACTGTTTCCCCCTGTTGATCTTCCTTCTCTTCCGATCTCTTTCATTCTTGGCACGGCGAGACAGCCAGACACATCCTGGCCTCCGTGGCCCCGGGCAGGCTTGGCCTTCAAGTCAAGTCTGCAGGTATGGGTCTTCGGAGGGTGCAGTGGGGGTGCTGGAGGCCATAGCTCTACTCAGGGGAGCCGAGAAGCGCTGTTTCCTGTTGCCATGGGAACACGTCAGGACGCCTGCTCATCACTTCCCTTTCTAGCATGTTCTCCTTCACAGGGATGCCCTTCCTCCTCCACCTTTCTGGCTTTGCCTGAGCCCAGCACGGGGACTTTAGGCACTTAGCAAGGGTGCGACTAGGGCAAAGGGAAGAAGGGGATGGGCTCTGGGCTCTGGGTCAGGCTCGGCTCTGTTACTTAACTGCCTGTGAAACCCTTGGCAGTCTCTTACTCCCTCATCTGTAAAATAAGATAATAATACTACCCACCTCCTAGGATTGTGGTGAGGATTAAACAGGATAACGCATGTAAGATGATTTGTATGATGCTGGGCTCAATACATGCTAATGTTGCTAATGACAATAATCACGACTAGTAGTAGCATTACTCCTATGAGTGACCGCCAGGACTGGCTGCTTTCTCTTTAGGGACTGAGCCAGGTACGGGCAGGAGGCCTCTCAGCCCAGCACGGTCCAGCCTGGCCAGTGTAGCTGCTATGGCGGCCCTGGAAAGGGCACTGAGAAGACAGGAAACACCAGTGGCAAGTGTCACAGCCTGACCCAAAAAGAGGTGAATCAGAGACACTCTCAGGAAGATACATTAGGGTCCTCTGCCTGGGAGCCCCAGGAAGGGTCCACAGACAGTATGAGCAGTAGCTTCTTCGGGACCCGGTAGATGCCAGGGAGCTGTGGTGGCGCTTCGGGGTATAGACGACAAGGGGGGGCGGGGTGAAGCCACTCTTTCTTTGGTTAAATTCCCAGGAAGCCTCCACCTCCCACCGAGCTGGAGATCAAGACAGTTTCATCAGCTCTGTGAGTTAGAAGGAGAGCATGTAATGAGACTCCCATTAACAGTTTGTCAAACTCATGAAGAAACCGAGGAGCTCTCAACATTCCAAGAAAGCGCCGGGGACACTCTTACCCCTCCGCTGGCTCTCTTCCCTCTCTCACTTCTTCCTCCACCTCGCATTCCTGCCTCTGTGTTTCGGTTCTCTGTCTTTCTCTGCCCCTCTGTCGCTCTCCCTTCTCTTTGTCCGTCTGTCTGTCTCTGGGCACCCTGTAGTCCCACTGTGGCTGTGTGAGTTTATTGATTCCCGGGAGCTGGGGGAAAGCGGGAGGCAGGGCTGGGGTGCAGGCTCAGGGATGGAAATAGAAGGCTATAAATTATTTGTGACAGGAAAGCAATAGTGGCAGAGTGCTGAGCACAAGTCCTGTGTCACTATTAGATTCCTTTTAGCCTGATGACACTGTAAAAAAGGTTAAGTGTCTGCTGAAATCGTACACCTGGGGGGCCGGGGCAGCCTGGGAGCAGAACAAGCCACTGAGAGCAGGTATATCAATTCTCCAGGCCAATAATATTCCACTCATTGATCGCCACGCAAAGTTCAAAAATCTCATTACAGCCAGGCAGACCGGGAACTTTTTACAAATCAATAGAATGATATAATGTATGTATACTTAGTACAAATGTATCTATTCATCTATCCATCCATCCACGGTCCGCCTCAGGGTTTCCAAGTTAACCTACCCATCATATTACGTTATGTTATGTTATGTATGATATTATATTGCATTGTATTATATGATAATAAATGGGGTGCAAAAACTCCCCCTGAGGTGGAGACAAGAAGAGGTCCTATTAGCATTGGGGTGACCTCAGACAGCTCACCTTGGAGAGACAGGTGGCGGCATTTCCGGGACTGGGCCGGTCAGGATTTCTAGGAGCAGTGCTCCCTTAGCAGGAGCTCCAGTAATGCAAGCCATTGTCTATTGAGGGTTTACTATGTGTTAGGCAGTGTTCTGTGTGCCCCAAACAAATAGTTTACCTAATCCTCACAATAGCCCATTTTGTAGATGTGGCATATTATCATTCACCCAAGGTCACCCGTTTACTTAGTGGCAAGTCTTGGGACTGAACTCAAGTGGACTAAATGCAGGGCCCATACCCATAACCACCAAACTCTCCTGCCTCCAGAAAAGAGAGACCCTAAAGCCCAGAGTCCAAACTCCTGGATTCTATTTCCAGTCTCTGCTGTTGTGTTCTGAGAAACCAAGGGTAAGGGGCTCCCTGAGCTTCAGTATTCCCTGCTCTAAAACGGGAGTAGTAACACCTACTAGAAGCAGCGCCTGACAATGTGATATATACACATGATCTGCAAGCCTGTCCCCACCACGTCCCGTCCAGCTGCCTAGAACAGACTGCTTTCCCTACACTGGAATTACTTCCTAGGAGAATGGCCTTCTGGCCTTCAGCCTGGCCCCAGGCCTGGCCATATTACCGGTTTGCTGAAATGGTTTTTTAGCGCAAGAAGTCCTAGGTGCCCACACCCACGTGCCATATACATGTAAAAATCAGTTGAAATTGCCCTAGGGTGGTAGACTGCTCACTTCACAGTTTTTGCAGAAAATACTTCACTCTTCACAGAGGGAAAGTCTTTCCTGATTTGGCAAACCAAGGGAACTCCAGGGAATGTCTCAGACTAGCTGGCCCCACGGCCCACTGAGCCAGGCGAGCGGTGGGAGGGGCCCCTGCCAGAGCTTTGGGCTGCCTGGCTACGGCAGGCCGGGTCACTCCAAAGGACACAATGATTTTTGCTTCAGCAAAGGATATTTTGCCCAGTGATTGCACGTAATCGCTTCAACACAGGCCCTTGAGAAAGCCTCTATCAGGTACGTGTCCCTGGCTCAGCCCTGAGTCAAACTGGACCAGTGCAAACAGCTGGAGACTTTTCACAGCAGAACCTCGAGTTAGGGATCACAGATTCTCCAGGAAGATTTCACCTCTCCTAAAAATGGTTCCTACCTCCCCCCACTCCGGGGGAGTAAAGAACTAGAATTTCCCCTCTGTACACCCCAGGAACTAAAACCCTAAATTTACCACTTCCTCCTCGCAGAGGACACAGCATCCATCCAATCTTCCCTCCCCACTGGCAGCCCGGAAGCGCTTTCTTTGTGTGAACTCTGTCGTCCCAGGTTCCAGCTCTGCAATTTGTGCAGCTTAGAGTTGCCTGCCCGCGCCCACTCACATGCCCTACAGGTTTGGGTTTGGACAACTAACCATAGGTCAGGCAGGGTCTGTGCAGGAGAACGGCCGCTGGTGAGGAGAAGGTATGGGCAGGACCTTCCATTCTGGCCATAGCATGGCGGAGCTGGAATGCACAGCTTCCGAGGCTAACAGGGGTCCCCCTACATGTGTCAAGAGCTTCTGCCTCTTTGGTTGCTTCTCAGAAGTCACGACTGAGCTCCAATAAATGAAAAGTTTGCAGAAGAGTTTCCTCAAACCAGTGTCCTTGAACGACCCGCATTTAGAATCCCCTGGACTCGTGCTAAAATGCAATCCCTGAGGACCACCCCACGCCTCCTGATTAGAGTTTCTGACGGTGGTAGGGCCCAGAAATCTGGATTTAAGCAAATTCTCTAGACTACTCTTAAACTCCATAGTATTTGAGAGGACTAGCTTAAGCCAGAGGGGGAAGAAACCATCCTTGTGGTTATAGAGGGGAGCCTTGAGAGGGTTGAGAGAAAGTCTTAGTGGCTCAGAAGGTTCCTTACTCATTTCTACCAATTGACATTTCTCTCCATCTGCTGATCCTGACTTCTAACTGGCCCAGTAACCAAAATTCAAGAAGCTACCGGTTCCTCTGTGGAAACTGAACTACAGGTTAAAAATAAAAATAATTTGCAGATAGATTTTTGTGCATTCCAGGACGATAGATTCCCACTGGGTTCCTTAGATATCACCTTAGCTATTATTTCTTTAGGTATTCTGCATCACCTTAGCCTTCTAAGACTGGCACTAAGGGCGATAATCCTTCCACCGCGTGTCCCTGGGAGCCCAGGCCAGATACAATTTACCAGGCTAGATGGGCCATGGGGCTGGCCCAAGGGGGCAATAGTGATGGTTTATATGATGGATGGTAAGCATATGGATTGATTTAACTTCAAGATATGCATAGGTTTAAAAATTAAGGGGCAATGTGTTTAACTAACCATTTGGAAACCAGTCTGCAGTGCATGCCAAGCCCAGAGCGTGACCAGACTAGCTCCTCTCGCCACCGGCCTGCCCTCATCTGTCAGGGCTTCTGGGCTGGAACTGGGGTCCACCAGCTGTCCAGCCCGCGGTCCTGCTCGGGAAGGTCCAGAGGCTAGAAGACTGCCTTGTATCCTGATAGGATGGTGGAAGGGGTGCTGTGTAGACTCACTGCTGGGACCAAGTCCTGCCCGTCCAACCTTCGTGTCCCTCCCTGGCATGCCCACCTCCCTGGGTGAGCGGAAGGAAGGAAGCCTGGAGGAAGTGCCCTGAGTGGCAGCAGAGGTGGGACCTGACCTCTGTGCCCCTAGCCCCTCTACCTCTTACCTAGTTACTTCAGTATTCAAAAACCACCCATTAGTCTGCCTGCTGAAAGAATGGGATGTGGCTAAGCCCCACAACTGCGTTCTGTTACCAACGGAATTCATTCAAAATTCCTTAGCCTGGCCTTCAAAATCTTCCCCAGTTTGGCTCCATCCTGGCTTTCCGATCTATTCTGCCCTGAACCCCTCTTCCCCTCAGGGTCTAGCACAGAGCTGAAAGCTTGTTTTCTTGCTTACTCAGTTCACACTGAGTCCTCCCCTGGACTCTGAACTCTACAAGGACAGATGTCATGCCCATTTTTCTCACTATTGTATTTTCAGCACCTAGTAACGGGGCCTGGCCTGATGTCAGTATTTACATATATTTTTTTAAGCTTTTTTCAATGTTTATTTATTTTTGAGAGAGAGAGAGAGGAGAGAGAGAGAGAGCAAGTTGGGGCGGGGCAGAGAGAGGGGGAGACACAGAATCTGAAGCAGGCTCCAGGCTCGGAGCGGTTAGCACAGAGCCCGACTTGGGGCTCGAACTCATGAACCATGAAATCATGACCGGAGCCGAAGTCCGAAGCTTAACTGACTGAGCCACCCAGGGCGCCCCCATGATGTCAGTATTTCAAAACTATTTGCAGAATTTTAAAAATTTTTTGAAGAAAAAAACTATTTGCTGAAAAACAACTGAATGTTATTATTAATAATAAGGATGACACCTTAAGGGATATAGTGAGCTAATATATGCTCACTATGTACCAGGCACTGTGCTAAGCACCTTAGGTGGATTCTTTAATTTATTTATTACAGCTTCTTACAAAGATTATTATCCCTGTTCTACAGACGTGGAAGCTGAGGCTCAGAGAAGTTAAGTCACTTGCCCAAGCGCACACAGCTGGTAAGTAGCAGAGCCAGGATTTAGACCTGGGAGCTTGACTCCAGAACCCACGCTGCCAACCACTGGGTAGAATAACTCATATCAAGAACAGATGGTAGAATCTATGAGAGGCTGGCCCTGAATAGACGAGCTGCATATAATAATGGCAAAAGAAATAACTAAAATTTATTTCATATTCACTAACTGACAGGCATTGTGACAAGCGCATTTTCTCATGCAAATCTGAACTACAACTCTGTCAAATACGCATGTTGTCTCTTACACCAACGCGACAACAAGGAGTGCTGAGCAATTCGCCTAAGGTCACGTGCTGAACAGCACTGGAGCCAGACTTCGGGTACAGGCCTGGGACTCCAGTGTGTATAGGCTGAACCATCTTACCACTCCTGGAAATTTCTACATTAATAGCTATCTGTGTTTATTAACTATTTGGGCATGAACAAATTTCCCCTACAGTCTTCTCGCCTCTGCGATCTGGACAACTGAGCAAATGTATGTGGAGACAATAAACAGAAATTGCATACAGCAGTGATTCCAAACATGCTTAACCTCTCCCCTGTATTTGATGAGCAGCACGTCCGTGTAACAAACGAACCACAATTTTAGGTTAAGTGGCTATGGTTTCAGTATTTTATATGCACTGGTAGGTTTGGGTGTAGAGTTTCCAAATTCTCTGCATCCATTTCTTTATCTGTCTCTCGAGTTTTCAAATCATGTACATGATCGCGTGGCGATACCGCATCCAGAAGTGTTTCTCGGTTTCTATGTTTCTAGAAACTACTTCCATGATTAGTGTATCTTTATATTCATGTCTGCTCTGATGCATTGATCCAAGATTTATAATACTGGATATATTTATCAAAACCTACTTCATGAATTTCTGCCCCAGTTATGCCTATTTCTGTCAAACATGTAAGCCGCAGTCACACTTATCACTGGTCCCTTCCCAAGGTGTCTAGATTCTCACATCACAACTGTGTTTTTTATATTGGTCCGTGAACCAGTATTGATGTGCATAAATGTGCACTTGTACACCTGTGTATCTTTCTGTCTATGGCTAGGATGGGGTGCAGGGGATGTGGAAATGAGAGAATTATTAAATGCCAAGTAGATGTGCAATAAATTCCATTGATTTTATAAACTCCAACTTGTCTTCAGTCTCCTTCCATTCTTTATCCTGGGGGCATTGCAACAAAAACCTATTTTAAATACCTTTACGTCCCCCCGTCCCCCTCCCCAAAAAAGTGTCAATATTTTATTTGGATTTTTAACTTCGCTCCATAACAGTTGTTTGACCTCCTGACTCGTGCGAGTCACATAAATTCTGGGACTTTATTCAGGAGCCATGTTCCTGCTATTGAATAAGCAATTTGGGAGGGTGAATTAATGACTTGTGCTGTTGCTGGAAAGTCCCTGAAGAAATATTAAAATTGCTTGCAGACTGAATCGATACTCAGTGAACACCCAGCAAGAGGGCTTCGGCTCTGGAATGGCCACGGAAGGCAGGGCTTGGTGGAGGAAGGGGAATCCCGCACCCAGCCTGGTGAGCCCCCTCCCAGGCCTCCCCCACCTTTCCCTCCCTCCCCGGAGCTCTGTCGTTCTCAGTAACAGCAAAGTCTTATTAAACCCCAACCAGGACAGAGCGGGGTTCGTCCCGTCTCAGGAAGCAGGCTCAGGGGACAGTTTATTCTCTTACTAGCAACCAGGGCCCGGAGGCCTTATTGAAGGTGATGGTCTGGACACATCCACCTGCTGGAGAAACCGGATGGTGCTGCTGCTTTCTGGCAGGCTGCGCTGAGCGTGGGGGTCAAGAGCACGCTGAGCTTGGGGAGGCTGCGGCGGGGACCGGTTTCTGCTGGGTGTGCAGAAGGGCCGGGTGCTGTGCTTCCCGGTCCACTGCTGTGTCTGTCTGAGTCGCGTTTACTATTGCTCTGGTGACCGCATGGTTTCAGCCTTTGCGTGTGGGTGCGCCTGTGGGATGCAGAGTTTGAATTGTGTTGGGTGTACGTTGTAACGCATTGTGGCCGGACGCATTCCTGCAGCCGGCGTGAGGTTTGTTACTTGGTGTTTTGTGATATGACATTGAGGTGACTGCACTTTGTGTAACACTGAGCTGGAGGAATTTGAGTATTGTTTAGCAGCAATGTCTGCGTCTCAGCTTTGAATTATTGTGTTCGTTGATCATATCAGCATCTTTTTTTTTTTTTTTTTTTTGTAATGTACGTCTCAGAGATTAGGTTAATGGGTGTCTCCTTGGTGATGTGGGTTGAGTAATGATGTTGGATCTGGGTGGTGCTGTACGATTCGGTAATTGCCTTCTCGGTGTGGTGGCGGGAGGCGGGCGAGAGGGCCCATCCTTTAGCTTTTTTAGCTTACTTCGACCTGGTCATTTGCACTGCTGCTTTCCAGAAGGAAGATTCTAGAGATGAGGGACAGATCTCTTCTTGATGACCAGAAGCACGGCTCTGTTCTGTTGGAAGCACACTGCCCCTGATCCGTGGGACACTTCTGACCTGACCACACTGACACAGGTCCTGGGGCCACCCTCCCTACATCTGCCTCATGTGGAAAGTTAAGCCTCCAAGCCTGTGTAGAGGAGGATAGATGGGAGTAAACTCCCCGATTCCAAGGAACATGAACCCAAGTCCAACAGGAATTCTAGTTCCCCAGTCCCCTCCTCTCTGGGATTCTGGCCATCAGCACCATCTTCCTTTCCAGCATCCCCAGATGATGTGGCTCAGCAGCGGCCTGCACTCACCAGGCCGCGGACGCGTGTGCACACACACACACACACACACACACACACACACACCATGGAAGAGTACAGCAACACCTACTAGGCATAACTTTCTACTAGGGTTCAGGGTCTTTGTTCCTAGCTTGTCAGGAAATGTGTAACTACATCGCTGGGTGTGAGGCTGCGAGATATACAGAGCCCTGCAAGAGACTGCAGACACCTGCCCTTCCTCTGACGGCGAAGGCGATCTGAAGGGTGGAGTGCTGGATGAACACATAGGTTTTAGAGCCAGTACCGCCTGGGTTCAAATCCTCGTTCTGCTGCTTAGCCTTGTGACCTGAGTAACTTACTTAACGTCACTAAACTCCAGTTACTTCATCTATAAACAATCCTATAAAGCCCTATGGGGTTGTTTACGAGGCTTAAATCAATTAATACATGCAACATGCTTATAATGATTTCTACTACAGTAAGCACTTGTTAGCTACTATTATTATGAACACAAGGGCTTACCAAGTAAAGCGGCCATAGATTGGCCTCTGCATGTGTACAAGCGTGTACACACGTGTGCTGACATACCTAAAACCCCAAGATGAGTAAAGCTGTGTGTGATCTAAGCGGAGAAGTGTAAAAACTTCAGTCAGGTAGTGTGGAGGCAGGGGGTAGCTCCCTCCTCGGCCTTCCGGTCCCTTTGGACAGCGGCAGGGGTTGGGCGATGACAGATTTCGCCACTGCCTGTCTCCATACAGAGGGCTGCATCCAGCCCCGCAAGGATGAATAGGCAGAAAGGAAGGTGGTGGCCCTTGGGCATTTTACACTTATGAAAAAAATTCAAGGATAATTGAGTCCTCAGGGTTCAAATTTAGCTCATTTAAAATATTTGCTTTCTAATTTTAAAAGGCAGAACCTTTGCCAGCCAATAGGTATAAATAAGGGATAGTGAAATCCAGGTGTCAAATTGGGAAATAAGGAAGGGGTAAGAAGGAAATCAGATCAGTGAATATTAAGGCAGTTGCGTGTGGATCTTATGAAAGTCCATTGAGCTGAACTTGGTTACCCACCCAGACCAAAGGGGCCGGGAAACCAAAGGCAAGAATGGGATTGGGCCTTGGCCTCATTCCACGGGCCTTTCCATAGAGGTGGGGAGACAGAACACATCATCGGGGGTTTGGAGAACTTTGGTTTTCACCTTTGTTCTTATTGAGTGTAGGGTAAAAAGAATCTGTAGTTGTCGTTACTTGGAGCCATTGTTCAATGCGTTCATACATCAAGCCCAAAGTAAAACTTTCTCCCAAATTTACTTCTTAATATCTTTTAGCCCTTAGCAGTGAAAATAACTGCAGTGATTATCAACCTCCTATGGTTCCCTGGAACATCCAGATATGTGGGACAATAGTAGACAGATCAGTTTGAACTTGTCAAATATTTGCTTACTTCCCCCTCACCTCTCTCTTTATCCTTTACCTTGTCTCTACTTTCTCTCCTCTCTTTCCTTCCTCTTCCTGTTTACCTCCCTTCTCTTCCCTCTATGACATTTAAGAATCAGAGGAACCCTTCAAACCCATCAAATAAGGATTTTTTTTCCACTACCGTTTCATTTTATCTTAAAAAAACCCTATAAAATGCAAAGCACCACAACCCATGAAAATGCCATGAAGCCCAGAAAATGCCAACCTTCAACTCCTTAAGCAACAGTAAGCTCATTCCAGAGTAGGAGTGTGCAGGCATACGAAGTTTACACACACACACACACACACACACACAGGCTGGGCTCTCCAACAACGTGGACAAAGGGGGCAATTATCTGACTAATTCTGTTCAGTGCTTAGATAAGTGACTCAGAGCGCTTTTTCCCTGCACACACATAGAACAGGCCCTTTCCTCAATCCGGCTGGGCCCAGAGAGCACCATAATTCTCACCGGCATTCATGATACACATTTCTGTTCACAGAATATCCTTTCAACTCGAGCTTTTTATTTAAAAGAGTTCACTGTTTGTGCACACACAGGCCAGAACTCACACACATTGACACAGACACATCGCAAGAAATGTACACTCGATGGCTACGGCTGCCACAATAATAACTAACATTTATTGAGCACTTGCTTCGTGCCAGGTGCAATGCTAAGCAGGTTTATGTGGATGAACTCACAGAACCCTCACAAGCACCTATGACAGAACTGTGTGGTTATCTCCGTGCTAGAGGGGTGGAGAGGCTGAGGTCCAGGGAGGAGATGAGATTGACCTGTAACCACGCAGCCAGTGAGCAGGGAAGCTTGCTTCAAACTCCAGAAATCTCTCCTAGAGCCCATTCTCTTACTTTTTCTGGGTTACAAAGGTTTGTGTGCATTGCTTGGTATATGGCAGGTGCTTAGCAAAGGGTTTCCGGATGGACAAATGAAAGTATAAATGAATGAAAGGCCATGTCTACTAAGCACCCGATACTCCCCTTTAAGGTGGCAAAAAGGATCCCCTTATGGAAGCCAGACCTACCAGACAGTTTACCCTTATTTGGACAAAGCGATTTGCCCTCCCAACCAACCTTCCGGGTCCATCAGCTGTACTTGTCCAGATACTAAGCGCTCTAAGTACCAGCTCTCCACCTGACTTTCGGGTCAAGACCAGCCTCTTTTTAAACCAGAAGCCAGACCCAAGTGCAACAAAGATGCTTTCTAACCACAACGCTTTGTCGCCTACAATACTTCCCTCTGGAAACAGGTGTTTTCCAGTGAAATGCAACACCAGTGGAATGAAAACGAGTGTCGATGCTGCGCCTGGATAAAAACTAAGAAATTTGATCAATGATGTCTCTAAATCACCAGATATTTGGCATCCTATTGACAACCCTTATAGACGATTGACTAAGGCTTTGATTTTCGTTCAGATGTTTGGGAGTTGTCACATTTACCTGTTTGTCAGCAAGTGCTCATACGTTTCTAAGAGACATAAGTGAACACCAAAAAGGACAAGAACAACCCAGAATAAAACAGACTAAAGAGAACAGGGGTAGCAAGCTATTTCACAAAACTAGTCAACCAGACTCCATCTTGGAGATCCGTTAGAACGTGGATCCAGTTCACAAGAGCCTCATGTACTCAGAGACCTTTAAAAACGTCCCAAGGCTGTATCCTGGACCGTCTGCAGAACCGGACCAGTCAGATCCCTGCACGGCGGAGCTAATGAATCAGTCCCCTTGTCCGGCAGGGAGAGACCACGTTGCGGCCACATCCAGCCTCTTGGTGCTGACATGGCCCCATCCACTCTCTGGATGCCTGCATGCCCGGGTGCAGAGTATCTCTGTGTGTTGTCAGTCCAAGCTGTAGATTTTGCAACGCTTGGTGTAAATCTGGTTTGTGACTTTGTGCACGTACCCCTACTTGTGATTTAGTGCTCTGCCTTTTATCATCTCTCTACTTCCATTTTCTTTCCCTCTCTACTTTTTAATGCCGTTTACAACTTCCTTATCCATGGAGCAGCACAGCGATCTTTCAGTGTCGCTACTGATCTACCCACACGATTTTCCTTACCCGTGTTTTCTCTCCACTTGACTTAATTTAGGTTTTAGTAAATAGGAACTTTAGATCGCTCCATTCAACAGTATTTAGGGTTACTGCTTTTTATCAAAGGCATCGTGGCACTAAAGGACTCCCTGCAAGGGACATTTGTTTATGCTTATGAGCGACCGGCTCTCCCTACACACGACAAGGCTGCGTGCGGGCGGGCGTGCCTGCACAGCGTCCTCGGTTCTATGCTCCACTGCCCTGTGTCAATGCCGTTTGGCACCGGCAGGAAGAGATCAGTGAAACCGCGATGTGGACAGCAGCCCACCCTCAAGGTGCTGCAGATAAATCCAGGCCCAGGGCCTTCCCTGCTGATGACCACTCAGTTCTTTTAGGAGGAGGCCCACATATGCCTGGCAGGGCTGATTCCTCCAAATTCTCCCTCCCTCGTACACCCTTCATCCCAGAGCTGCAGAAGAGGCTTGTGATGACATTATTCCCAAGCAAGATTTTCGGGATCTCTTCTCGTAGAGGTGTGAGTTCGAAGTGGTGGGGGTGGGGGTGGGGGTGGGGGGGACCAGGGCAATGCCTTCCTATATTTCTGGGTCATCTGTTGCCTTTTTCTCCCTCTCTTCAAATCTTTCCACACTTCCTCATTGCTAATTCTATTTGACCTTGAACTCTGTCCTCTCCCTTCACACCAGAATGTGTCCCAAGGGGGACAGCACTTCCAAAGAAGCAGTTACCTGGCCGGACAGGCCTGGAGACCAGTAGCCAGAGGGGCCAGCCCATCACTCCACTCCTGGAAATAAATCCCATTGTATTTGCATTTTAATTTTCCACATAAACAAAGGCCCAGAGTACTCGCTTGGGCAGCATCACTGGATGAATTTAATTAGAAATGAAAAGTTTATAGGGCCCTCTTTAATGCGATTAATGCTCAGTTAACATTTATCACATTCGTATGCTGGAATCGCCTTTTCTAAGCAGCCACTGGCCATGAAATGAATTTCTCTCAACTTTTTTTGTACCCACCCTGGGAGGTCATCTCCTAAGGAATCTCCAGGCTGCCTCCCTGGGTCCAGGAACTACCTAATCCTCAGAGCTAAGTTAAGGGAAGGGTTGGGAGGGGGAAGAGGCGAATGCATATGTGCTGGGGCTGGAGGGCAGGGGGCATAAGAGTGAGGGCTGGACACTATTTCTAGGAGGACCTGGACCAAACCAGGCCTGTACCTCTGAAAAGAGCTGAGTGCTCAGCCCAGCAGACCGGCCGAAAGGCTTCAGAGCCTCTTCTCCAATTAAAAAAAAAGATGACCTCCCTTCCCAACACACATACTCAGTCCATTTCTGTGGCCCCCAAACCAGGCTTTAGTTGGAGCTGACTGGTGTCAGTCACCTCCGCTTCTCACTGCTCCTGTCTTAGGCCGTCTCTCTTCTACCCCTTTTTCCTCTTTGGTCAGGGCCTCCCCCGCCCAGACCCATGGTGACGGGGAAAGGAACCTGAGTCTTGACCCCAAGGGATACTTCATTTGCTCTGGCTCTGCCAGAGGCCAGACAGTCACAGTCTGTGGGAAGGCCGCCTGCCCTGGTGTCAGCTCCCTAGAGAAGCCGAGCGGAGTGGGGGAACATGAAACCTCTATTGGTCCCCAGAGCATGGATGGCCTTCCTTATCTTATCACATTCTCTTCCCTCTTCAATTAGAGTCTACTGAGATTGGCCTCCTAACCCAAACCAGCTAACCCAAGGAGAAGGAGAGAGAGGAAGGAAAAAGGTGAGGGGGAGGGGGAGGGAGGGGAGGTCTCCTCTCTGCAGATGAAAAAAGGAGATAAATCGCTTGACCTGTGTCCTTACCTAGATGCACACCCGCCTCGAGGATCTCAACAGACGCAAACCACGCACCGCGACCGTGCTCCCGGTAGCAACCTGGCTCTCGCGCACCACTCTACACCCTCACGTCTAGCAGAGAACACGCACAATATGCCCGCGTTCAGACTGAGTGTGTCGGGACCCTGCGGACCTGACAGGAAACCCTACTCCTCAGCCTAGCAGGAGCTCTACCATCCATTCAACTCACGCTTGCCAGGTAACGCTTGCTAACGTCCCAAACGGGCAGGTCGTCCAAGCGACGGCAGAGACTTTCATTCTGAGACCAAACGATCCCTTCAGCCGCAAACCCTCTGAGTAGCGAGCCACCAGCTCCCCGTTCGATAAGCCCGACTCCTTCTAAGAGCTCCTTGGAATACCAGCACCAGGTAGACAGCTTCCCAGGGCGCGAATGCTACGCTCAGCTGGACCCACACGCTCTTCCCAAAGTTCCCAGACTCTCCCCACGACAGGGCCACACAGAGGCCCTCAACACACCGTCACCAACTTCTCTTGGTATGATGCACACGGCAGGCGCCACCTCGCCCTCGACAATCAGGAGGGAAAGTCACAAGATAAGGGGCAGGATGAAGGTCTCCTCCCTGACCATCCCTGGGGTCTGTCGAGCCAGACACTGCCCACGAGGCTCCCGGTTTCCTGAAGCTTCCTCCACCAGCCCAGCAAAGACCCTGGCGCCAAGAGGGAGCATCGGGGCAGGGAATGCTTGTTCCCATTTGCTCAAGCTCTGGGGCCACCACTGCTCTCCCTTCCTGCCTTCCTTTCTCCTCCCGCAGTCCTCTGAGCCCTTCCTCTCTGACTTTGTGACCTTACTGTGCCTACAAGGTGGGGACAGTCCCCCTTCCAGCCTGCTGCCCTGTCCTACAGCCTCTCCGCCACTCCTGCCAGGAGCTGCTCCCGGCGTCCTCTGGCTTCCTCTGTTCCTGAATGGCTGCAGAGGGAGCTCACTGCAGAGAAGTTCGGGCAGGGCTGAAGGCAGGCAGAAGAGGAAGCCCTGAGCAAAGCGGCCAGAGGCTCCCAGGTGGAAAGGGCTCCACTCTGGAACACCTAGGAAGTGAGGACCTCCCTCCCTTCCTCTTGGCTTCCCTCCCACTCTCCCTTCTGCGGGGACCAGGCTGCAGCAGCTACACCTGCACAGCTTCGCAGCGGCCGCCAGCCCGCCTGGTGCTGTGTGCTGCCTGATGCGGGCGGCCGTGAGCCCCGGCTCCCGCCACTTGACCTCCCATGCCACCTCCTTCACTCTGACACCTCTCCCTCTCCTGGCTGGCCTCCCTTCTCTCCTTTCCCACCTTCTAAGCTTCCTGAGCACGCCCCCGCCCCCACCCTTAGCCTGGTCTACCAGCTGTCCAGAGCTGAGGGTCCCTCCAACTGCCTCCAAGCTCTACTAGAGGCCCTTGGCTGAGATGCACGGGATCCAGCCCAATTTTCAAGCTTCCGGAGCTCCTTGCTGTGTACTCCCGCCATTCACTCCATTCTCCTCAGGCCAAGCCAGCTCAGAGGCCTCTCCCTTTTGCCCCTCAGCCTCCCCGCCTCCTTCCTCACTCTTCAGCCTTCCTTCTGACTTCTGTCCTTCTCTCCTACTCCCGCCTCACCCTCTCCTGCCCTCACGGTAGAGAGTGGATGTCCCCTCCCCCTCCCTCCCTCAGGGGCTCCCGGACCAAGGGGCTCAGGAAGTACCACCTGCACCCCTGCACCTGCCCTGCTACTCCTCTGGTCTGAAGCAGAGAAGAGAAGCTATGTCTTGTTACACAGCCCCGGGGGCTGCAGACCAGGGCCCGTGGACTGAATCAGGCCAGAAATGGTGCTTTCTTTGGCCAGCACAGAGTTTTTAAACCCCAAATCTTCCTGCCTCTGGGCTGGGCCTGCATATTCCAGGCCCTTTTTCGTCCAGCTCTCACCAGCTCCATTCCATCTCTTGCAGCCCTACCCTCCTCCATCCACATCCCTACGGTAAACCTGACCTCTCTAGAAGGTCAGCAAGTCTCATTTTCTCTCACTGTTATGTGAAAAACACAAAATACTTCCTTATCATATATATTATCCCTCAGAAACCAAAAGACAGAGTCCAGTGTGTGTGTGTGTGTGTGTGTGTGTGTGTGTGTGTGTGGTTGTTGAGGATGGGCTACAAGAGGAACGTGGCTCTACAGCCTCTCCCCTCTCCGTACCTCCCCTCGACATACCTTCTTCTGCCACCCAGGAGTTCCCACAGGGACCTGCACAAGGCCTTGCCCCTTCTCCTCCAGTGCTCGGTCACTCTCTTCTTATTTCCCACTCCCAACAGCTCCCCGAGGCCCAGCCCTCTCTGGAACCCCCAGGCATCTGCCTGTGCCTTCATGCCCTTCCTGGTCTCCAAGCCCACTCCAGTTCCCATTTACGTGGTTCTCACACATAGCCTCTCCCTTCTTTTCCTGGCATCCGGGTTGCTGGGGAAGGATTTGGAAGCTGGGCCCAGGGCCTGGTCCTTGGGAGAGCTCTGCCAATGACCATGCCCCAGTGCTGCTGCCATGCCTCCTGCTGGAGGGACCCGCACTCCTTGGGGGGGTCTCTGTGACACAAGTCTATAGGAAGGAGACCCACTGGGAAGAGCATCTTTTCGGCTGCTTGTGCAGTTGGCCCCTAACTAGTCCTGCCAGCTGGGCTGGGAGTCAGGTATCTAAGAGAAGATGGACCGCTGACCATTCAGCTCTCCACTACAAAGGTGACATCACTGTAGCCAGGGCCCTCTTTTGGGGGGGCTAACTGGACCATGGAGTGTTACAGTGCAAATAAAGATTGAAGGAAAATTTGACCTGGGTTTGCCCAAATTACAAAGCAAAGAATCTTCAGCTGAGTCCTATTGTCAGCCAATGGCCCCATGACTGCATCACTGGTTAAACTGTTGGGCCAGAGACAAGGTGTCCAGCCTCTGTCAGTGATTGTAGGTCACGTCCTGTGGGCCTTCCTCCCTTTGTTCTTGGCCTCCTCGCCCTTTTACCAAAGAGCAGGCACGGGATGGCACACACATACATATACAAATCCACATCCACTGAAGACGTCAACCTCTATGCCTAGAAACCATCGTGAATATGTGCAAGCTGCACCTTGATAGCACCAAAACAACAGGCTCAACAGGAGGAAACCATTCAACCCCGTGGCTTCCTGGTAGATAGATAAACCCAATGTGATTTAATTTCCCATCTGTTTCACTTGTTACTTGGGCATTGCCGTGAGATACTGTTTCCCACGCCTCAGATCTGTCACGGGCCCTTCTCTCTTTTCTAGACTCACCCACATGGCTGGTGAGCTGCACTGACCAAAGCTGTACCTGTAACTGCTTCCTTTGCAAGGGTCTGAACTCTGGACAACTGGCTTGGGGAGTGGGGGGAAACAGCAGGGAATTCAGAGAAGTGGTGGCCCAGGTTAGAACACTGTAGTGCACTCTTTTAAAGGACCCGAAGTGAAAAGGAAATACATATACGTCATTTCCTCTTGCTGTGAGGACCTCCTGCTCCAGGTAGCAACAAAGGGGGACTAAGGACAAACCTGAAACTAAGAGGGGAAGTTGCAAAGTAGCTACAGCCAGAGATCTCCAAAGCTAGGAGCATACGGTGGAGCCCGTGGCACACAGTATTCCTTTATCAGTCCTGCTCACAAGACGGGGAAGCAGGACCCCTATCCCATCTCGGCTCATACCAAGCCCCTCTTCGTGGTGCAGGCTCTTGGTGGCAGGAGTCGGGGGTGGCGATTCCTCTTCCGCACCAGTTACTACCATTGCCAGTCCTTCTCTGGAATCTGTAATGTTCTAGTCTATAAGCACATACCATCACACATACAACCACACTATCTCCCGTGCACCAGAATAAGCCCAACTGTTCCCTCCCCAACCGACTTCCAACAGTGCCTCTCCGTCCCTGGATCTACTCTACACAATAATTCACCCATTCTGCCAATATGCACACAAAGCCTCTGCTCTCCCCTGCCACAGCCCACTCCCTCCCCAGCCTTCCCTTCTCCAGGGTCTGCTCCTGCCTGGCCCCCATCTCCACTGGCTAATTCCCCCTGTGGCCCCTGTATTGAACTGTTGTGTTGTCCATTTCCCTGTGACAAGGGCTCTGGTTACAGAGTTATTGATTGGTTTCCATGCAGACAGATGGGCCCTTCCCGAGCTCCCATCGAAATCCCTGGCTCTATGGGCCGATTGTTGCCTCTCAGGGTGTAGGATTGCACTGGAGACCACCCTCTATGCAACCTCCTTTGCCCAGGCTGTGGACGGTAATAAATGGAGGCAGCCTGAGCGATAATAAAAGCAATTGAGTAGGTTACCTGTGCAGACACAAGATTTATGCCTCTTCATATTTGATGTGATTGTTTTATTGAGTTCTCAAAATAGTTGGGACACTATTTAGCTAGTTAGTTAGGAGTTTCCCTCTCTTTTCTTCCTTGCATCGCCTTCCAAAACCTACCTGGAGTTCTCACTAGGAACAAGCCCTCCTGTCTTCCTCTTCTCCAGAGCTGCCAGCTGAGGTAAGAGCTCAGGGCCACCAGCCACTGCTCTCACCTGAAGCCATCTGGTGGCCTGAGGGCCCACTCTGAGCCAGCCAACGAGAGAAACAGTCAGACCAATACAACCACTGGCCGAGAAGTCTAACATAACTCAGGGAACAAAAATGACCCTTCGGGGGGGACAACTCCAGGTCGTTTTAAGAAATAAGATCAGCAGTCCCGCCTATTACACATGTTTGTCTAATGACGGGGGGGGGGGGGGGCCCCAGCAGCGGGAGAGCCCTCCCCGGGGAACGACAGGTGAGCAAGCCTTCTCAGACAGAAACTGTCATATCTGTTCGCTATTTGGGGCTCTTTGTGGCTGGTAGGTCCCAGGCCACAGAAGGCAAGTTCTCTGTCCTTATTTCTCCCATTCTTCTGAGGAGAGAAGTCTTCCTCTTAGCTCACCAACTTGCCTTAGCTCTTTGGCGTGAGACCACCAGCCCTGACCGCGAAACAGCTCCACGACTATGGAGATGGGGCAGGTGAAACTGCCCTTTTGGCCAAGTCAGGTCTAAGAGTCAAAAGTGCAATGTTGTAGAACCCAAGTTTCAGAGAGACAGACACAGGCGCTGGCCCTGAACATGTCTACGTGTCTTCAGCATTCCCCCAGCTAGGATGAGTGGCTCCTGGCTTGTTTGGATAGTCTTTGAATGAACAGCTGGCCCACGACTGTCACCCCACTGCCAGACCTCTGATGAGGCCTGTGAACGACACAGGATGGAATTCTTGAACAGCACTGGGACTGCAGCCTTGAAGCCACTGTTGCCACTGCTGGGAAAATGAACGTGCTCACTTAGAGCCAAACAGGCTGAGAGAGAGTGTGGGTAGCAGGTGATCAGCGAGAAACTGACTCTGGAAGAATCCAGTCCAAAGATCTAGGAGCAGGGAAGGCCCTGATCCCAAGAGTGTAGGGCAGGCTGAAAAAGTTAAGAGGGCAACGGCCTTTTTATCGACTTGTTCCAAGGGGGCACCCTCAGGGGACCCTCCGTAACCCTAGACTCTACCTGGAGTTTGCGCCTATTCTTTCAAAGGAGCAGTACTCCCTGCCCAGAGCAACAGCCAAACCAGGAGACTCTGGCACATAATCAGGAGAATCCTTCCTGCCTCGTCAATTGCTCAGCGATATAATTGGGTGACTTCCTCCTTCGGTAGCATCACTTCCCCCATCCAGAGGCCATTTCCCACACCAGGCTTCAACCTCAAGTCACCTGTTCGTAAACACCCACCCTCTACAGTGGCAGCGTGCAAGCCGAAGAACTGGCAACTCCCTGGTCAGCAATCAGTAACCCAACATCAAGAATGAGTCACAAAAGTTCCACATGCTAAGCAATCCAGTCAACCCTCTGGGTGTTTGACAGTGGTCTCCGGGGGCAGGAGTGGCTTTGGGAGGCCTCCCTGACCTACTCCATTGACTCAGAGAGGTATTTCTCTGAGGATTTGCCAGTGGAGTGTACCGATTGAATGTCCAAGCCTTTATCGCGACAGGATCAGAGAAAGCCAAAACCAATTTTAGAGGCACGAAAAGCAATTGAGTTTGTAACCATAACAGCATATTTCAAGTGCGGCGACAGCATCTGTTTTGGGGAGGAGAAAATGAAAAAAAATCTCACAATTTGGCTCAGGTGGGTGAGCATGTGTGGACTTCCTTTCTTGCCAACCACCGGCACATGCACACTCTGACAATGGTTACACGTACCTAAGACGAGTGGGCACCTCACCAACAGTAAGACTCTAAACTCAAGAGCCACCCTTTCCCCGGTGCACTTTCTGCACGGAGGAAAGTCTTCAGGCTCTTCCTATAGAGGATGAGAATTCACAAAGTTCCTGACATCACCAACGCTGGCAGAAACATCCCGCTCTATCCGGTTTCAGGGTGGACCAACAAATCTCGGGATAAACCTTTCCTTCTTTCAAGCAAAGTGCCTACAAGGATGAAGCTAAGGGCACGGGGGCCCAGACGCATCCCTCCAGCCCCAACTCAGCAGCACACTGGGAAGCCCTCAGAATCTTCCTCCAAAATTTGAACCATGGTAGGACTCTGTCCCACAGTGAAATCCAGAATACCCTGACTGCTCCTGGTTGACAAAGCAAGCCAGGAGGCCTAACCACAGGCCCAGGGCTGGTTGCCCATGCTGCCCGTGGCTTCCCCGTTCCTCTCCTCCCACTCTCTCTCCATCTCCAGCAACACCTGCCCACAGATGGTTATTTCTACACACCTGAGGAAGCCTCTGTGCCCCTTAGGTGGTGGGGCGCCACGCTGAGCAGACGGGGCCACGGTCAGAGCTGTCAAGCTGAGGCTGTTCTCTTCCCACTCTCAACCCGCTCTCTACTCCTCACTCCTTTACCTCCCCCCAATTCCGGTGGAGTACCCCAAGGCTCCTGAGCTTGATCCTAGGGTCACCCGTTCACCGTCTTCTGTGGCTTTTCAGGATGAGGGCATTCCCAAACTCGTGCATGAGCCAGCTTCCCAAAACATCTCAGCCTGAAAGGGTATATGTTGGGGGAGAGGCGGGGGTGGGTGCTGGACGGGGTGGTAGACAAGGGAGGCTGCCACCATAACTGCCTTGATCGCTCTGACCCTCTGCCCATCAAGAAAAGCAAATTGCCTTAACTGTGCGTGTCTTGGGTTCCTCCAAAGGCTTGCAAATCCTATCACTGACAACAAGCATTTCTCTGGAACGTCCCCCAGAACACCAGCGCCCAGTCCCAACAACACTGCTCTTCAGCAGGCTGCTCTCCTCGCAAGATCTCAGTTCCAACTCACTCCCAGGACCAGCAGACAGCCAAGAGGCTGTCTCCAGATGGCTCAGAAAACAATGCTTTGTCCCCTGCCCTTCCCCGACCGCCAATCCTGCCCCGGCCCCAAAGCTTCCCCAGCCTCCTCTGGCTTTTAAATGCAAAAGACACATTCCCCTCCCAAACCACCCACAGTCTTTCTCGGGCTTCTTCCGAAGGTGTCTGAATGTCAAACCGCTATGCTTTCAACACCTAGTGAGCCAGGCCCAGGGAGCTGGAGGGTTTTCGGAGGGTGTATAATTAGCTGATCAGTATTATGTTACCCTGTTCATAACTGAATAACCATTTTAATACAGATGGCACACACTGGGATAATTTCTGGGGTCGCCTCGCAGTACGTTACAGCACGAGTGTGGCAGAGGGAATCTTCTTTAGCCAAGGTACATTCTACCAGCTAATTTTACCTGCTGTTTTCAGGATGATTTGGGATAATTCCATATCATTTGCAAAATATTAAAAAAAAAAAACCTTAATACGTGATGCCAGTTTCAGGAAAAGGCACCATCTGAATTATTAGTTGTCCTGATAATGAGCCTGTGAAAAGTGCAAAGAATAACAAGGGTAGGCAATCCCCTTCCACTTTGGGGCTCTCCCTCACGATGGGGGGGGGGGCCCGGGGTTGAAAGGCCGGCCAAGCAGTCTGGAACTTGTACAGGGTCTCTGTTGATGTCAGATTGCACAGCTCCGTGATGTCGGAGCCATCCTGGGCTCTTGCATCCAACTGCTGTTTGCATGTGCTGTACCCAGCACAGGCCCGTTTGCACGCTGGCGGGGGTGTGCGTACATGGGGTGTGCACGTGCGTTCTGCCAGAGAGCGTGCTAGAGTAGCTTGGGGATTGGGAGACTACCTTGTGCAGCTATAGGTGCGGCTGACTCCAGCCTATGTCGTCCCCATGTGCCTGAGCCTGTCATCTGGTGCAGACTGAGTCCTGGCCCTAAGCACCCTAAAGTTGAGCCTCGGGGTCCAGAGCTCTCCCTTCTCGCCTGGTGCCCCACTCCTTGTCCGGCTTCTCTACTCCCTGCCAACTGCTGGCTGGTGGTTAGCGTTTGCTCTGCAGGCCTGGATACTCGGTGCTCGTAGGCCGGAAATTTGTGCGGAGCTGGCTAGCATGGCCTGGGCTCCTGGGAGGCAAGCTTTGTGGGAGTTGGCAGGGAGGGTGGGGAAGCCAGAACAGGAGGCTGCCCCTGGAGAAGGGAGCATGCCTTTAGAAAGGGAAGTCTGTTTGGAAGCGATGAATAGACCCTGGTCATTTTAAAGGCTTCGGCTGTGGGCTGTGATTGTCTCTAGATACCGAGGCACGTAATCTTGGAGTCTTAATTACCACAAACACTTGGATTCATTTCCAGGACGCCGGCGGGAGAAGCCTGGCAGGGAATACCCAGCCCTGAGCTGGAGACAGCTCTGTCTGTCTGTCTAGCTCTCTGCCTCCCAGGTCCCCTCTCCCTGCCCAAAAGACATTGGGGCTGAGATCCTGGAGCAAGGGCAGAGGCTGGAGAAAGAACAGAGACCGCAAGCTGGGAGACGCGCTGGTAGGCGAGAGCTGGGAGCTGGAGTCCCGCCCCGTAGCCCGTAGCCCCGGGCGGCTTGCTCACCTGTTGATGGACGAGACGCTGGGCACCGTGTCATTGTCGCAGATGCCCTCGGCCAGGAGCCGGTCTCGGATCTCCCAGGCGAACATAGTTGGGTTCTGTCGCTTGTATTCAGCAATCTTGTCCACCACTTTGGGGGTCGCCACTTTGGGCTTGGAGCCTCCGATCACTCCGGGCTTGATGCTGCCGGTTTCATAGTACCTGCGCCCGGAAGGCCGGCGGGGTCAGCGAGAAGCAGGCTACGTACGGCGGGGGCAGGGAGGCTGCAGACTCCAGAGCGGCCGAGCCACTCTCCCACCCGAGGCAACAGCGTGGAGGGAAAAGACTCAGCATGGCTGAGCCAGCTTCCAGAGGGCGCGTGGCTAGGGCGAGGGATAGCCTGGAGGATGAAGGGGAGGACGAGAGGGACACTCCCTCCGGGAAGGCAGTCACGGGGGAGGGGGGCTGTGAGCACACCAGCGGGAATAGGCGCCCCTGGGAGTCTGAAAGCCCAGACTTTCATTTGGAAGGAACTGGAGGAACAGCACGATTCCAGGCCTCCAGGCCCACCCTGGCGGAGGCACCACCTCCAGCCCTTTCCTACTGAGCACAGAGCCCCCTGAGAACCAGGACCCTCCTTTCCCCTACCCAGTGCTGATTTTTTTCTTCTCTTGGGGACCCATTTCCGTTCCCCACCCTGTTCCTCCAACCCCCCTCCCCAGTCTGCGTTAACTCTCTCAGAAGAGGAGTCCTTCCCTTACTGAAGACTGGAAATTGGCAGCCTCGAGAACCCTGAAGCTGGGCGGAATTTGAGTGACCCTGCTCCGCCCTGGCTCCTGGGGCTGCGGCCACCACCTGAGCGCCCTCACCGAAAGGAGCAGCTCTCTAGATACCTCTGGGTATCTGGATAGCCCCTCTCCCACTGGCGTCCTTGACTTTTAGCCAAGTCCTTGGTCTGGAGACCCAGGGCGGAGGGATAAGGAGGCAAGGTGTCTCCCAGGGGCAACTCTGAGGCCCTCACCTGCCCAGGATTTTGCTGACACAGCCGTGGCTGACCCGCAGCTGCCGGGATATGTCGCAGGGCCGCACACCCTGGTGGGCCAGCTCCACGATGCGCTGCCTCACCACGTCGGGCAGGGGCCGGCCGTTCACAAACACCCCCCCGAGCTGGTTCACACCCCCGTGCCCTGCTGGGGAGAGACAAGAAAAAAACACAACACCCCACAGACAGCAGGGACCGGCCATTAGTCAGGGTCCGCGGCCCAGGACGTGCAAAGGGAGCAGGCAGGGCGCAGGGGCATGATCCCGGACTCCCGGAAGAACAGTGGTCCGGTCAACACCACGCGGCGGATTGGGGATTGAAACCCACGGGGCGTTAGAGATGCGGGAGCGTGACGCTGGGCAGAGGGCTGGGAAGAACGCGTCTCGAAGGCCAGTACCTCGCAAGGGAGAAAGTGAGGGAAGGAATGGAGAAGCAGGGTGAGAGGAAAGAGGGAAGAGGGGGAATTAATGCAGGCAGGAAAGAATGTAGGAGAGGAAAGGAAGGGCCGAGCAGAGAACAGAAGCAGCGCGAAGCGGGATCCCGCCTGAGCCGCAAGCAAGGGGGAGTCGTTGGTGCGTGCTAGGGCTTGGAGGCAGATGATTGGGAGTGGGGGCTGTCTGGGACCGGTGGACTCAGTACAAAAGGGTTCTAAGCACAGAAAGGGGCTAAGTCCCTGCCCCTCTCCTTTTGCTCCCTACCTCTCGTATCTATTTTTAATCAGAGTTGGAGTTTTCCTACCTCTTTCCCTGTGTTTTTGTTTTTATTTTATTTTGGTTTTTGACCGGGATTTTCCCTTTCCTTTATGTTTTCTGTATTTATATATTTGGGGGCCATATTTCCCACTGGTCTCCCTAGTGTCTAAAGTTCAAAGAACGCCAGGTGGAGGAGGGAAGGCTGAAGAGGCAGGGGCCCGGAGCCCGCTGCGCTCAGAGACTGGGAGGCAGAGGAGAGCGGCCGGGCGCTCTGCTCGGTAACAGCCAGAGAACGCAGGCTGCAGGGGCTTGTCTGCCTGCCGCCTTGCGCCAGGCTTGGGACCCATTGCCTTGCCTAGGTAACATGGCTCAGGTGGCCCAGACAGGCTGAGGGCTCACCGGGGCACCCCGTGCTGCCAGCCGGAGCCAGCTCCTGTCCCTCTGACCTCTTAGACCTCGGCAGCCTCCCAGGACACCGCGAAGCAAGGGCGTTTGCTCTCCCGCCCAGGACAAGGGCGCTGGGTCTCCAACCCGACTCCAGCGCGGGCCCTCAACCTCAGAGCCCAAGTGGTCACCGGATGCCAGACCTGAGGACGCTGCGCGGCGCCCCGTTCTCCCTGGCCTACAGCAGTCTAGAAATCCTGCACCCAGAGCCATCAACCCGCAGCCGCAGTTCCTGAGCAATCCAAGCGCAGAGTTCTAGCGGCCAGCCTGACCTGACCGGCAACCTACAGCCCCTGCCCTGCTAGCCTCAGGCGACTTTCGGAGAAAGCGGGGACATCTGTGTTCCGCTCATTTCTTTCGCGTCCCCTTCTGGGGGTGATGAGAGCAAGGGCCGGCGAAACCCCTGGGGAGAGGCTTCTGATCTGGAGGCTGGGGGAGGCCACAACCTCTTATTTTTGCCCCTCATCCCTGCTACTCTCCCTACCTCTAGCCCCACTCCTCACCCCTCCCCTCCCTCCAAACCTCGACCATCAATAATTTAGGCCCCGGGAGAACTCGCGTTACCGGTATGAAAAGGCGGCAGCTGCGGGCAGATTAAAGATGAATAATTCAGCCTCCCCGGGCTCCGGGCCCGGCCCCTCGTCCCCAATCTAAGGGAAGGGGATGGGAAGGGGGCACGGCAGGAGTCCAGGCCAGGGGGCCGGGAGCCGCCGATGAGTCGGGCCTGGAATGCGCCACTGCCGCCGGCGCGGACACGGGCTCCGGCTGCTTGCTGGCCCGCCCGCCCGCCCGCTTGCTCGCTCGCTCCGCGGTCTCTTCCTTCCTCCGACCGCCTTCAGCTCGCCTTGCTCCCCTTTGGGTTTCCAAGTGACACCCAGTGGGAGGCCGGGACTCGGCAGACTCCCCTGCGGAATCAGCCAGAGAGAAGGGCGAGAGCAGAGGCGGTGGAGCAGGGAGGCCGGCGGGCTGGGCGAAGACGGCGGGTCGACCTGGTTCCACTCACTCCGAAAAGGAGACAGGATTTCTGGCTCAGCTCACGGAGATCCGCCGCGGCCAGAGGGCCCTGACTTGGATTAGCTGTGCTTAGAAATTCTTTAGGAAAATATATTTTATCCCAGGAGTATTTTTTGAAGCTCCCCCTGTAACGCTAATTATATGCTTATAGAAAAACACAACTCTTCCTCCTCGGCTCTCTTGTCCAGAGCACCGATCCAAGCCAGGTCTAAAAAAGTTTCCCTGTGAAAAGTTACAAACCATCCTTAATTATTAATCTACAGAGGAGGAGAAGTTTTCTATTTAGAATTCATTTATCTGGGAGAGGAAAAAAAAAAGCCTGCAAAAAACAATCTCCGAATTCTTCTCCAAGCTAAAGATATAGGACATGAATTAGATAAATTCAGATTTCATTAAAATAATTCCCTCTTTTTCTATTTTTTTTTTCATTTTTCTCCCCTTCTCTTTCTTCTGGAACATCCTTTCTGTTTTCTTTCTTTTTTTTCCTTCCCCGCTTTTTTTTTTTTTTTTTTTTTTTTCTTTTTTCTTGCCCCCCGGTTTGTAATTTTTTCTGCCTTTCTTTTCCTCCCCCCCCCCGCCTCGTTTTCTCTCTCTTTGACTACCCACTGGCCAGGTCACTGGCTGGACCATTTTCACCAGGGAGTGGGAGGCCGGCAAGGAGCCTCCAGAACTGCAAGCGGAGCTTGGCTGTGCCCAGGGGCCGCCTGGCAGGCTCCTCTACTCCCATCTCTTGCTGACTTGGATTTCTCCTTGGAACCCCTCTTTGTTTTTAGAGCATCTCCCAGGGAGAGGCGGAGAAAGATGACCATCACATCCTGCCAATCTCAGACTCCCAACTCAAGGAGAAGGGAAGGGGAAGAAGAAGGGAAGGAGGTGGGAAAGAAAAGGAGAGGAAGGAAGTATTACAAACCAGCTCACAAGAAGCCCTGCCGGGGCTGGCACGGCCTGGAGGTGCTGGGAGCTGAGGGTCAGATGGGGGCACCCCACCCCCACACTCTTCTGCCTGATTGTCCTGACACTGAAGCTGCCCATGTTAGGAGTCTCCTCCTGGACAATCACACTCTAAGTTTGAGAAAGGTAGAGATGAATGGAGGGAGGGGGAGGTAGAGAGAGAGAGAGAGAGAGAGAGACAGAGAGAGAGAGAACACCACAACACAAACCCCTCAAAACTGCCTGCCAATTAGTCTCCCAGCCCAGGGCAAGAGGGTGACCAGGGAGTGGGATGGCTGGAGCCAGGACCAGGGGCTGTGGATCGATGACCTAAGAAGAAGCAGGTGGAAGGAAGGAAGACAGGTGATGGGCACCAGGGAAGGTAGGAAGGCTGGTAGAGGGAGAAGTACCAGGAACATAAGGCAGAAGAGAGAAACTGGAGGCTTTGAAAACACTGGAAAATGGGGGGAAGAGGAAGAACGAAGGGGGGAGGGCTAGAGAAGCCAGCGTGGTCCCCAAGGTGGGACCTGAGCGCAGGGGGCCTGGGCCACGCGGGGCGGGACAGGATAGGGTTAGGACGGGAAGCCCCGAGCCGGGACAGGAGCCGGGCGCGGGTACTCACGGTGCATCGCGGAGAAGGGGTCTGCTTTGCAGTGCATATCCATGGGGAGGCAGAGGAGCGGGAGCAGCGCGGCCGCCGCCGCCGTGTCGCCTCTCAAACTCAACTTCAGGACTTGAGGAGAAAAGGGAGGGACGTTGGGGAGGCGGGGGTGGGGGAGGTGAGCGGGCGCCCGGCAGCGGCGGGGCGGGCGGGGGGCGCCGCGCTGCGCTCCCCGCGGGGACGCTTCCCGGGCGGGTCGGAGCTGGCAACCGCAGCGACCTCAACTTCCCACCGTCGGGGCGCGGGGCCGGGCGGTCAGCAGAGCGGCCCCGGGGCGGCGGGCCGGGCCGGGGGGATCTGGGGGCGCATGGCGCGCGCGGCCGCTGAGGCCAGGGCTGAGGCTGGGCGGGGGAGGCGGCTCGCTCAGCTCCCCTGGAACCCGGTCATCCGAGAGGCGGCGGTCGGAGAGGGCGAGGAGCCGAGGGTGGGGGGCGGCCCGAGGGCGCCGGGCGGGGAGCCGGGCCGCTCCAAGTGCGGGTGAGTTGGCGAAGTTGGCAGAGAGGTAGCAATCCTCGGGATGTCCGAGCGGGCGCCTCGGAGAGGGGAGAGCGCGAGCCGGACCCCCGCCCCCAGAAAAGGCAGGCGCGCGCCGCCGCGGCCGAAGGGCCGGGAAGGAGGGAGGGAGCTGAGCAGCGCCGGCCGCACCGGGCTGGCCCCAGGTGGGCTGCGGCTGCGAGAAGGCTCGGCCGGAGACTGGAGCCTCGGCTCCCGGTGTGTGTCTCTCTAAAAGCTGCAAAGCCCCCTCCAGACCCCCTCCCCCTCCCCGCGCTGGGAGATGGATGACTTGTCAGACAAAGGCAATAGATTCCACCACTCTGTGATTCGCCAGCGCCGGAGCCCCGAGCTTCGGCGAGGAGGGCCCCGCGCCTGTCACTCCGGTGCCGGCGAGGGGAGGGGAGGGGAGGGGGAAACGGCAGGGAGGGAGGGAGGGAGCAGCAGGCGAAGGAAGAGAGAGGGAGGGGAGCGGGCCAGGGGGAGGGGAAAGGGGAGCCCGGGATTAAAACTACACTGAGCAACGAAACTCGCCGATAAGATAAACGTTAGATAAGGAGAAAGAGCGGCCGGTCTAATGAATATTCAGGCAACGACAGAGTGCCGCGGAGCGCGCCGCTCTCGGCAGCCGGGCTCACAGTCCCAACTCACCCAGCCCTGCCATCCACCGGCCAGTGCCCGCGTGGGCCACGCGGCCCCGAGCCCGGTCCGCATCCCTAGTCTTAACCCCCCTCCTCTCAGCTCTGAGTTCCCTTCCGTTCCTTCCTGATTCTTCCTTCCTCTCTCTGGTCCTTCCCTCTCGCCTTTCCCTCCTGAGGTACCTCCCCACCCACGCACCCCCCCAATCTCATTCCGGGGCAAAGTGCCCGGCAGTTTGTCCTCTTGCATCCCACGCGCGGCTGCGCGGAGGGCTCCCCTCGTCCCCTTGCCCATCGGGGTCTGGGCAGCCCAGAACGCTCGGTTTCCGATGGAGCTGGAGACCTCCGGCGAGGACCCACCTGCCTCAGTGGGACCCAGCGGACGGTGGGACAGCCCCGGGACTTGGCTTCTGGACCCTCGGGTGGCCTGGGAGAAGGGCTTGGGGAGGGAGACAGTGCAGAGCGACTGGTCGCTGGCGGCAGAGGACGCGGGAGACGAGGCTTGCTGTCCCCGGCTGGGGAGAAGAGGCTGCGAACGAGGCTGAGCGCCGCCCGCCGCCAGCTTGGCGGCTCCCGAGCTAGCGCCCGGCCCGGGCCCGCTCCTGCTAGAGCCTCTGGCCCGGCCTCCGCAGCCTTCGTCCGCACCCGCTCGGTCCGCTCGTACGCACCAGGCAGGAGAAGCCCTTTGTCTCCTAACTGGTTAAGTACAGAATATCCGGGAGATCTTTATGAAATATTTCCCCTCGTCTCATAAATCATCTTGGCACTTCAGCTGATGTTTTAACTCTCTCTCCCTCCTTCGCTCCCTCCCCCCGCTTCCCTGGGTCTGCGAAAGGGCGGCTCGGGGAAGCCCGCGCTCCGCTCCCGCTGCCCGGTCTTGAGGTGCCTCTGGCCCCTGACTGCAGACCCTGGCGCCGGCGAAAGAGCCGCAGACTCGCGCCGCTGTCCCGCTGGCTGGAGCCCAGGCGGCAGCTAGGCTGGGTGCCGCACCTGCCCCACTCAGCCAGGAGGAGACTCCTCCTGGGCCTCTTACACCTGGGTTTTCCAGGGCCCCTAATCCTCGGGCCGGGATCCAGCCAGGCTCAGTCCCACAGGATTCGGAACCTCCCACTCCTTAAGAGGCTGAGTCTTTGGAATTCTGACATTTGCCCCCCTTCCTGGATGGATCCTCCTGAGCCTGATCCGCTTAATCCACCTGCGGAGTAACTCCTGGGAGGAAAAAAAAAAATCCTCCCCACCAACCCTCTCCCTCCCAGCCTTCACTCCCTCTCCCCTTGGTCGGCGGGGCTGGTTCCCTTCCGCTGGAGGTTGAAGGCGCAGAGTCCAGCCCCGAAGGTCAGTCTCTTCCTCTCGAGACCTGCAGATGGCGCTCCCGGGTTTGCTTTGGCCTCACAACCCCACGTACACGCGCTAACTTCGTGAGGGGAGCGAAAAAAGGAAAACAGAGTTCGGGCAGCCTAAAGGAAAGGGCTCCCAGGCCTGGAAGAAAGGGGCTCTCAGGTGGTATTACCTGGTACAGCCTTGGGCTTCCTGCAGGAAGGTAATTAACCAAGAATTGGGGTGTAGGGAGAGGCACAGAGGAAGGATCCTTGCTGAGGGGAGTTGACAACTAAGGGAATCTTTTGCCCCAGGTCTCCTTACGTTGGTTCAGGAAGTTAAGTCCCGGGGAGTCTGAACTATTGCAGGAATAAAACTGTGGGCAGAACCCCGCCTCCCCCCCCCCCCCACCCACACACTGGGCACAAAGACACACAGATTTTTCTAGAACCAGCTAGACATATCCCTATGTTACACACACTATGAAGAAGTGTGGATGCAGACAACAGGCATTTTCACGTATTGGGCAAGAGGGATTTTACGTTTTGTGAAAGGAGACTTACAAGGACTTAATGCACAAAGTGTGCAGGAAGCTATAGTCACACATCTATCTTTCCCAAATGCCCCCCTGAGGAGTAAAGACCCTTCCATGATAGTCCAATTCCCAGGTAGCCTCTGAGGCTCCAGAATCACTCCCACCCACCCCACCCCCAGTTCCTGGGACCCTTTCCACAGCACTACACCAGCTCGACACTCACCCTCCCACCAAGCCAGCCCCTGGCAGCTTCTTCCTCAGCTCCAGCCCATTCCTGGGTCTAGAAAGTTAAAGAGCAATGATCCCTGATGGTTAGAAACCCTTTTAGCCAAGACTCTGCCTTCTTCTATTGCTCCGGGGCTGGACTACAGATTTCTCTCCAGGCACTCGCCTCTCCCTCTGATGCTCCCTTTCCTGTTCTTCCCTTTCTTCTATAGAGTCTAGTAGAGGAGAAAAAAGCAAGAAAGGGAAAGAGGGAAGAAGAAAGTAGAGGAAAGAGAAAAAGAAAGAGAAAAAAAGAAAACAACCCAACCCCAAACACAACCCGGGCTCCGACCTGTCAGGGTTGGTTGCTTTTCCCGTCTGCCTCTAAATGAACCTTTTCTCTCTGGTGTTTTCAAAGCGGCCTTTCCACCCCCCAACCTAGGGGCATTTACACTTCAAACAAGGCGCCCGCCTCCCTGCGGAAATTTAAAGGCAAATAAACTTTTGGGGAGTTGCTCTGATACCCATCTCGGGATTTGCTTCATTAGCCGCCTCTGTGCATCTGATCTGCCCAATAAATCTTCCTTGTGGATCTCCGTTCCTTCTTCTCCGCTCCCTTCCCGGCCTGGCTCTCGGGGTGCCCCAGCCCTTGCCTCCTTCCGACTGCTGAGCTGCAGCTGGCCTGACTCTCCCACTGTCCGGGGCAGAGCAGGCCCCCGGGGGGGGGGGGGGGACGGAGTAGGTGTGGGATACTCGGATACGTGTGGGATACGTTGAGTTCTTCCCCCACCCCCACCCCGCACCCCAAGTGTACACACGCACAGGCATCCCAAGCCAAGCTAAGCACGACTAGCACTCCGAGCTACGAAATGCGTTTCTGGGTAGATTGTGCACGGAGTGAAGTGCTCATATACACCCTGTCTGCTGCTCCCACTTGCACCCCCTCTCTTCTCCACCCTTCGCCTCCTTTTCCGGTTTCCCGGTCCCTGGCTCTGCGCTTTCTGTCCGGGTGTGGGTAGGCAGAGGCGTGGCTGCCTCTCCTCTGCAGGCAGGGCCCTGACCCAGAGCCCAGGCCCCCGACCTCAGGCAGTTTGGAAAGGCGGCTGGGCCGTGGGGGCCTGGGGGCTTCGAAGGAGCTTCCCAGCCGCGCCCCTCCCCCTTGGCCTGGGCTCCTCTTCCTCCAACGACTCCTTTCACCTCCTGGGGAGCGGCAAAGGGAGCCAGGGCCGGGCCTCGGAGGGAGGGGATTAGAAATTCCGAAATTAAATGTATCTCCCTAGGAAATGCTCCCCACAGCGCGGACCAAATTAAACGCATTAAAGTTCAGGGGGGAAAAAGCTGTTTAGAACCAAGGGGGGAAACTAGTCCGAAGGGAAGAGCAGAAACGTAGGAGGGAAGAAAGGAAGGTAGCTTCGCAGCCGAGCTCCTTTCCTGAATTAGTCCCAGTTTGGGAAGTCCCACCACTACCACCACCAAAAAAGAAAAAAGCAAAGAGGAAAAAAGTTCGCTGACAATCCAAGTGCGGGACGGCCGCGGCCCACTCGCCCTCTGGGTCCCGGCGCACCCTGGGGCGCCAGCTCTCCACGACCAGATCCCGGGCCGCCGGCGCACGCACCCGGCCCCCTCTCCAGCTCGGCCGGCCCGGCTCCGGCTCGGCCCTCTCCCTTCCTCCTCCCCATTCTCTCCCCGCCCCTCCCCCTTCCTAGCCCTCTGGTCACGTTGGAGGTTGGCTTTTTTTTTTTTTTTTTTTTTTTTTGGAAGAGCTTCTGGTACAATATGGAGCACCATGGGCTGCAATTTCACACTCCACAGCACATTCCCCCTAAAGCTACTTTCTTTTTTTTTTTTTTTTCATCTAAGACCCCCTAATTTCTGCTTCCTCGCTCCCTCCCTGGCTCCCTCCCTCCCTCCTGCTCTCACTCTTCTTTTCCCGCTTTTGTTCCCAATATTTGGGCTCCCCGCTTGAAGCCCGGGGGGGGGGGGGCGGCCTCCCGGCCGGCCCCGCCCGCTCGGTCTGTTGGTCCTGTGGAGGCCGGGCGCACGTGCTGCGCCTTTATCCTCGCCGGCCCCTCCCCCTTTAACCCGGCTGCTCCTCGCCAGAGGTCCCAGCGACCCGCCCGGCCCTTTGAGGGAAAACGACAATGCAAGCCACTTGGCCACCAAAGCGGCCTCTTAGCGGCACGGGCCTGCCAGGTGGCTGCCGCCGGTGGCCCACCCGACCGGGGAGCTGAAAAAAATAGTCAAACAGGAGAAACTGGGCCAGTAGGTCTGCAGGGTAGGAGCAGAGGGCCCTGTGTAACAGAAAACAAGCTGGAGGGTGGGGGGCAAGAGGCCCCACAGAGGCCGGGGTACTCGTGGCTCAGACCTGCACAGAGCCTGTCCCCAGACACTCACAGAGCTCTGCACAGCTAAAGGGGCTGCTGACCCCACAGCCCATGAGAAGGAGCAGCAGCCACCACATTCACAGTCCCTTTGCCTCTTGAGCCTCCTCAGTTTTCTCACCTGTAAAATAGGGACGATTACCTGTCTTGCCTACTACCTGGAGCTAGCCAATAGAAAAGCACTTTGAAAACCCAACACTTCTGTGGTAGATTAAGGAATAAGTGCCCAGTTTCCCGGAACACTTACCCCTCCACAAAGAGGGAAGGGGGGGGGAGCTGGGCTGCTTAGGCAGGGCAACTTCTATCCTATAAAGGTAACAAGAGGATTCCTTGCTGCCTCGCTTCCTGTGTTCCTTCCATTCAGGATTTTTTCCCCTTCCATTGACTATACCACACCCTGTCCATGTTTATCACTCTGCTCTCTTTCCTGCTACTCCATTCCTACTTCCTCCTGCACCCTCGCCGCCCCTCTGCGTCAGCGCAGATGCTAGAGGGTCCATTAAATTCTTACGCCCTTCCCCAACAGCCAGGTTAATTGTGGCCTCAGGCGCAGTCCCCTTCGGGCCAGTCTGCCAAAATGGTTGGGAGGAGGCTGGCCCGTTCTCAGAGACCTGGGAAAGGAAATCCCGTCCAGTCCGGTTCCAAACAAAGAAAGTTGGTCCTCTCTGGACCTTCAGTCAAGCTGCCAAAGCCAGAGCGGAGATGAGACGGTGGGGGAGAGGCCTGATGAAGGGGAGGCGTGGGAGGCGGGGAGAGAGGAGGGGAAGGAAATGGACATGAAAGGGGTGCTGAGGGCACAGAGAAGACACCTGTCTCTGGAAGGCCCGAAGAGGCTGGTTTGGGCGAAGCCGAGGTCCCCATCCGGCCAACTATCTCTTCCCTTCCTCCCCAAGCCCGGGTGAGAGAGTGCTAGTGAAGGCTGTGTCGGTAGCGAAGTAATGATTAACCCTCTTCTGAGCCAGGCCCTGAGCCTGCAGCTTGACCTCGCTGGGGTGGAGGGAGACAGTGCCTGCGGGCCCGCGGACCGCTCCGGCGCTACCCGCCACCGCCACCGCCACCGCGACGTAGAGGGCTGCGGAGAGAGGGGGCAGGCGGTAGCCGGGGGCAGCCGAAAGGGAGCGCAGTGCAGGGCAGGGTGGGGGAGCGCAACTGCAGATGCTGGGCAGGCCAGGGGGAGCGAAAGAGCCACAGCCAATGCACGAGGAAAGGAAGGGGCCAAACGCAGGCGAGGGCGCACGGCTCCGCGGCGTTGAGGAATAGTTGGAGAGGGGCGGGAGCACCCCGGCGGGCTGAGTTTTCCCGGAGTTGCGAGCAAGCACCAAATCTACTCTGCCGGATCCATCCGCGGCGCGCCCGCCCTCCCTTCCTCCTCTCCCAGCAAGCGGTGTGGATGTGAGGAGCAGGCGGAGAACGCGCCAGAGCCGGGAGCGGGTAAGGCAGGGGGAGACCCGCCAACGAAACAGGGAAGCGAAGGGCAGGGCCGCCAAGGCGGGGGACAAGCTGCTTGGCGCCGCGGAGTGGCTGGAGACAAAGGATCGGAGCGGAGGGGAGAGGGGAAAACCGGGGAGAGAGGGGCTGGCTGAGACAGGGAGAGAACCCAGACACAGGGCTATCTCTGGGGACGGGCTGATGTTTGTCTACTCCTGCCGCCTCCGCCCACCCCAGCCCAGAGCCGGGACGTCCGGGGGCTCACTCCCGCTTGGGTGCCTGGCCCGCGGGCCTGTGGCCTGGGTTCGGGGCGAGGGGTGTTGCTGTGGCTGGGGGGGGGGGGGCGTGGAAGAGAGTGTGTGTGTGTGTGTGTGTGTATGTGTGTGCGCGCGCGCGTGCGCGCGCGTGTGTGTGTGTGCGCGCGCGCACAGAGGTTTAGGCAGGCAGGGGTGGGGTGGGGTGGGGGTGGGGAGGGAGGGTCTCCGCTGCTGCAGGGTTAGACCCCCCCACCCCAGGCGGCTGCAAGCCTGCGCCCTCCACCCTCCGAGGTCCAGAGCCGTCCACTCCCCGAACTTGAAACAAAAGGGCTGCACAGAATCCCTCAGGAGCCAGGACAAGGGCTCTTTCTGGAAAAAGTGCTTTGGTTTGAGACACTAAGGGTCACGGCATCCAGGATTATTTAACTTTCTGTAACTGTTCCTAGGGAAGAAAAAAAAAAAGATGCAAAGTAAATCTTGGACAGAAAAAAGCCCGGGTCCCAGTAGTTCGCTCCGCCATGTCTGGACCGGCCGTGAGGTCTAGACCCGCGGCTAACGAACCTATTGAAGAAACTGACTAATGGAGGGAGGGAGCCTCTTTCCATTTCTAAATCAATTAAGGAGAATTTCTGATGGGTCTCCTTGGGGGCTGAGCATCTCTTGGCGAGGGGATCGTGTGAGCGTGTGTGTTGTGAGGGTGCGTGGAAGGTGTGTGTGTGTGTGAGGGGGTGGAGAAGGGTGTCTGGGCAAACAGCTGTGTCCCAGGCGGGCCGAGATAGGAGCTCAGGACCCATATCCAACACCTCCCCCTCCTCTCTCTGCCCTCAGCCGAGGCTGCTCGGAGGCCAAGGCCTTCTCAGCCTCTTCCTGCGGGGCCGCCAATCAATCCTGCAGGTCAACACAGCAATTAATAACGGGGTGAGGAGGCCTGGCAAAAGAGGGCGGGGAGGCATCGGGCTGTGTCTCCCCAGGCTCTGAGGCCCCTGCGGCAGGGCCAGGGAGCGGGAGGGGTCCCGGAGGGCAGAAAGAAACCTGGGAACTCAGTGTGGGCCAGGGAGCGGGCTCAGAGCCCCAGGAGGGAGAGGCAGAGGACCAGCTAGGACAGGCCAGCGGACATCAAATAAACGTCTTATTTTTATGATTCTAGGGGTATAGGCGATGATGGCCAAAGACCACAATTAACCTTGTTACTGATTATCTCTCCTTCCCCCATACCTCACCTTTCCCTGGTGGTTTTCGCTGTTGGGGATCTGGCTCAGCGAGACTAAATAAAACCCGCATCCTTCGCACACCCGGCTGCGGCGGTTGCGCCAGGGCGGCAACCAGGCTCGCTCGCTCGTGCGCGCCTGTGTCATTGTCATTTTGAACTAGCCGGATGAGGCCAAAGAGGGCGCCAGGGCCGTCTGGGGGACGCGGAGCCCCCGGGGAGCCGTGTCGGCCAGGCGTGCCTAAGGAAGAAATTAAGGCAGAGGAACGGGAGGGGGCGGTGAAAAGAGAAAGAAAGAGAGAGAGAAAGCGGCTCTGTGGGCGGAAGACTCCGAGGCTCCGTGGGGCCACCTCAAGGGGAAAGGGGGTGTCCTTCTCTCAAATACAGCCCTACCTCCTGCCCGGCTCCGCAGCTCCTCCCCACCCTTCCCCAAGCCTTGGCCAGCGGCAGTGCGACCCCCGCACCGGCCAAAGCGGGGCAAAGGAGGGAAGGGAAAGGGAGTGCGGTGCACAGCTGGTCCGCCCGGCCCCTCTGCCACCCGTGCCAGGAGAGCGGCTACCAGGCCTGGCGCAGGTAGGCGCAGGCGCCCCAGGGTAAGCGCCCTGGTCCGTTCTGGAGTGTCCCACGTGCCCAGAAACTTGGGGTGATGGCCTGGCCAGGCGCTCAAGGATGCCCCCTCCACACCACCCCTCTGCCTTTTCTTTTCCGAGGCGCCGTGGAGAGGGCCTGTCTGCACCCACGGGAAGACTTGCTGGGGCCAGGAACCAGATCCACGCACCTCCGGCCTGCAAGGCAGGGAGAGCCTCCTTTGGAGCAGGAAAATGGAAAAGTGGGAGTGTCGGTAGCCTGAGCAAAGACAGGGAAAGAAGGAGGGGTCGGGGCAGGAGGTGGTAGGAGGCAAAATAGAGGCAGTGGGTGAGGGAGAAGCCCCGTACCGGGGAGGAAGAAAGGGGGAGAGAGGTTTCCAGGAAGGCCCAGCCATTAGGTCTGTCCTTGGGCTGCATATTTATACGGTCGAGGGGGTGCACAGATGGGCTCTCAATTGAATTCCATCTTCAACACCATCAGAGATTGATTTTGTACTCGCTTTTAATTTTGCCATAATTAATTAGATCATTACAACTGTTTGCTATTGATCTCCCTACTTAAACCTCTGGTGCGGAGGGGTGGCCCAGGGCCCTCAAAGCCCAGGAGACCACAGTTGACCCTCCTGGGGACCCAGGTCCCCCAGTGGGTACCAGGCTCCTAAGGGGGAATGGAGGCAGTCCAGGGACTGGGCCAAGAAGCCTAGATGAGGACCAGTGCTGAGGGAGGAAACTGGATTATCAGCTGAAAAAGCTAGAACCTGAGCTGGTGGGGGCTGGTTCAAGGGGGAGAGATTTGGGAAAGATAAGGAGTGAGGGGAGGGAAGAGGGGCTGGAGTTGGTTGGCCCTTGACCTCTGTGGAATTATTTGGAAAACTCTTGGAAACTAATCCAACCTTCTCCCTCCCCACCAATCCAAGACTAAATCTGGGTCCCTGGCTTCCACACCCACTCTATTCTAGGGCCCCTGGTGGGCAGACAGAACTGAGCTGGCAGACCTGGGGGGGGGGGGTGGTGAAGGGAAAAAAAAAAAAGGAACAGCTCTCCACTCCCTTAGCCCTTTGGGTCAGATTTTAATCCCCACCTGTGTGTGTGGGGGAGGGGGGGGATGGGGGGTGGGAGCTGCCATTCCTCCCCTTGCCCCAGGCCTCCCTTGAGTTGTTTATTTGGGGGGGGGGTGCAGAGTCTTCTTTCCAAATGTTAGGCACGTCTACACCAGAGCTTACACTTTGGTTTATATTCAAAGACACAGACACAGGACCCTCACACACGTGCACAGAGACATGTGCACACAGCATGTCCCCATCCACTAACACATATGTACACACACCCAGGCTCCATTCCCACTAGAAACTAAGACCTTCCTTGTGCACCCAACTTGGAGGAAGTTATGCAAAATATTTATACACTGGAAAGTGGAAAGATAAAGTCATAAGGGCACAACAGAATGGAAAAGCCCGGTTCTGTAAAGAGACCAAGAGAAGTTGTAAAACTCACGTTTTCTGGATGGAAAGTTTTTAGCAGATTTAGAGGACGCCCGGAGGGAGGTACCCAGGAGGTCCCACGGGTGGGGAGAGGTCGCAGAGCCCCAGTCCCCAGCGATTACCGTGCCCCCCCCCGCAAGCACAGAAAATAAGAATGGGGTTCGTCCACGGCTGGGCTGGGCCGCCCCATCTTTCTCACGCCGCCGCCCCCACCCCCGCCCCTCGCCTGTGGCGCAGACGGGCCGCTCCTCCTCGCTCTTACCTGCCCGGCCCGTGCGCTGGTCCATGCTCTGCGCGCCGCCGCTGCCGTCCGGGCCCGGGTCTCGCTCCTCCGCGGCGCCGCGGCCCCGACAGCGCGTCTCGCCCGTGCCGCCGCCTCCCCGAGATCTGGGCGCAGCCACCCAAGACCGAGCGGCTCAGATAACCCAGGCTGCCCGCCGCCTGGGCGGTGAGTCCGCCGGCGCCCGCGTTCACACAGCCGGCCGCGCCGAGGCACAGCCCCGCGCGGAGGAGCCCCCGGCT